>NC_137454.1:34452273-34802667 GCF_964235325.1 Thermobia domestica
TCATATAGCCTCGCTGCTGAACGGGACGCAAAACTCAAAATCAATCAATCAATCATTTATGTCCTATAGTGTCTGATGAAGGATATGTTAGATATCCCAAACTGTAACTCGATTAGATTAAGTTTTAGTTTTGCATCATATCCTTGGACGATAAAATTAAGCAGGTCTTTGAATAAATTCCAAGAGAAATATGCGGCAAGATTTGAAAATGCAATTAGGTAAAAAGTTTCACACATCAAAAGAAAATTCTTAAATAAGTGTGTTCGGGATATTGAATATTCGTGAGCTGTACGTTGAAGTTCAGTGAGACAAGCAACATCTCGTACTTAATATAATGCACAGTTTCAATTCCCTTATTTTACATCAATTTTATCTGGAGCGAAAATGTGTTTTTTTGTTCTATAAATTGCACTTGCAGAAATAACATTTACACTTTGAGTGGAAATTTTCAAAATTAATCAATACAGATTATTTGCGTTCCTATTCAGTTTTGAGTTGAGTTGATTTTAAGTTTAAAGTCCCTTTCAGCAGCAAGACTATAAGAGACGAGATCTACTGATTAACGTGGAATTCGAACCAGAAGAGCTCCCACCGGATCTATTAAGTTTTGATCAATGAAATAGTATTGTATCTGTATGTCGCTACAATTATGCGAGAACTGGAATATATATTTTCATAACAATGTAACGTTTACAAACTGCTGTGGAAAGCATAAATTAATTCAATAGCTTATTTACATCAAAACACATTAATATTGTAATAAATAAGATGTTGAAAATGAATCATAACATTCGCACAGTTTTACACTTTCATATTTCTTGGAAAATATAAAATTCATTGTTTATTTGTTTATAATAACAGTAGAATAATATATATAAATATATAAGAATTGCATATATTGTATTTGATCTAATTGAATGATCGTTTTATTTTAGGTGTAAGCAAAAACTTTCAATACACGAAAAATCAACACTTTTAATAATAATTTTCTTAAACGTTTTTTTCAGTTTCTTTCGGCGGCATTGCTGGTTTATTCTTCGGTGGAAGTTGCATCTCAGTTTTTGAATTTATTTATTTAGTACTTCGCCAAGTTTTTCCTTTTGTGAAAGCATTACATTTAAAGAAAACATGTGGAAGAGGGAAATTAAATTTTCCTATTCTACTGACAGAAAAGAAATCAAGAGTCAAATCGCTTGAAACAAGGAATTTTAAAACAAGTCTGCAAAACGAAACTAGCAACATACATGTAATGAAGAAAAGAGGTTCCTTACATCTGAAGTCACATTATGACACAAATTCAAGGTAAGTAGAATTGAGACACAAATCAATTCTATAAATTCTCTCTTGAATAAAGATAACATGTACTCACTAGTGTTTAATTTTCAATTGCTGTTTTAGTAATACAACTAGAAGTAATTATAAAAAATATACAGCAGGGTTTTACGTATATAAATGTAAAGATGTAACGTTTGTTCGTGCGTCCATTACTCGACATAACAACTCTTGAAAATGTACATGTTTGGATTCTGATTTACATAAATAGAGACCGGACCGACTGCCTTGAAATGGAGTCAATCTGGTAAAATATTTGCATGTAACAATGACTTTAATCCATATTCCATCGACAGATAATGTAAGTTTCGCGTAATCCTCAGTATTGCCTTTACGAGTATTGCCTCTATATTTTTCCTTCAAATCTATTGATAAATATAAGAAAGGTTGAAAGAAACTAAGAAAATGCATGGAAACGAAATGGAATTTCTAGTTCGACGCCCCATGAAACTTACGTTGACGAAAACGTAAAATTAATCACAGTGAACTAAACTAAACTAACTCTATGGCTAATGGAACCCTGAAGTGCAATGCGGCCTTTGCAAAAGATCTCCAGTGATTTCTATCCTTAGCCAACTGGATTCAGTTTCTACTTTGTATTCCTATCTCTGCGAGATCCACCTCAATATTATCCTTCCATCTGCGCCTAGGTCTTTCTAATGTTCGTTTTCCGATTGGTCTTCCAGTCAAGACTTTGAAAGCGTTTCTACTTTCTTCCATCCTAGCTACATGACCTGCCCACCTAAGCCTCCTAGACTTGATGACCCTAACAAATGCTTGGTAAACACTATATAAATTATTGAAATAATAAATACTTCTTATCAGAGTTCATACACTTGTTTATTAAAAACTAAATTCCAGTGTAACAGTTTCAACAACTTTATTGAAACTGTTACACTGGAATTTAGTTTTTAATAAACAAGTGTATATACTCTGGTCAGAAGTGTTTATTATTTCTTTAGTGAGTTCCAGAGTCGTGATGGATAGAGTTGCATATATAAAGTATGTAGTTCGTCGTTATGAAGTTTCTGCTATTCCCCATTCCCATTCCTCTTGGGTTCGAATATACGTCTCAGGATCTTCTCAAATACTTTCAGTCTATGTTCTTCTCTCAAAGTAAGCGACCATGTTTCGGAAACATTCTGAACAGCAGCCATTGTTATCGTTTTATATATTTCAAGCCTCAAATTCCTCGACAAAATTCGCAACGACAAGAGATTTTGAACTGAATAATAACACGAATTCCCTGCTTTTAGTCGACATTTAATTTCTTCGTGAATATGATTTTCGTTTGTTATGTCGATCCTAGATATTTGAAAGTATCTACTTTATCAAGAGTATTGTTTAATATTTTAACGGATCGATAATTTATCGTATTACAGTCCACACGCACTTCAATGTATTTAGTTTTCTCTGAATTTAGTTCTAAATCCATGTCCCTGCAAGCGTTTAATAAGATACCTGCATTTCTTTCTATTATTCTCCAGTCATCTCCTATTAAATGTATCTCATCAGCGTATGTCATAACCTAGTGAATACCGTTCAACTCTATGCTCTGGTTCCTATCTTTGATTTTCCTTATAGCGTATTCCAGAACAAAGTTGAATAATAATGTCGACAACGCATCTCCTTGTTTCAGGCCATCCTCGACGTGAAAGTTCGTAGGCAAAATTTTCCTACCCGGACTTTACTTTGGGATTCATTTAAACATATCTTAATTAATCTAATTACCTTTCTCGGTATTTCAAGTTCTGTAAGAACGTTGTATAATGTTTCTCTCCTAACCGAGTTGTAAGCCTCTCTAAAATCAATAAATAGTTGATGTACTGGGGTATTGTATTCTCACTTCTTTCGACTATTTGGTGAATGGTAAATATTTGGTCGATATTTGATTGATTTTGTCTAAATCCGCACTGATAATCTCCAATAATTTCATCTGCGTATCGGTCAATCTTGCTAACAGAATATGTGAAAGAATTTTATAGGATGTGGACAGAAGAGAAAAGACTCAATAATTATTACAGTCAGTTTTGTCGCCTTAATTGTGAATTGAAACAATGATTGATTCTTTCCACTCTTGTGGCAATTCTTCCTTGTTCCAGATAAGGAGGATGCGTTTGTGTATCTTGTTCCACAATTTTTCCCCTCCAGCTAAAATTAACTCAGCCGGAATTTCATCTACACCCGGAGATTTGTGTTTCTTTAATTTCTTTATAGCGGTTTCTACTTCTATTCGGTGGGTTCTGGAATATACGGTTCTGCGGTGTGTATCTCCTTTTCTCCATGCACATTAGCTTTTGGCGGCGTGTTCAGCAAATCGCCAAAGGAATCTTTCCATCTATTTAAGATACTACACGTATCAGAGAGAACTGTTCCGTCAGCTTTCTTTAATATATAAGCACGAGGATGATAGCCTTTCTTAAATTCTTTGATCCCACTATACATGTCCAGAATGTTTTTATTTTTACTATTATCTTCAAGCTTTCAAAAAAATTGCGTTTCTTTGTTCTAAATGTTTTGGAAGTTTCCCGCCTGATATCTCCGAATTTTGTGTAGTTATTTCATTCGGAGTTTTTAGCCAACGTAACTTTGCCTGTTTTCTCTTCCCTGCTAGTTTAATACAGTCTGGGTCGAACCGTGTTTCGTTCCTACGTATTTCCTAGTGTCCCCATTTTTCTTTTATTGAAATTTTAATGCTATCTGTAATTTGAATCCAAATATTCTCAACACTAGTGCATTCCGAATCTTTTAAGGTCGAGAATCTATTCAAAACAAGCTAACCTCAATATCTAGAGGCCTTCTCCTCGATCCGTAACCTGAGGACGCGCCATGCCGTTGTGACAGGAAGCCATGTTACACGTGATGAGAGTGAATGATTATCATTTCTGAATTGAGAGTGTGTGAAGAAAACAGAAGAGCGAATAGAAAGCCCACGAACATGTAAACAAACGGAAGAGCGACATTTTCTGATTTCAGGAATCCACATGAACTGATGCATTGGAAAAGTATAATGAATATAGTCACAATTGCTCATTGACAGAACATTATCCTCTAGCACATGAGGTTCCAATTTCGATTCCAACTCGAACCAAGTGGGTTTTGTTGTGAACAAATATTGAGTGCGTTCCTTTCGTCAGCATTCTCCCGTTTTTCCCATTTTCTTCTTTCTGCTATTTTATTCATTGTCATAATTGACAGATATTTTCCTACAAAAAGCATAACCGTAGAAATAAAACATTTCATTTCAAAATTTTAATGATAGTACAAAATAAATTTGAAAGCAAGTACAGTGAAAACTCGTTAGTAACTTCTATGCATACGAAAGCATAAAAATCAGGAATGAATGGGAAATAAACACAGCTATTAAATTTTAAACAAAGTGTGTTCAATATAGTAGCTGATATTGTTAGAGTGGATTCAATATTTACCTAAATTAAATAATTAAGAAAAAGTTAACGAAAAATGAAATGAAATGTTTCAGTTTAACCTTCCATAATTATACCTTTGAGGCTATGGAAGATGGGTGGTTAGAACAAGTTAAAGATGATGAAATAGGTGGCAGAATGAAAATGTGGGAGGAAATAGAAGATGACATGCCATTTTTGTGAAATGTAAGTTTACATTATATTGGAGACGAACAAACGCGTAAAGCATGCGGGAGGAAGGAAATGGTAGACAAGGAAAGGCGTTTAGGCTACTGTGAATTAGCGGGCCTAATGGAGGAGATATGTGGACCAGGGACTTCAGAGTGGTTTATTCTGGAGCTGTAAAAGGTACAGCAGGAGAAATTAAGTGAAGAAGAGTAAGAGTTACCCAGGAGCAGATGTTGACTCAGACTATAATTTGGTTTTGACGAAGAACGAACTCCGACTAAACAAGAAAAGAGTGATACCATCAAACAAAAGGTAGGACACAATCAAGCTGAGGAGAGATGAAAACACGTAAGAGGAATTTTCAACTGTGACAGACAAAGAAACGTCTACGGTAGCTTTAGCAGGTGATGAAATCAACTCGAAATGAGCTATGAAAGCAGGGATTTTAAAAGTATCTGACGAGCACACAGGAAGAGAATCCAGAACCCAATATAAATCCTGGATAACACCAGAAATATTGGAAATGATGTAGGAAAGGAGACAGTTCAAGATAAAAAAAACAAAGACGAGGAAAACAGAAGGTGCAGAAACTGTCAACAGAGAAGTAAAGAAAGCCAGGGAAAACAGGATAAACATTTTATGCATGGAAAATGAGGAAAACATTGTCAAAGGCAATACAAAAACAGCATAGAGAAAAGTAAGAAAAGAGTTCGGTGAGAAAAAGAAAAGCACAGACATTATTATGGACAAGCAGATAGCAATAAGATTGGTATAATACGTTGAAGAACTTTATAAAAGAGACAGAGTGAACGAAGGAGAGATAGAGATGGAAGAAGACGTCCATGAAAATGAATTACTACCATCAATTTACATTCTGAATTTGACAATGCTTTGGAGAAAATGCAACATGAAATAGACCAAATACGATCAGAACTGACTAACTGGTTCAGTGCATGATGAAGCCAATATGTTCAATTAGTAGGCAAAACTGTCACACATTTATTATTTTGTAAATAAATGCTGGTTTGTTCAGCCACCAATATTTTTAGTGTAAGATCGAAAGTGATTAAGAATCTCGGAATAGCAACAAAGAAGAAACTGTTTAATCTTATTAATAAAATGTACATCTCGGGAAAAATACCAAGAGATTTCGATAAAACCATATGGGTTCCTATCCAGAAGAAAAAAAAACGTATGGAAATGCGAAGAACACATAACGTTAAGTTTGCTTTCCCATACATCAAAAATACTGGACAAAATTCTCGCACAATAAATGGAAGGGAAAAATCGAAGAACAGCTATCGGAGAAACAGTTTGGATTCAGGAGAAAAGGGTGAGCCAGGAAAGCAATACTGAGTCTACGGTTGATCATGGAACAGCACATCGGAATAAACAATCCAACTGTGATAGCATTTGTTGATATAGACAAAGCTTTTGACAACGTAGGTGGAATATCATATTCAGAGTGTTGAGTAATCTGAAGGTGGATTACAGAGGCAGAAGAATAATATACGAAATTTACATGAGCAAGACAGCTGTTATAGGAGGAGATCAAAAGGAAGCAAGGCTAAGTAAAGGAGCAGTACAAGAATGTGGCCTTTCACCTCTCGTGTTCAACGTCTGTATAGAAAAGGCTACGAAAGAATTCTTTATAAAAAATGAGAAAGGCTTAAAAGTAAATGGCCGAATTTTAAAGCGATAATGTATAATTTGTATGTTCTTACTAAGTAAGGTTTATATTTACAGGCAAAAGGCTATTTTGAAGGCACAAGCAATTAAGAAGAAGAAGAAGAAGAAATAATTTAAATATTTGTATCATATCGAAATATTTCTTAATTTCGTTGCTATGACAACTTGTTTATGTGTTTGATGTCATTGTCGCGGTAGCTAAGAAAGAGATAGAACGAAGAGCAATCTTAAAACGAATGAATGTATAATATTTTAATGTGACAAACACGATATATGTTGAAAGTGAATATATATATTCAAAAGTGAGTAACTGTGTTATGTGATTCATGATAATCTCGTGAACTGTATAAATATTCAATATATACATTTAGAATTAGAGAATGTAACGTAACGAAAGTAAATATCGTTACAATTTTCAGGATAATTTGGTTTGCTGATGAAATATCACTGATAGCGGAGAACGAAGAGGACTTGCAGGAAGTACTTTTAAAGTTTAACGACCAACTGAAAAAAACATTGAAAATAAAGATAAATAAGAAGAAAATTAAAGTGATAAAGTGCACAAGAGCAGGACAGGAAGGGGCAAACGTATGGCTAGAGGAAGAGGAAATCAAAGACTTAAGAGATTTCCCTATTTAGGAAGTCTAATATCCTTGGACGGAAGAAGTGAAAAAGGCTTAAGTTCCTGAATAATACAGGCTAAGCAAGTATTCAATAGGAAAAGATTACTGCTAACATAAGGAAATGTGTCGTTGGATGTTCTAAAATGATTTATTAAGACTCTGGTATGGAGTGTGGCCCTTTACTTTTCAGAGACGTGAACATTGAGATAAGCTGAAATACACAAATTGGAAGCATTTGAAATCTTAGGTTGGGGCAGAATGCTGCGCATATCATGAACCGAAAGGAAAAAGGAACGAAGACACATTAAAAGAAGCTAATGAAGGACGACACATCATGAACATAATAGGAACAAGAAACAGCATGCTTGGCCATCTTATTCGGATTTACGATTGGATAACCGTGTTGATAGGGTGAAAAGCAGAAGAAAAACCAAGAAGAGGAAGACCAAGGATAGAATATCTACATGCAGTTATGAAGAGGAGGCCTTATAAAAGAATAAAATAGCTCTCTCAAAGGAGAGAGAAGTTTTGAAATTTCCATGTTGCCTACAACCTATGGTTGAGGTGAGAAAGAAGACGACGACTTCAGTAGATTTGTGATACCCGTATAAATATACAAGGATGTGTTTTTTTCAAACCAATAAAAATAAAATGCTAGTTAAAAATCGGTGAATAAGTGCTTCAAGTCTATCTGACTCTCTTTATCAATGATCCTGTTTCACACAACACTGGTATAACGCAAATTGCTAGTAATTCTACAAGAGATTGGAAATCTGAACAGCGTTTATGTAACGTTGCAAATGTAAGTGACTTAAGGGTTCCTCTAAGGAAGTAATTAAAATGAAAAATACAAGCCGTTGTATTAATCATTAGCTGTAGTTTGTTAAATTTTGTTATGCCATACTTATTATTAGTGAAACATTTATTTATGAAACATGATCAAAATTATAATTGATAAGAACGAAGTAGTATTTGTTGCTTTTATTAGTTTATAATGCTCAATTGTGTTGTCAGTTTACGGTAAAATGGAGGAAATATAAAAGTAACAGAATGAAACGAAAGAGATATTATTTCATACGGTATTTAGTTTACTATGTATTTAAATTTTATGACTTTTAGATTCGATCACACGGTGTATGTATAATAATAATAATACATTTTATATGTGTGCATTTAAAGATATAGTAATTATTATTTTTTTGAGATTTACAGGTAATCTTTCAAGAAATTAGCTCTTTATGTAATATTTAAATAATTAAATACATGAGCAAATGCCAGTAGTATATCAGTTATATATATGCAGCACACACAGTATTCGCTTGTTACGTTTCACAGCATCTGTATATTAAACCCAAGTTATGAATATTGACTTAGATTTGCGTTTCATCTCAACTTCCATCAGTGCTGAAAAGTAATATCAATCTTACTTTGTTTTCTTACAGGGAGTTAGTAGAAATTTCTATTGGGGTTCTTACGAAATTTCTTCAGGTGCACGTTTCTGCGTGGAAGGAGTACTTCGGAAACGCAACGGTGCATGGAACAAAATATATTGGAAATAATAGGCTCCATTGGCTTGTAAGGTATGACTATATAATTAAAGGAGCGTGAGCGATATTACATGTTTATTAAATTCTTAAATCTAGATGCTATTTAAGGGGTATAGGTATAGAAGAATGTAATCTAATTGTAATAAAATAGTGTAACACATGTTTAAACTATGATTATTACTAGGTATGCATTGTGAAGGCGAACAATCTTTCCTCTTCCCTGTAGGTCGCTTTAATTCTAAATTATAAGACTATTTCTCTAATCTCGAACAAAAGAAACATTATTTTATAACAATATAAATTTCCTTATTAAATCATTTTCAATGAATATATTTTGTTTACAATTAAGTGGGGGGATTTCTTTCCTTACTGCTGACCCATCGTAATTCCAAGAAGTAGAGATGTTTGAGATTCCTCTTAGAAAAAAAGTGACAACATATTACACCAAAATATTTATTTCCATGCAGAAGCTATCATTCAATATAGGTTTTTCTCATACAGAGGGGATAAAGTGACCTCCATTTAAGACCGACGTTAGCGTAGAGCATTGGGAATTATGTGAAAGCGTAAATAAATATACGCATAAGAAAACTATGTTTTACGAAAGCTATCGTAGGACATGTTTCATAAATTGTGCAAGGAAAAGAATTGTGTTAACTGTTTCCATTTCGATTGATTTTAAATTCGGTGAGTGTGGATGATCGTAAAGTAAAATGTATGCACTATATTCATCATAATCTAATATTCCGTACGGAAGTTATTGTGTTTCACTTTTTTAAATGGAAGTCTAAGCAGAAGTTACTCTACATTACAGTCTAAATTCATATTTAATTTTTAATTGTTTTCCTAAGCAAGAAGACTATGGGAAAACTTTAAATAAAATATACATATTACTCTATCAATATGTGGATAAAATTGACCTACATGTATGTGCCATGAGACAATGCCTACCTTATCAATGAATTACATGGTTAGATGAAGATTTAAATAAATGAAGTTAATAAGATATCTGATGATCCAATGACTACAAATCAAAACGAATTACATCATGAACGTAAAGTCTTTCCGCTAACACCACAAAAAATGCGATCACCTGGAGATATTTCAAGCATTCTGAGGTTCTAATAACGCTATATAACAAAATACAACTAAGTAATTCATTTTTGAAACTATAATATTTTTTTTCACTAGGATTAAAATTAAAGGAAATATGTAAAAATATAGTTTGACCAATTAAATTGGTTAAAACAATCACATAAATCAGTACCAATGCATGCAATGACTTCGAAAAATCCTTCTTTAAAGTAATGGGCAACTAATTGAAAATGAGTGTTTGGAAGAACTATAGATAACACTAAAAGGAGAGCCTACGTCAAACTTTAAAGTGATGCAAATAAGTGTGAGGAACGTATTGCAGCGACACTAAACGTAAACCACTATACGCAAACAACTGTGTGATTGCATATATGAATAAAGTCAAGATTGTATTTGTCAAACCTATCTAGACAAGGAAGTCTTTTTTAGTTCTATCAAATATTTTAAAATATGGTTTCTATTACAAAGTGATGAAGTAACATATGGTCGGAAATATATGCAGGTGTTAATGAACTATAAAGACAAATTTTAAGAGGTGATTCCTTACATCAAAATAAGTCAAATTGTCCCAATAGATCTGTGGGGAAAAGTGCATAGCGTCAGAGCTAGGGCTGTCCAAAATCGCGATAAAGCCAAATTTTAAGAGTCGTTATTTCGAGTTCGAGGAATCGTGGAGTGGTGGTCCTTATCAGCATAAAGAACGTCACGCATACACAATCCAAAAATTCATACTACACCAATTTTCAATTTCTGTGCAGGTACTCTGTACAGTGTATAATTCTCAAATATACTCTCAATAGAGTTTTCAGATATACCCTGCTTTCAAGGAGGATCAAAAATAGGCAGGAGGTAAACCTTGACAACAAACGACATCTATTGCTTCGTACGGAAGTCGAAAGTGTTAGCAACTGGCAGCTTCATTGCTTTTCTTTCTTTTGTGTGTGTTGGAATATCGTGTGATGCGATATGTTTCCTTACGGTATATTTTACGTTTTCTTCACTTTTAAGAGTGAAGGAAAATATTACATGTTTTTTCCCGAGTACGAGAGACCGTATTGTGGACAATCCATAACACTTCTGTCATCGCGCCAAAAGATTCCGTGTTCACTGCTGTCAAGGCTTGTCATTTGCCTACTTTGGACTAATCATAAAGACAGAGCATGTCTTAAAATTCGGTTCATGGCATGTCTGGGAATTTCACTCTGCAGAGAATACTGTGCACACCTATTGAACATTAATGAAATATGCATTTTTGGATTTTGTATGCGTGACGTCTCTTACGCTGATAAGGACCCACACTCCACGATTTCTCTAACTTGAAATAGGGCCTCTTGAAATTTGGATTTTTAGTTATTTGATGTGAGGAATCATCTCTTACGGCTTACTTGTATAGTTCATTAACACCCTGTGGATATATATATATATATATATATATATATATATATATATATATATATATATATATATATATATATATATATATATATATATATACTGTGATCAAATGTATCCGGACACCACAAAAACACGTTTTTCATATTATTTTCATTGTACTGCCATCTACTGCCAGGTACTCATTATCAGCGACCTCAGTAGTCATTTTACTTCGTGGAAAAGTAGAATGGTGTCAGTCCGCAGAACTCACGGACTTCGAACGTCGTCAGGTGATTGGGTGTCGCTTGTGTCAGAAGTCTCCATGCGAGATTTTCACACTTCTAAACATCCCTAGGCCCACTGTGTCTGATGTGAAGTCAAGTGGAAACGTGAAGGGACACGTACAGCACAAAAGCGTACAGGCCGATCTCCTCTGTTGACCGACAGAGACCGCCGACAGTTGAAAAGGGTCGTAAAGTGTAATAGGCACACATCTATCCAGACCATCACACATGAATTACGAACTGCATCAGGATCCATTACAAGTAATATGACAGTTAGGTGTGAGGTGAGAAAACTTGGATTTCATGGTCAAGCGGCTGCTCATAAGCCACACATCATGTAGGTAAATTCCAAACGATTCCTCGCTTGGTGTAAGGAACGTAAACATTGGATGATTGAACAGTGAGAAAACGTTGTGTGGAGTGATGAACCATAGTACACAATGTGGCGATCCGATTGCAGGGTATGAGTATGGCGAATGCCCGGTGAACGTCAACTGTCAGCGTGTGTAGTGCCAACAGTAAAATTCGGAGGTGGTGGTGTTATGGTGTTGTCGTATTTTTCTTTCGCCCATTATTGTTCTGCGTGGCCCTCTCACAGCGTAACCTACATTGATGTTTTAAGCACCTTCTTGCTTCCCACTGTTAAAGAGCAATTCGGGGATGGCGATGTCATCTTTCAACAAGATCGAGCACATTTTCATACTGCATGGCCTGTGGCGGAGTGCTTACACGACCTTAATATCGCTGTAATGGTCTGGCCTGCACAAAGTTCTGACTTGAATCTTATAGAACACCTTTGGGATGTTTTGGAGCGCCAACTTCGTGCCAGGCCTCACCAACCTACATCGATACCTCTTCTCAGTTCAGCACTCCGTGAAGAATGGACTGCCATCCCCAAGAAACCTTCCAGCACCTGATTGAAAGTAGGCCTGCGAGAGTGGAAGCTATCATCAAGGCTAAGGATGTGCCAACACCATATTGAATTCCAGGAATAGCGTTGGAGGGTGCCACGAACTCGTAAGTCGTTTTCAGCCAGGTGTCCGGATACTTTTGATCACCGATCGATACGATACGATAAGTAATTACGATAAACAGAACAAATATAAAACACTAAAGACTAATAAGAAGATTCTCGCTAAGATTAAATGTGAATTAATTGGGACAATATTAGAGATAATTCACTTAACGTCAAAATGTATTATTTTAAACCAACACATGCTGATTTAAATGATTCAGACTTTAAAAATAAATTTGATAGAGAAGTATATTTAAGAATTTAACATGTATTGGAACTGTAGTGATGTAAAAAAGCTTTAACATTTGATGAAGTTAAAGTTTATTTGTTTAACCACAAGGAACATTCCAAGTTGTTTCCGATTAGGAACTACAAGCATTAACTATATAATATTCAAATTAATACAGCAGTATTCAGTTGCTTAGATATTAAAAGACGTAAATTAGAAGATGATAAAAGCGTATATCCATATGGAAATTATAAGATAGAAAACAAGTTAAAATTAGGAACAAAATAGGATTGCGATTTATTTATAAAATAAATACCTAAATAAACCATAATATAAATAGACAGCGGTGTAATATCTATATGTAAATTACCTGCATAATGGAGCTGTTCTAGAAGGTAGGTATCTAATCTACTTGAACCCTGGATTATGTACTAAGCTATTCAATGGAAGTCATCTGAAGTTCTTGAAAATGAATGTTAGAATTGTTTTAAGATCTTCACCTAGCACTCCTTTTTCGACAACGACAAACACATTCAATGTTACCAGAACACAGAACAGGAACTGGAGATCACAGTTTAGCACTATAAATTAAAAAAAAAGAAAGAAAGAAAGAAAAGAAAGAAGTCCGTCTAATTTCAATATTTTAGGCAAATCTTTTCGGAATTAGTGATAAAAAATTGAAATAAGAATATAATGCCAGCGAAGAAATATAAAGGGAAATAGATCTTTCGTGTTTCAAAATTTGATTTTATCATCATTATGATCCAGTGAGATTACAAGTACTTTTAACACATTTGATATTCAGGGTTTGCTTATATTTCGTGTAACGATAATTTTATACCCTATCAACTCAAATAAAATATAGTTACTTGGAAAATAATAACTGTAGAGACTTCGAAGTTTGGTTACGTAAGAGATGATCTGTATGTAACTTCTTGTAATAATGTGAAACAACAAAATATGCTTAGTAAACAACATCCAGTTTGGTAAATGCTTAATATAGAGTCAACGAAAAACGAGAAGGCATAAATTAAATGTATTGAAAATTTGTATTTTTTTACACGTGTATGTGTATATAATTAAAATGAATATTTTCGTGTAACTTACTATATTTCATTTTACTTTTTAACAGATTGATATGGTTAGTAATTTTAATTGCCTTCATTTATGTGTCTATCTCTGAGTCAGTGTCACTCTGGGTGTCCTATTATCGAAGATCAGTTGCATATGAGATTGAAACCGATTATCTCAATTGGAATTCGAGTGTACCAGCTGTATCAATATGTTCCACAAACGGAGTAGATTGGACAAAACTGTAAGTAATTCAATATAATCGAAGTTAGTTATCTGAATTGAAAGAACACGACTTCCCTATTTTCATAATTGTTGTGATTTTAGTTACCAAGCTCATCCCGTGGTGGCTATTTTTTGATTTGCCAAATAGATTTGATGCGTCTTAAATCACCACGATATTATTTGATCTTTTTTCATCTTCAAACTACATTTTTTTAATCTCAGTCACCGTCTAGCTTCCTAACAACACTCGCATTATCGTCTGTTAGTTTAGTACAAGAATGTCACAATTTAGCAATAAGTGTATTTAATTTCTTGGAGATTCATGATTTCTTTATCTCTTAAGACTTGTAGTCTTTACACTAGACAGATTGTTGGTAGGGACAATTGTGTCATCTTAAGACATGCTAATCATATAAGAGGGAGGTTCAATAATTATTGTGCCCGGCATATTTAACATTCTTGAACTGGGATGGCTGATGGGAGATATTGTAGCCTCATGTTTTAGATGTCTATATGCCGCTATATTAATATAATATTGTCTATATTTCACAACCATAGCTGCTATATTAATATTCTTTTTTGTCGTTTCTGGTGTGAGAGGTGGCACCTAGCTTGAAAAATGGAGAAAACCGAACAACGAGCTGTCATCAAATACCTCCATAAGAGGGGTTAAGCCTAAAGGAGATTCATGAGGACATGATCAGTGTGTTGGGTAATGGAGCTCCTTCCTACCAGGTGACAAAGAACTGGTGCTGCGACTTCCGTTGCGGCAGGGAAAGCTGTCAACAGACCACTGGTGCTGGTCCTCCAACAACAGCATGCACCCCAGAAAACATTGATGTTGTGCATGATACGAATAGCAGAGAGACGAATTATGGTGCAACAGTTAGCAGACATCGTGCACATCTCTGTAGGCTCAGTGAAAACAATACTACATGAACACTTGGGATTCAGAAAGGTGTCAGCGCGATGGGTGTACAAAATCGTGAAAATCAGAAAGACAGAGTTTGATGTTCAAGGGCTGATTTGGAGGTTATGAGGACAGACCTGAAACAGTTCTGTGACATTTGTGACAGTGGATGAGACGTGGCTCCACCACTATGATCCCGAGTCCAAACAACAGAGCATGGAGTGGCGGCACAGCAGTTCGCCTCCCCCACGCAAGTTAAAGGTGCAAGCATCAGCATGCACGATTATGGCCACAATCTTTTGGAATGCGAAGGATGTGCTCCTTATTGACTGCCTGGAGGATGAACACACTATTAAGAGGGCCTGTTATGCAGCCCTAATCCCTAAAGTACGCGAAGCAATCAAGGAAAAACGGCGGGGGATGTTGCAGCGAACAGTGTTGTTCCACCAAGATAATGCTCCGGCCCACAAAAGCCATCTTACTGGTGCAACAATCCATGCTGCTGGTTTTGATGTATTCCAACATCCTCCCTACTCCGTATAGAGGAGGAGGTAGAAAGAGGAGGAGAAAGTTTGCTTCCTTTTTTGCCGTGGACGAGTGTTTAGGAATATGGAAGGGAACGAAAAGGCAGCTGCAGAAATTCATAAGGGACGTGGAAGATGAAAAGAAAAGGATTAGACTCGAAAATGAAATAGAAGTAGACAAGGAGATAAACTATTTAGATATGAAAATAATGAAGTCGGAAGGAGGAGAGTTTATTACATCCTGGTACCAAAAAGAGTGTGCAGCTGGAGTATATTGCCACAAACGAAGTGATGTGGATGAGGGTACAAAGAAGAATTTCATAAAAACCATGGAAGAAATAATAGGAGACCTAAACACAAATGAAGAACAGAGGAAAACAGATTTAAAGAAGTTCTGGACAGAACTAAGGAGAAATGGATACAACGAATAGGATAGGGTCACAAGAGACATAGCAAGAAATGGTTTGGAATAGAAAGCCTAGGCAAAGAAACAGAGAAGATAAAGAGAATGCTTTGGAAAGCAGGGATTAGGACGTACAGAAAAGGAGGAAGCAGAATAATTGAACTAGTCAGAAGAACCAAGAGAAAAGCAATAGCGGACAAATATCAAAGGGAAGTAATATATAGAGTAGGATGCGTGGAGTGTAACAAAATTTACATAGGAGAAACAAAAAAGAAAATGCAAGAAAGGATTAAAAAGCATCAGGATGATGTAAGATTGAAAAAGGAGAACAATGCGATATAAAAGCATCAGAAAGGGACAAACCATAGGATAGGGTGGGAAGGAGCAGAGGCCATAGAAGTAGAAAACAGAACTTTGGTGAGAAAATGGAAGGAAGCCAGGGATATTATGAAGGCAGGAGACAAGGTGATGAACTGGAATGCAGGATTCTCGATAAATAAGGAGTGGGAGAAGATTCTCCTTAAAAAAGAAGAAATGAAAAGGAAGAAAAAATAAAAATAAAAAATAACAAGGATAATTAGAGGACAAAATGCATCCAGCGAAAAAATTAAACTGTTAATTGGACACGTGTGCACCTAGAAAGTGAAAGCTACACAAGTGTTACTTTTTAATGAAGGGGCGGAGCCTAATTAAAAGTTGATCTCCGGACAGTATATATAAGTGATGACTAACTCCCAGCAGCCAGAGGGAGTGGAAGTCTGATGAAGACACAGTTATTGTGTTGAAACTCTTATGTGATACTGTTTTCTTTTACATATTATCACATAGTCTTGCTCAGTGTGTTATTGTGTATGAGTACAAAATGGGAACAAGACCTGATAGAAAAAATTATTTTATCTATAAACTGTTATTTCATTTCAAGATTATAGTTTTTCTCATAATACCTTTAGAGACCCTGTATATTATAATGAAACTATTGAAAAATAGCGTAGATACTATCGGCGTACGAGCCTCTTGTTTCAATCCTTTTATATTGAAATTTTGGCTTTAATGCAATACCAACTAAATATACGTGTCCTTGATATAATCATGAAAAGAAAGGAGTTTTAATACTCTTTTCCCAGTGAAGATACTGAAGTCCAATTTATTTATGTAGTAGGTATGTTACAACAAGTATAGTGGCTTTACATCTATGGTGTTGTATAAAGAATTCTTCGATAGCCTATCACTAGATGTATTATTAACGATGACCTAATGCAATCCATGTTTTCTTGAATTTTCGCTGTGCATAATCAACGATATTGGTGGTTGAGTTTAATAACACGAACAGCTTACTACTACCTATCACACGCAATCCGTGGAAACATTTAAAAGAAAAGAAATATTGAAAAGATTAGTGAAAATAGTGTTTCATATACTTGACAACCATGTGAACGAACTAAATGCACATTACGACGAACTGACAAAACAAATGATGCTGCACTAGAAGTATTGGCAATGCTAGTTTTCCGTTAATGAGGTATTTACCGTTTGTCTATATATAGAAGTGAACAATTCTTTCGCCAGTACTATAGATGCTAAGATACTTCACATTCCCAAGGTGGAAATTACCGTTCACATATACATACATGTGTGTTACAGACATTTTTCCTTGCCTTTAAAAATAACAAAGGAATTTATACCCGACAACTTGGTATGTACGTACACTAATAAAGTCTAGCAATTGTTTGTTGATGAAAAATATCAGCATTAATTTTGGTATAAGGATTATACATGTACCACTTCCGATTTAAAATTTGGCACGATTAGAGCATAAGGAAAGTCTACTTTTGGTCATTTCGGACATACTTTAATTTCAATATCTCTATCTGCAACAACTTTCATAGTTTAAAGATCGTGCTCAGAAGTTGCAAGTAAACTTAGCAATGTAAAAACGAAAACAGTGTTAACTCTACCATGTAATTAAACATACCGCACAAACTTTGTACCTTTTTCTCAGAACCTTATTTACTTGAGGTTTGAACGCCCGATTTATACAATACCTTCAACCCAAGTTGCGTTATAAGCAAGAGAGCCTACATCATTCCATATTTACAAGTAAAAACGTTTTAAAGATCACCCCGAGCATTCAATGAAGATACTGCTGGAGGAAATATTCGATTTTATAAATGCTGAATATCTGTCTGGAGTATTATATTACATGCTTCCTCTATATCTCGAAAACGTCATTTTTCTAGAGACCAGCTATTTGTCTGTGATCGTTTCAGCATATCCTAGAAATGCAAGATTCAATATGTGTGGAAAGTTGTTAGGCCACAGTAAGAGTATACAAAGTAAAGGAAGATTGAGAGATGTGCAAATGACTAGGGTACAAAGTACACTCATGTCCAAAATTGTTGTCGCATGTCTATAAATATGTTGTTCAAGTAACATAATTTGATAACGAATTCGCTCGGTATTTATTATAATGTTAGTACGTGTATAATCGGAAAAGCCATATACATGACAAATTTCATGTCAAAAGAGCAGTGAATAAAAACAATAAAAAGAAAATAAAATTTTCTTGTCCATTTAGCAACATTTTGTTTTACTCATTCTAAGTTTCGTATTTACATTTCTTTTCCTATGATATTTACCACAAATATAGGTACATTTCCCGACTATACATATAGTATCAGTATTAAAAGTACCCTGCATTATCATTATCAAATTATGTTCTTACAAGAAGACAGTTACAGATATGCGACAATCACTTTGGACGTGAGTGTACATTAGAAGCTATAAATGTACGATGTAGGATGCGTAAATTATACAACTTTAGTCACTGAAGCCCACAAGGAAATGAGATGCGTAACTTTATTATTACACATAACATAATGCCAGTTTTGGGGCTCGTATCTCAAGCTCAAGCAAACAAAAGATAATTTTACTTAACTTCATATCAACGTAGAGGTACTCGACAGCCACCGTGTCTGATAAAATAGTCAAAATCCTATAATAAAACATTGGGATTTGAAGTTTTATTTTCTATAAATAACAAACTGACATTGTTTTACCGAATATCAGTGGATGTTTAATCGAAACCACAACATATTTATAGCCTTAGTGTGGATAACCTGTTACTGTTTTTAAAATGAATCTATTAAGTTTTTTTTTAAATATTTATTCTATTTTATACAGGCCTCGGGATACAGCTGTGACCAATTGTTCCTATTTCGAAAAGTTAGTACCTTGCACAGACTTTCTTCAACTTCGTTCTGATTTACCTAATTGCTACACAATTAATTCACTGCAGGTTGGGTAAGTACCTTAAAATGTTCCGTATATCCATGAAAGACAATGAATATTTCTAAAACGATAGTGTATTCATAGATTAAGTTTTGAGTTTAGATTAACCCTTCAGAAGTCGCGTCCTAGTTTCGTAACTGAGAGGTCGCTCACGGTCTTTTACTAAACTTAAACGAAAACTAAGTATTGAAAATACTATTTATATTACCTTGACATTATTTTTACATGCATTTGAAGTTTATTTAATTATTTATTTTCCTTTCATACAACAAAAAAAAGTAATTACAGTTTCCAACAATACGTGAAGAATACCACCGGTATCTTCTGTCATTTGTAGTATGGAGTACTTATGAAACGCTTATATGCGAGTACTGTATTAATTTTCGTTAGCATGTTGGTCACTTGAGTTACCAACATATTCATTAACAATGAAAATATATTTCAAAATACACACACTTAAAATTGATTAGGTTATTCGGAAAGAAAGTCAATAATAATATTATGATTCGTTATTACTATTCCCCCAAGAAACAAACAACAACTAAAGGAAAATGATAAGTCGCGGTGGCTAAGTGGTAGTTTATTTAGCTCTGGAAAAAGGGCTTTGTGGTTTGAAAACCCGTGTGCTCAGGTTCTCTCGAATTTTTCTCGTTTTCTCCTACTTCCGTGATTGCACCATTATTATTGATCTCATTATCACCATCTTCCTAAGTCTCGATGGATAATTGTAACATGTTAAACTCAGAACATTGTAAATAAATAATAGAAAGTAATAGTAAGCACAAAAAGCAGTTAGTAGTAGTGAGTATATATACTACATTTTGATCACAACTTAACATCTTGAATTTGCTTTTGTTTCACTAGTGGTCAGCTTCAACTTAAGAATCAAGATTTTTAGACCGTTTTACTCGTTGACAGTAGAGATTTCAAGTGTTGGTAAGGCGGATTAAAGTCTCCAGGAGCAGTGAAATTTACCGGAGATATGTTTACGATTGGATTGAAAGTAGATTTCCTGTGCTTTTGTAGTGCTATTTTCATCCCAATATATTCAAAGTCATTACCTGAGTAAATATTTGGAAATTACAACTGCATGTAGAGATCGTGTGCTCTCTACAGATATGCACACTGATGACAATTTGTCTTCGGTTTCCTGTTTCTCTTCCAGTCACAATGGTACCATTTTCCGAGAGCATTTCTGTCGTTAGTGGGTGGTGGAGCAGTGTTAATTTAATTTCTGAACTGTCTGTTATTTTGTGAAGCTTATGTTTTGTGTTCAGATGATGTATTTTATTTAGAAGATGTCGTCCCAAATATTCACCGTAATTTTTTTCAAGCTTTTTCACAAACTATTTATATTCCAGTTCACTATTCTTTCCAAGCACAATAAAACTGTTCAGTCCACTGTTTAGTAGACTAACAAAAATAGTATTGTCCGTCGTTCCGATGTTCTACTCACTGAACAACGTTCTTTGATCTCGTCTACAGTGTCCACTGCTCCTTTAGTAGAATTATAAAATGTAAGCACAAAGTGTTTTCTCTGTTCTTCTGATTGCGGGTCGATGTTCTCGGTAAACAACAGCAATACTATTTTATAAATCCTTTGATTAGCATATGGATCTATTTCATACAACATAGAGTTCGTAAGAAATACAGTACATGCCTCAAATAATGTATTTGCTGCATTTTCTCTCTATTTCACTACAGATAAACGACATGTTAAATTACATTCGCTCGTCCTATGAGTTAGGGTAGGATAGCGTACAGTAGTAATTGCCCCACTCTGCCTAACTTTTGATTATCCTCAATGAGGGGCCCCAAGGCCAGGGGTCAATGACCTAGGGGTACTTAGGACCACCCCCTCTAAATTTTGGCAGGGGTTCCTTGGCCCACCCCCTAAATTTTGGCAGGGGTACATAGGACCACCCCCCTTAATTTTTGGAAATTGCCAAATTTAAAAATTTGGTATGGTAGCCTAGGACCATAGTATGTACCTCTATCAGTATTGGATGTCGATGTCGTTCCCTTTCATGGGTAAAAAATTGCCAAAAAGTCAAATTTCGGGGGTTTTTGACCTAATTTATCCCCTTGGATGAGGTCCTATTACCTTATATAGTTATATGGGCGTATACAGGGGTCCATTCCCTTTCATAAGACATGGGTATATTAATGCACCCCTTGAAAAATTTGGGAGGGGTACCTTGGCCCACCTCTTAAATTTTGGAAATTGCCAAATCTAAAAATTTGGTATGGTAGCCTAGGATCATAGTATGTACCTCTATCAGTATTGGGTGTCTATGTCGTTCCCTTTCATGAGTAAAAAATTGCCAAAAAGTCAAATTTCGGGGGTTTTTGACCTAATTTATCCCCTTTGATGAGGTATTATTACCCTATATGGTTACATGGACGTATACAGGGGTTCATTACCTATCATAAGACATGGGTATATTGGTGCACCCCTTTAAATTTTTGGGAGGTGTATCTTGGCCCACCCCTTCAATTTTGGAAATTGCCCAATTTAAACATTTGGTACAATAGTATAGAACCCTAGTATGTATTATTATAAATTTGGGTGGTCCACTTCGTTCCCTTTTAGGGGTACAAAATTGCCAAAAATATAAACGTAAGCAATACGTTGTACCACGTGTTTGTTCTTTTGGCCCAATTTATTTCCTTGGATGAGGTCTTATTACCTTATATGGTTATATGGTTATGTATAGGGGTCTATTCCCTATCATAAGACATGGGTATATTGGTGCACCCCTTTAAAAATTTGGCAGGAGTGCCTTGGCCCACCCCTTAAATTTGAAAATTGCCCAATTTAAACATTTGGTATAATAGTATAGAACCCTAATATAGATCACTATAGATTTCGGTGGTCTATTTCGTTCCCCTTTTAGGTGTATAAAATTGCCAAAATATAAACGTAAGCAATACGTTGTACCACGTGTTTGGTTTTGACCTAATTTATTTCCTTGGATGAGATCCTATTATCTTATATGGTTATATGGTCATGTATAGGGGTCCATCCCCTATTATAAGACATAGGTACATTTGTGCACCCCACGGGAATGGTATCTTGGCCCGCCCCTTAAGTTTAGAAATTGCCAAATTTAAACATTTGGTATCATAGTACTGGACCCTAATATATATTACTATAAATTTGGGTGGTTCACCTCGTTCTTTTTAGGGGCCAGTTTGTTCAGCTTTAGGGGTGAACATGGATACCTTGGAATCGTCCCGAGTTCAATTCTTGGAAATGTTGAATTTAATGTCCCCGCGAAAACGATGGTGATGAAAAATGGTGAAAACATGAACTTCCTTGACTGAGGATTGAAGCAGGGACCTTATACCCTAGAGACGAACGCTAAGCGACCGTACACGTGTGTTGATTACTATGCAATGGTCCCGAGTTTGATTCTTGGTGTTAGTTTCAGGAAATGTTACCGTTCCCTTGAAACGATGATGAAAATGAGAAAACATCATAAACTTACTTGCTTGCGGATTGAAGCAGAGACCTCAAACATCAGATATAAGAGCTGAGTTACCATACTCCATTGAGAAGTTCAGTTTGTTGATTACTATGTCATGTTCCCGAGTTTGATTTTTTGTGTTAGTTTAAGAAATGTTAAGTTTAACGTCCCCTTGAAACGATGATGAAAAATGATAGGAGGAAACATGAACTTACTTCGTTGTGGATTGAAGCAGGAACCTCACTCGTTAGAGACAAGCGCTGAGCCGCCGTACTCCATTTAGTGCGAACAGTTTCGCGTATGAAAAGAAGACGAACAGATTATGTTACACTAGGTTTATGTTTCATATAGAAAGATAGAAGATCTGTGTTGTCATCTTTTTACTTCGTGTGCAACTTTGACCTTGAAGAAAAAACCTTTGCTGACTCAGTGCTAAGCATTGGCGTATACACACAATCTTATTGTTTAGTTGGCTGTATTTAGAGATGAATCAGACATTTAAGGTTGTTGGTTCGAATCTAGTTGTGTTCGCTGTAACTCAGTGCCTGGGCGATACTTACCGAAATTTTCCAGTGTTGCCAACACTATCAGAATGAATCGATTCATTTAGTCGGAGCAGTTTCGTGACGAAAACTGATTTTTGTTTTGTACACAAATTTTTTTCTGAAACAGAATTTTGTTTGTACATAAAAATTTTTCTTAAACAGAATTTTGTTTTGTACACAAAAAAAATTCTGAAACAGTTTTTGTTTTGTACACAAAAAATTTCTGAAACAGAATTTTGTTTTCGTACACAAAAAATTTTTCTGAAAACATTTTTTTTCGTACACAAAAATTTTCTGAAACAGAATTTTATTTTGTACACATTTTTTTTTCGTACACAAAAAATTTTCTGAAACAAAAATTTAGTTTGATTTTTTTTTCCCGTAAAACATTGATTTATTTTACCGGTAAACTGATTCAGAAAAAAAAGAAATTGAAATCGCAGTACAGGAAAAGAATTTGATTTTAGGATGTGAAATAAAACACAGAATCATGTTTCTGTACATTTATTTTAGCATGTGAAACAGAATACAGAATTTCTTTTTCTTCAAAGGAAGACGTGTTCGTGACGGGTACAAATTCTGTAAAGAGAAAATAAAACATATGAATATACATGGTAATATTTATTTTGTTTCCTGTGAAAGAAGAAAAACAGATTATTAACATAAACTAACTGTTCAAGAGAGAGTGATGTGAGAAAAAGAAAAGCAAATGTGACGTACCTGAATTCCTTCTTTTTTTTCTCCACTGGTTTCTGCAAGGTGATGTCATCTGAGTTTGTCTCCGCTCTTGTATCGTTGAAGCATGTCCCGTGCACCGTCTTGATTCTTTGCCCGTCTTTGGGAGGTGATGTTGGTGGGATTAGGGAAAAATATGGCTGTTATTCTGTTCTGGCTTTTTTATACCCATAGGGCAATGTCTCGTATGTGTCTGGTACTAATCGGCGTTTTTTATAGTTGAAACTGTACTTCTTTTCTTCAGGTTTTGTGACAAGATGATGATCGTGGGTTCTGTAAATTTTGTGCGGCGTACTAATGGAGATTTTTTCACTCGATTGATTTATGATCATTTGCTCCAGACTATTGAAATTTAACTTTTGACTTGCAGTATAATTGAGTGTAAACCCACGAATTTTGCATACATAACTGGTTGATTTCGTTTCGGGGTTGTAGATTTCCAAGGCGTATTGTTTTGGGCCACCAGACACGAATTTTTTAATGTATGCTTTTGGTCCAATTGATTCCAGTTCATTTGACATTGAACCAAGAAATACTTCTGGTTCTATTGTGGGCTCTGATGGTCGCTGCGTGAATATCACGGAATCTGTATCGAAATATAGTACTCTTTCTTGCAGCAATTCTAAATATTTGTAGAGTTCCAGACGAGCTTGACACGTTGTAAATGCTCCAAGGACAACATTAGCATTGTGATTTTGTACTGGAACATCATCTTCATACTGCCAATAAAGGTATAACAACGAATCATTAACAGGTAAAATTTGGTTGACTTTTATATCTGGAGCAGTTAATTTTTGATACAGTTCTTTGGGATCATTAATGATGGTCGTTTGGCTGAAATTGTCTCTTATAGCGAGTCGTCCCCAGAAGGCATTCAAACAGAGTTTTGCAAGACTACGACGTGCTGAATTTGAAATTATATTTGCTGCATCCAAAGTTATGCCTTCACGTTGTTGTACCATTTGAATATACTGCTGCTTTTCTTCTTCGGTGACGCAATTGGCAGGCCAACCAGAAGCTTCCAGCTTCGATTTCAAAAATGTGTTAATGTATTCGCTGAATAATCCGCCAGTCTTGGTTTCTGGATCATATACGGTGATGTCGTAATCCCAAATTTCGTAAATTTCAATGACTTGATACCCAAGTGCAATGGCTTTTTGAATTTCATAGGACACCCACGTTCCTGTTAGACTTCGTTCAGTGTCCGAATGTGTACATTCAGAATCTTGATTTAATGCTGTGGCACAGGCAGCACAAAGTGGAAACAACAACTTCTTATTTGAGCGAAATGGCAGCACTGGATGAAACACATTTCTGCTAGGCAAAATCTTCAACTTGACCAATCCGTTGACATCTTGAATGTCGGGCATTTCTGGATCTCCCTGTAGATATATTCGTGGATGCCCTATTGGATACCGTCCACATTTATTCACATAAGGATACAGGGAAACGATATCCAAGAATTTTATTTCTTCGCCTTCATTTTCATTTGCGACGTGATACAATTTAATGGCATTTACACGGCCACCATAGAAGCTGTCTCTTGGATTTAATGGTGTCTTATTCATATAAGGATGTGTGCTTAAAGAAGAGGCCAATGCTGGACTGGATTTTAACACTTGACGAAATTCACATTCCCACATTTCATGTACTTTATATCCCATGGATCGTAATAACTTCATTTTACGCTGTGTTCTCTCGTAGCGATAGTTCATCGTTTCTTCGGAGTTCTCATAAATGGGCTGATCACGGCCTGTAGGGACACATAGAGGACAGCCATGATAAAAACAGCCGGCATGCTCATACACGTGTTCCTCTTTAGTGTCGGGATCTTGGTAGTAGCCGTCCAGATGAAAACCAGCAACATAAACTTCTTTTCCTCTCGCAGCATGTAGAATTGGATGGCCCTCTTTTTCTTCCATGTAGGCAAGCCACTGCAAAGCAATCCGTGACTGATTGTTTCTGTGACGATATCCTCGTGCAGGGAGAATGCTAATAATATTGGGTTTTAAGAAATTTCGTCGAAATACTAAATTGCACGCACTCGCCAAAGTGATAGCCTCCAGGAAAGGATTGACGTGAGTTTCTTGTTCAAAAGTGGTCATGAAAGATATACAAGCCATTCGAAGTACGTTGACGTCCTGGACACAATAGTTCACCAATTCTTCTTGGAAAATAAACGTATCGTTCTGGTGTTCGTTATACCATGTCATGAATTTTTCTCGTTCATCCACTTTCATTTCATCTGCACCATAATAATGGATGTCCGGTAATTTTCCCACATACGCTTGATTTGCAGCAGTATTAAAAAAGTGTGGAAAATATCCTTTGGTCGCCGGTAAATGAAATGCCTTGGATAATTTACTTAAAGCCATTGGCATGAAATTTAAGGAGTCAATAAACGATAAGTGATTCACTTTCTTGCTTAAAATTTTTGCTCCGTTCAAGATCAAGGTAGGTTTCAATTCATGTTCTTCCACTAAAGATTTAAGAATAAAATGACCATCATATCCCTTAAAGTTATGTGCCAAAGATACAATAAGTTTGATGTGGGGTCGTGGTTGACGTAAATACGCAAGAAAGGCATTGATCGGATCATCTTGAAAAATATGTTCCCGCTGTCCACAAACTTCACACGGATGATGTATATCTTCATCTTGAACACAGTTGTAACATACTTGTTGGGCCACCAGTAAATTGGGCTTATGAATAAACGTGTCTTCATCGAAGAAAGTATCCTGTGTGGCTTCGATATCATAGAAAACAATCATAGCCTTCTTGGCATGTAACACTGATGGAACTCCAGGTTTTAATTGAGTTGTATCAGGCTTCATGTAGCATTGGTGAGTAGACGTAACGTGTTTATGGCACACATTACAAAAATAATCTGTACAATGATGTTTTCTTTCCCCTGTATGGACAAACGAATAAATGCGTAGACATTTGGAACACTGTTTTACCATCTTGCATATTGGCTGGCCTTTATGGTATGGTACAGTCAGATGATTTGTATAGCATGTTTCACCATAAAATTCACGATTGCATTCTGAACACTGTTTCTCCGTATTGGTTTTACTGCATGGTGGTTTCTGCAAACATTTCTCACACATGGCCGAACAGTTCTTGACGTGTGCAGTGCGATGTTCATATTTTTTGTGGCATGCAGCACAATAGTACTTAGTAGAAAAAACCGACGTTAATGATATGATGATATCATAATGTGAATTGATGCACATTAAATTGATTGGAATTTTGTCTTCGCCACCCGGCCCTTCATACAGAATATCTTCTCCGGAAAAGCTAGTGTATACGGTAAGTTTATAATTGGTCAAGTAGCGTTGCAATTGTCGCAATTCTTCCACAGATCCCCCATGATCTAAATTCACTGATGATCTGGACAAAAGTTCATGTACGGCTGGGAGAACGACACACTTGCTCTGGTTCTGATATTGTCTGTACAGTTTCTTATTTGTATCCTTATATTTCTTTAGGCCAATAGCAATCACAATCGCATAAGCCAAACATTTCTTGTCGGTGTTTTTCACTCGTAAAATGCCAGTCTTGCGTTTTAGTAACTCGTCGTTTAATAAAAGACCTCGACGCATTCTCCCAAATCCACGGGGCACATCCACATGATGAAAATGTACAATGAACGGTTCGTTCATGAGAAAACTATCGTTACTTTGAAGGATGCGATCAAAGGAAGCCCATAAAGTCTCCAGTGTCAAATTACTTGCACGCCGAAAAGATAAATAAAACGGTTTGTTCTTCTCATCATGAGATAAAATCGATAATCCAACCATCGATGATTCGTCAACATTTTCCAATAAGTAATCCAACATCTGTTGAAAGGAGGCCTGAACCCATTCAACAATATCGGTCCCACTGGCCGGAGCATTAATTTGAATTTCCAGCATTCGTCCTTCAAGATTAAAACGCCGATAATGTCTATTGATTTCTCGCAAGACAGTAAAGCCAGAAGTAGCCATATTCAAATAGGGAAAAAGGTAAGGTAAGCAAAAAAGGAATAGGCAAAGAAAACAAATATCTAAAACGAAAAAAAGCACGAATTAAAATTGAATTCAGAGATCACTACGTTATCAAAATGACTACACGATCAATCCTAAAAGAATTATCATATCTCAAATAGTTCTACTACTGAAACGTTTTATTGTCGTCATACTGGAAATCAAACCCGGGACCAACATGTAACTGACCTAACTTTCTGTAGTGATAAAAAGAATGAATGAAATTGTTTTTCTAAGCGTGCTAAGAGAATCATTGTAGTAAGCATTTTTCCTCTGACACTGAACTTTAAAACGTATAACGAACATGAAACGAAAACAAAATCTCATGCGCTTGCTTTTCTCGAGCTAAGGAAGGAAAGACTCGAATTCGTTTCTCGGCGGGAGATCAGGTCCCACATTAAACTGCAAGTCCACGTCTCACGTTGTAGGGAACAAATTCGTGCGTAGTTTCTTTGTTTACGTTAATCGTAACTTTCAGAAACTGAGCTAAGTGGTTAGCGTTACGCACATCTGGCCCGGGTTCAACACCCAGTATGTGATCAGATTCAACATTAAGCTGTATTCCTAGCCCCCCACTACTGAAGGGACGCTAAACCAAAATCAACAAATTTCTCGTGCTTACTTCTAATGTGTGGGATGTGGCCCGGGTTCAACACCCAGTATGCGCTCAAATTCAACATTAAGCTGTATTCCTAGCCTCACTACTGAAAGGACGCTAAACCAAAATCAATAAATTTCTTGTGCTTACTTCTAATGTGTGGGATCTCCGGTCAAGTAAGTGAGGGTTATTCTTCCATTTGCTAAATATTTCATGTTAAAATAAAAAACAGTGATAACAATGTTATCCTCATGCAAAAGCACTCCATTGATATTAAGAAACACGGTTGATACTTACCTCAAATTCAAGGAACGGAGTAAAGTCACGCTGTCACTAGAGGTACACCTACGTTCATTCACGATCTTCGTGGAAGTAGGATTTGAAAATGAAATTAAGAATTTTATTTAGGTCTGAAACGGTTCAACTATAAAGTGACAACACTATCAGCCAACCAGAAACGAGGAAATGAATCAATGACATCACGGAGAACCAATGAAAACACAGCTTTCATCATGTATCATGAGCCGAAACGTGATGTAAGAAGCAATCTGATTGGTTGTGACATTATTCACGTTTTCTCCTTACACATCAATTGTTACGACATCTAGTATCGCAATTTTGATCATGACATCATACCGTTGACTCGTTAGTTTAATACGACATTCAAATTACCACATCTAAAATGTGATTCATTTTCCTTAAACTTGATTGAAAAAATGTAACACTCATCGATATGTTATGAAACTGTCTTTGACATAAATGTAAAGTTGAGCTTTAAAAGTCCATCAGCTGAGAAAAATGCTGATGTAGTAAAAGCACATTCTGCGATTTCACAATAACAAACTTCTATGCGAGCAGAAATATGTAGTAATGTAACATAATCTGTCCATGTTCTTTTTTCATACGCAAAACTGCTCGCACTGAATGGAGTACGGTGACTCAGCGTTTTTTTTCTGATGTGTGAGGTCTCTGCTTCAATCCGCCAGCAAGTAAGTTTATGATGTTTTCTCATTTTCATCATCGTTTCAAGGGAACGGTAACATTTCCTGAAACTAACACCAAGAATCAAACTCGGGACCATTGCATAGTAATCAACACACGTGTACGGTCGCTTAGCGTTTGTCTCTAGTGTATGAGGTCCCTGCTTCAATCCTCAGTCAAGGAAGTTCATGTTTTCACCATTTTTCATCACCATCGTTTTCGCGGGGACATTAAATTCAACATTTCCAAGAATTGAACTCGGGACGATTCCAAGGTATCCATGTTCACCCCTAAAGCTGAACAAAATGGCCCCTAAAAAGAACGAGGTGGACCACCCACATTTATAGTAATACATATTAGGGTCCAGTACTATGATACCAAATGTTTAAATTTGGCAATTTCTAAACTTAAGGGGCGGGCCAAGATACCATTCCCGTGGGGTGCACAAATGTACCTATGTCTTATAATAGGGGATGGACCCCTATACATGACCATATAACCATATAAGATAATAGGATCTCATCCAAGGAAATAAATTAGGTCAAAACCAAACACGTGGTACAACGTATTGCTTACGTTTATATTTTGGCAATTTTATACACCTAAAAGGGGAACGAAATAGACCACCGAAATTTATAGTGATCTATATTAGGGTTCTATACTATTATACCAAATGTTTAAATTGGGCAATTTCCAAATTTAAGGGGTGGGCCAAGGCACTCCTGCCAAATTTTTAAAGGGGTGCACCAATATACCCATGTCTTATGATAGGGAATAGACCCCTATACATAACCATATAACCATATAAGGTAATAGGACCTCATCCAAGGAAATAAATTGGGCCAAAAGAACAAACACGTGGTACAACGTATTGCTTACGTTTATATTTTTGGCAATTTTGTACCCCTAAAAGGGAACGAAGTGGACCACCCAAATTTATAATAATACATACTAGGGTTCTATACTATTGTACCAAATGTTTAAATTGGGCAATTTCCAAAATTGAAGGGGTGGGCCAAGATACACCTCCCAAAAATTTAAAGGGGTGCACCAATATACCCATGTCTTATGATAGGTAATGAACCCCTGTATACGTCCATATAACCATATAGGGTAATAATACCTCATCAAAGGGGATAAATTAGGTCAAAAACCCCCGAAATTTGACTTTTTGGCAATTTTTTACTCATGAAAGGGAACGACATAGACACCCAATACTGATAGAGGTACATACTATGATCCTAGGCTACCATACCAAATTTTTAGATTTGGCAATTTCCAAAATTTAAGGGGTGGGCCAAGGTACCCCTCCCAAATTTTTCAAGGGGTGCATTAATATACCCATGTCTTATGAAAGGGAATGGACCCTTGTATACGCCCATATAACTATATAAGGTAATAGGACCTCATCCAAGGGGATAAATTAGGTCAAAAACCCCCGAAATTTGACTTTTTGGCAATTTTTTACCCATGAAAGGGAACGACATCGACACCCAATACTGATAGAGGTACATACTATGGTCCTAGGCTACCATACCAAATTTTTAAATTTGGCAATTTCCAAAATTTAAGGGGGGTGGTCCTATGTACCCCTACCAAAATTTAGGGGGTGGGCCAAGGTACCCCTGCCAAAATTTAGAGGGGGTGGTCCTAAGTACCCCTAGGTCATTGACCCCTGGCCTTGGGGCCCCTCATTGAGGATAATCAAAAGTTAGGCAGAGTGGGGCAATTACTACTCGTACGTTCCATAACGTCTTGTCATCTTTTCCTTTGTATTAGAACAGATAATCTTGGGTAACCTATTTCAACATTTGTGTTGTTAACAAGTAGTTCAATCATGATATCTTTTTCATCCTCGGAATCCAACATAGAATTGAGTTCTATTTCAGACAGACCATTTAAATAATAATAATAATAATAATAATAATAATAATAATAATAATAATAATAATAATAATAATAATAATAATAATAATAATAACTTTATTTTCAGTACCGTGAACAGCTCATTGGAAAAAATACAGCACTGTGTTAAGACTATTATACAATCATTTAAAACAGACCAGAAAATTTGTGATATAGAATGAATATTAGTAGGTTAAGACCCTTGTCAGAAGTTTAATATATTCACATTACAAGATTAAAGCTGATTATAAAATAAGATTAAAATAGATACAGTCAATATCATAAAATACTATTAACAGAACTATGGAAATTAAAGCTTAATTTAACTATCATTTAAATAATGAGCCAGCTGTACTTAAAATTTCGTATCCTGTATGTAAAAGATCCTGGTTACCTATTGTCACATTTCCACATAAAATATTGGTTCTTTGAATAAAATGTTATAACTAAAGATATTCTGAAGATACATAAAAATAATAAAATCAAGACCCTTGTCATGAGTTTAAAACAGTTTAATCTTTGGAAAAAAATATAATAAAATAAAATAATTGCTCTATTGTTTCTTCCAACATATGTTCATTTTAAACTGTTATAAGACATTGTCACTCTTCTCAATATTTCACGTTTTGAATTTAGTGCTACCAATGTTGACTGACTTCTTACACTATAACACGGCACTCTTATTCCTATATTTTCCAAGCAGTAACCACTACTATATTTATTATCCAATATCATTTGAATAAAGTATTCATCCATAAAATTTCTTCTTTCTGCCAGAGATTGAAGTCTCCAAAAAGTGAACCAATATTCATACTAATGTAAATAATAGTCCTTTTTCATTTTATAACATAGTAGTCATATAAAACATTTCTGTACTGCTTCGAGTTTGTTAATAAGTATATTAGACAATAATAATAATAATAATAATAATAATAATAATAATAATAATAATAATAATAATAATAATAATAATAATAATAATAATATCCTTGAAATCGGCCGCACTTCTCTATAGCTTACAGAAAATCCAGAATTTTGTTCATTTGAACCAACACATTTACGTCATAAAATTTATTTGTCAACGCTATCTAAGTGGCTTGTATTCTTTTTCTTCTTTGCCACCCATGTATTACGTTCATTCATCATTCAGAAATACCACTAAATTCACAAAGAAGGCAGCAATACATTAAAATAAACGAACAAGGTTAGAAAAAATTGTTACAAAACAGTACTATTTTTACGTAATGCGAGAGATCGCTCACGGTGCTTTTTGACCGGGTTATTTTACCTCGAGGAAAGACCAGTTAGTGAACAAAAGCTTTATTACGTGGAACTTATTAGAGCTAAAGGAAAACAATAAGTTTATATATGTAGGGGACGAGTTCACACGAAGGTGTAGAAGGTGATAGGTAGACGGGCGAAGTGACCTGTAATCTATGCAACATAATTCTTCAGCACAATCTTTAAGACCGTAACGAGACCTCTGAAGGGTTAAGCTTTATAATTTTAGTTATTAAATTGTTATTATGGTTTAGTTTATTAGAATTAGCTTTTACTACATTCAGCTTTTAATTTTATATATGAGACTTTTCTAATTCTAGATTTTAATTTTTGGCTGTATAGGGTGACCGAAAAGTAGGTAAACATTATAGTATTGCATTTTATATCATTTGTTATTGTTATCCGTCAGGTAGATTTAGTTTCTTTATTATTTGTTTATTAATAAGCTTTTGTTTATATTTTAAGCTCGGAAGAGCCGAAGCAAATAAACCGATTAACTAGAATGTTATTTTTGATCAATACATGGGTGTATACCTACTTTTGGGAAACCCTGTATAGCGAGAAGTACAATAATTAAATCTCGTAAATCAAACTTAAAAAGAGTTTTAATAGAGTTTAATTTTGAATGTGAATTGATGTGTCTGTGAATCAATTGTCTTATGCACTTGGTTATCCTAGCACAAAGAGATTTCTGTACATATACCTGAGAAGTTCTGATGAGGATGACATTTCCAGTTCCATGCTTTTGATAACTGGTCAATTCTGACTCTGATATAGTTCTTGTTGGTGGTGAATTATTACCTCGGATACAGAGTATTGATGGTTAGTATTCCTTTAGTAGGCGTATAGCAATTATGCTGCAGTCGCCGCCGAAAAAAGGCCGGAATAAGGAGTCGGCACAGGGTCGGAAAGAGGCCTTTCGAACTGTTTTGCCGACTCTGACGGTCGGCAAAAGACGGCAACGAGTCGGCCAAGGGCACTTTATTTTCGACCGCTTGCCGCCTCGGCAACTTTGAACGAGTAGATCGTCCTGCCACCGCGTACGGGTTCCGGCTGCCTCCGGCGGACTGCCACCTTCGACAGCGGCAATCCCTCTTTCCGACCGCGACTTCGTGATGGGGTAAGAATCAGGTTGACTACTGAAAAGCTTCAGTGATAATACAAGGAAGCGATTGTAATCGGGCGATGGAATGAAGCTCGAATCAGAACCTAGTTCAAAGCAATTTCATCTAGTTCGAAGTATAGATTAAAAAGCAATTTTCAGTCTGTAAATCCGAAACTGTCACCTTTCACCATCTATCAATGATTAAAATATTTTGTTCATCTGTTTTTTAATTTTAAAGGGATGACAGGATAGTTTGAAATTTACTTGTAAGGAATTCTATACGTTTATTGCGAGTGAAAAAGAACGTCTTAAAGCAATTTTCTGTAGCTGAAGTATAAGTTAAAGAATAAATTTCATTTTCTAAATCCAAAATTGTCACGTAAAGATTAATACAGTTTTGTTCATCTGTTTCGATAATTTTAAAGAAGTGGCAGTTATTGGTAAATACAATAAAAGGATCAATGCCGATGTCAGTTTCTCATTTATAGCACAATGTATCTGTTAAGCTTATTAGTGAACGTACTGAGGATATGCTGAATACAGGTGCTAATGCACTTTTGTTCACTGTAGTACATTTCCTTCACATGGATGGCCCGAACAGAAATACTTTACACTTCTGTATCATAGGGAATTTTGAGGGGTGCCGTTTTTTTTATTTTACAGAGTTGGAAACCCTAATTAAAAAATCGAACGTGTTTTCCGTATATTTTTATACAAAGAAATGCACTTTATGGGATGGTACATGAAATGTGTTTTATTTTCCAATTATAAATATTTCCTCAATCCCTTCTATATTAACATGTTTAGAAATTGAACTCAAAAGATTATTTTCTTTATATAACAAGGATCTAATTGTTTTCTGTATTCCCGATTGACAGTGGTACAGTGAAATGAGGTTGAACAATTTTTTGCTTTTAGTACAAATGAGCTGCATGTTTCTATTTCTAGGGATACGAGTGTTGGTGCTTATATCGAGCCAAACAGGAAGATCTACATAGGAACGAGTTTTCTCTGGGCTTCAATTCTCATGATAGTAAGCATTCACATTGTTACATTACTTACGGAAAGACTATAATGTTCTATAAAATAAGTAAAGTAATTAATAAAGTTAATAATATAATGGAGTATTGCAAAAATGGTACTTTAAGCTGGATCGCTAGTCACCTTTAGGGTAAAACTTTCTCACTAGATGGCAGAGCTCATTGCGATACATGCAATGTTGCCACATGAGTTACGGATAGAAAAGTGTTTAGACACGGCCGCATTTTATACATGATTTACAACAAAGAGAAATGAGAGCTTTTATTTCCATTTTACTCAATACTGCCTGCTTTAAAATATGAATTAATTATATTCTTTGATCAAAAGTGATTTTTAACTTATGAAACGTTATGTGGATCTCTCAAACTAGATGTCTTTACAGTGCAGATTAAGAATGCCTATACTAATACAAAATCATTACATAAATTTCATCTTCTGGACAAAACAGATTCTCAGTACGTTCAAAAATGGTGTTTTATACGCTTAGATGTAATCCTTGGTGTAAAGTTATCTCTACTTTAGAGATTTAATATATCATGGCTAAAATCCCCTTGTTGTTTGGTCAAAGAGCAACTCAATTTGCATTTAGGGGGAAATCATATCATTTCTATGGTAATAGTTTCTTAGAAAACGGCAGTTAAACGTTATACATTTATTTTATAATTAGCTGCCTCTACGGTGCAGATTAAGGATACGTGTACAACTACAAAATCATTACCCAGGTGGATAGGACAAAACATATTCTTAGTACGTTCAAAAATGTTATTTTATAGGCGAAGTTGCAATCCTTGGAGCAGCTTTACTTTAATGGCTTAAATATCATGGCTAACATTCCAGCGTTTTTTGGGCAAAATTCGACTCAAACTGCATTTAGGGGTAACGAAAACTACTTGCATGGTAAAATTTTCTTTGCAAATTACAAAGATATATGTTTATCTATAACTAGATGTCTCTAAGGTGCAAATTAAGAATAAGTATCCAAATACAAAACCATTAAACAAATCCGATCATTTCAACAAAACAGACTCAGTTCCTTCAAGCGTGGTATTTTGTCAGTTATATTCCCGTGCAGGTATTTTGTAAGTTGTGTTCCCCAGTGCATATATTTTGTAAGCTGAATGTCTTAGCGTAACTTTACTTTAGATGGCATAATCATCAGGCCCGTATCAAGGGGGGTCTAGGCGGGCCGGGCCCCCCTAAAATTTTCACCGTAGGCTTGCAAATGAACTATAATATTGTTGGATCGAGTCCCCTCTAACTTCAGCCGAACCCCCTACAATTTTGGAATGGCTACCGGGATGATATTCATTATGGCTAAAATTCCAGCGTTTTCTGGACCAAACATGGCTACGTTAAATGAAAACTATCACCAACTTTTACTAGGTTCCTTACTTACAGATTTGTTCCACAATCCAAGTGGAATAAGGAAACTGAGATAGGCCTTTATGCAGAGTCGTTTTGACGTATGATTAGCGTCATACTAAAGGCCTGACTACTGCAGGAAAGATATATTAGTCGAACTTTTTAGTAATTACGCGTCAGAATGACTCTGCATAAATTCTCGCAGCGAGTAAAACTACGCGATTAGCACGGGTGTTAGGATGCCGAAGGCGCTATTTGAAATTTTCTACTTTAATATTCCACGATTATAGTCTGAATCTAAAAGAAGCAGTGATCATGATTATCGAAATGGTGGACTGGAGGAAGTGGGAAAAAATCCGAGAAAATCCACGCACACTATGGGTCCTACAGAAAGTCTTCCTGGTGAAAAGTGGGATCGAACCAGCGATCTCGTGCGCCAGAGGTGTTCTACCTACCAAGCTATTTACAGCTAATTTTATTAAAATCTACTAGTATATTTAACCTACTTCATTTCTCCATGTGTTTTGCAAGTATTTGCTTTTAAACCTTGATTGATGTACTTCATATATAACACGATCTTCAACAATAATAAGCTCAAGTATGAATTCTGTGATTCTTCTTTATAGTGGCATATATTCAAAACAATTTCACGCTATATTTTAGTACTGGTTCATACTTGATACTATGCACACCTTAAGATAATAACAGTTCCGAATAAGAACACTTTTATCCAGAAACACCCGCAGGATTTTCCCAAGGCAGTGGAAGGGGTAAAAGCCCGACATACATTGATGCGCATAACGCATGATGCAAAACAGTTATTATTCAGGCATATTGTATATCTTTGTGGACTACATTAAATAGGTCTATATTAAATATTCTAGTAGGTGTAACCAAATATAATGTTCCTTCATGTGTGTTTCTGGGTAAAAGCGTTTTGAAACAACCAAACACCTTTCGAAAATGCAGGTTAAAGCGATTGTCCCCTTGTCTCCACTGCGTACGCTCATAGTCTGATCGTTGACAGAGCATACGGGTCTATTGTTTTACTCAATAGTGTCATTCACCTAGTTCGTCCGAAACGGTTATTAAAATTTCTCAGATTCTTGGACCCGGTTGTTAAAATCGTATCTCCACTTCCATATCCGGTACTTACGGAAACAACAATTTTCTAGTGTTACGAGGTGTCAGAAAACCTTTAAAACTTAAAAAAGGAAAATATTGAGAGAGCATGGAACAAATGAATTTCATTTTTCTACATAATCCACTCTACGCTCAATCTAAGTTTCCCATTACTTCCAAAGTGTCCCAATGGCTCTAAAGATTTTTTTGATTGGATATGCAACCAGTCATACACCATTCGTTATACCTCTTCATCAGATTGCAACTTCTTTATCTTTAGTGCCTTTCACCACTGAGGCGAGATTCGGTACGAAAGGAGGATGAAATGAAGATTTTCAATGATCGCAGCCATTGCACAGGCAGTAGTATGAGGCCGAGTATTGTTATGTTATAGAGGAAATTTGTTTTCAGAAGTCCGTATTACGTCGTATAGTAAGTTTAGGACCTTTTTGGCGATCGGAATACAATATATTATTGACTATGCGTTCCCTATGCTGTAACGCTCCAAATGTCACCCTTTTGGTCCCAGAAGAAAGTACTAACTTCCCTGTAGATGGTTGTGTCCGATAATGGATACTGCCATTGCATGCTCGCTTTCTTACTTCCGGAATGTAGTAGTGCACCCATGTTTCATACCCAGTAACGAATCTCTTCTAAAAGTCACTACCTTCTCGTTTATGGCGCAGCAAAATCTCGTGACACATCAACACATCGCTGCTTCAGTTCATCTATCAACTGGCGTGATACCATCCTGGCACACACATTCCGAAATCTGAGCACAGCGTGGATAATATTACAAATTGAACAGTGACTTATTCCAATCTTTGTAGCTACTTCATCCAGTCATTCTGCATTGCCCCTCATCACACTTTCAATTTACATAGAGCAAAACGGTAAGCGATAACAAGAAATTATTTGTTGATATAGATTCAGCGTCCCAAGCATGGGTTCCATCTCCGCTCCTTATTCTTATGTTGAAGCCGCAAGCGGTAAACGTACCACTTACAAATCGGAATTCACGGACAATATTCGTCAGAATATTGGATCAATAAGAGCTAGACATAGATCACTCACTTCTGGTGGGTCAGGTTTTTGGCTGGATCCCAGCTGGCGCCAAGTGAACTTTGTGGCGAAGAAACCATGAGTGGAGTTTCTTCCGGGTCTCTCCCTTTCTTTCATTTAACCATTTCATTCGTTGTCATCATCACCTTCTATCTTTCCTTCGAAGCACAATGATAGGACGTTACAGAAAAAAACATTCATGTCTCTCGGTTATGCGATATAAGTTAAACGAGACGGTGATGATAAGAATGAATTAAATGGTAGAGTGAGAAAGTAGGAGCACAAAGAGAAACTCTTAGAAAATCCACACACACACATGGTGTGTGTCCACCAAAAAGCTCACCTGACTAAGCTGGGATCGAACCAGTGACCCCGCATACAAGATGTCAATGCTCTACCACGGGGTCACTGCAACTCCGGACTAGAAAAAGGATTTCTACATGAGTGGTTGCGTTTCTCAAGTGAAGCTATAGGGTCTGAATACTTTCTTTTCATTATAGAAAAAATCAAGCTTTATGGTTTTATGAATTTTTAAGTACTAACTAGAGAAGGTCGCGGGATATTTCTCTGACTTCGTTTCGATATTATGCTCAGTCGACGCCTTTTTACATATGAAAGTTAGGCAACCTGGATAAGTCCTCGATCGCAAGCGTATTCGAATTATGAGCGTTAAAATTTCAAAATTGAACAGATTTTGCAGAAAGTTTGAAGAACCATTTCTTGAGATAGACGCTTCAGTTTTGATATCAGGGAGTTCTCCTGGATACCCAACACAATAGTAAGTTCAAAATGCATTTTGCAAGATAAGGGCAATTATTTGGAGGGGTGTGAAGGGTAATGGCGTCTTACACCATGCAAATTGCCTCCCATTTGACATACTGGGCCAACCAGTGGTAAAAGTGGATCTGAAAGGATGGGAGGACGGTAGGTAGCTGCATAACGCCACGCCGTTCCCCTGCCTATCTATACCCATTATAGTTTGTTTCAGAACTGGGGGACGCCTTAACTTTTTTTCGAGGTGGGGTACGGCGTCCGCGCATTCTCCTTCACTTTTACCCCTGGGGCCTATAGGCTAATAAAATGTATTTGACACTCCTATTCGACTATATTGTTATTCAAATATCACTATCCTGTGTGGCCACCTTCAAATTGAACAATCACATTTGTCTTGGGAACGGTTTGCCAGGCGTGCAAAATTCAATGAAGAAGATTCAATGAAGATATTCATAATTAAACTTGTGATTATCTATATTGTGGTTCTTGCCAGGCCCGTATTCCTGGGGATCTAGGGGGCCGGGCTCCTCCTCAATGTTTACTGCTCCCCTAAAATTTTCACGATAAGCTTGCAAATGAACAATAATATGGTGATGAAATGGATCTTTGGTTGGATCTGCCCCCCTAACTTCTACCGCTCTCCCGCATTTTTGGACTGACTACTGGCCTGGTTCTTCCCCTTCTGTAGCTAGGTACAAACAGCTCGAGCAGCGCCAGACAGGCTTGCACTGTCGCGGTACTCCGAATCCTGTCGGCCTATGCTTGTGCATCGCAGAATACGGTGTTCTAATACATCATCGCTAGCCATGTGCTTAGTTTTCAGCAATTAGAATGTCAGTATTATTGGCAAATATTGGTCAAACTCCAGGAAATATTTTAAGATATTCAATGAGAAAATAGACTAAAAAATTTAAAGAAGAAAAAAATGGTTAACGGGAATGTGCGCTCAAAGTTGTGAACTAGGTGACTTTTATTCTCGAGAAAACCGCTGTTTCAATACATCACCTCTAGCCGAATGTATGTTTTTTGGTCACATTTCTCGCGAAATACGTAAAATATTGTCTGAAGTTTGGCCACTACTTTGAAACAATCGCCATTGAAATCCGTTGAAAATTTTAAAAAAATGGCTAGCGATGAAATATTGAAACACCGTCTTCCACAATGGATACCATCATGTCCATGGGTTTTCTCGGGGTACTCCTGTTTCCTCCCTCCTTCTCATTCCATCAATTCTTCCATCATTCACTTACCTTAATCATCGTCTTCCTTAGCCTAAAGGGTATAATCATCGGATGTTAAACTGAAATATTTTATTTTTTCCACAATGCACAGAGGCCGGCTGGTTGAGTGTCACGTTGAAGTTAGTCCCGCGGCAAAGCGTTTCGGAGACACATGTCATTGTTTTATGTTTAGATGGCCACACAGAAAGTGACATTTCAATGACAATACAGTTGGTTTCAAATAAATTTTATTAGCCCATTTATCCGGTGTGCCAAATAGCGTGCAATTTGCAAGTTGTAAGACGCCATTACCCTTCATCCCTTCCCCAATAAGTTCCCTTATCTTGCAAAATGCGTACGTTTTGACTTCACCATTCCATCGAGTATCCAAGAAAACACCTCAGAACCAAAATGAAGCGTGTATCTCAAAAATGGTTTCTTCAAAGTTTTTTCAAAATCTGTTCAATTTTGAAATTTTAACGTCCATAATTCGAACAAGCTTGCGATCCATGATTTCTCCGGTTGCCTAATTGTTTCATATGTAAAAGGAGACGACTGAGCATAGTATCAAAATGAAATCAGAGTAACACCCCACGATTTCCCTAGTAAGTAGAATTAATTACTATTTTCCACTAACGTCTTCAGACGCTAACGGGTATGTAAGTAGTAGAAAAAAGGGGGTTCTGCGCCACTGACCCTCTACCCACTTTCTCAGTCCCGCCTGAAGCAGACAACGAGTTTCCCAGTGCCGCCTGACACACTATGCCGGGGGACATATGGGGGATACGAGAAATCGAGCGTCGTGAACCGTCAACCCACGGTCTTTTACGACCTCCATTTTAGGGGTGAATTTATTCCCTTTTATGACCACATTTTAGGGGGTGTATTCGTTCCCTTTTACGAGTACATTTTAGGGGGTGAACTCGTTCCCTTTTATGAGCATATTTTTCAACCCTTATTTTAACATAGCAGAAATTACACTGAGACTATGAACACACAGCAGATACATAAGACTACGTAACACACAAGGGTGTATTCATTCCCTTTTATGAGCACTTTTTAGGGGGTGAACTCGTTTTTCAACCCTTATTTTAACATAGCAGGGTGAACTCGTTCCCTTTTTCGGGGTGAACTCGTTCTCTTTCATGAGCACTTTTCCAACCCTTATTTTAACAAAACAGAAATTACACTGAGACTATGAACACACAGCAAAGTAGATAACACACAGCACTATTTTAACATAGTAGGTAACATAAGATTACGAACACATATAAGAGCAGAAGACTACATAACATAGCAGGCCTCCATTTTAGGGATGAACTCGTTCTCTTTTATGAGCATATTTTTCAACCCCTATTTTAACATAACAGAAATGACATAAGAATACATAACTCATTCCACATAACGAGCAAAGATTACAATCGAACACCCACGGTCTAGAGATAATCATTTTAGAGGGTGCTTTGATGACCATTTTTTCCACCCCTAATGAAATTACATAGGAGAGCAGATAATACATAAGATTCGTTCCCTTTTATGAACACTTTTTAGGGGGTGAAATCGTTCCCTTTTATGATTACTTTTTCAACTCCTATTTGAACATTTTAACATAGCAGAAATGACATAAGCATGTCCTCAAACTACTGACCATCGTGAACAAAGGTCAAACTCGAAAACAAAACAACATATCGAGGTGCTGTTTCCACATTTAGTAAAATTCCAAAATAATGACCATCGAGGTCAAAGGTTAAAACTCGAAAACGGAGCCACATTTAGTAATTGGTCATCAACTACTACAAGTTCCAAACTAGTGGCCATCGAGGTCAAAGGTCAACATACTTAAAACCTAATCACTCGAAAATGGATCCACATATTGAGGTGGTGTTTCCACATTTAGTAATTGGTCATCAGGTACTACATGTCCCAAAATTAGTGGTCATCGAGGTCAAAGGTCAACATACTTAAAACCTAATCACTCGAAAATGGATCCACATATTGAGGTGGTGTTTCCACATTTAGTAAGTGGTCATCAGGTACTACATGTCCCAAAATTAGTGGTCATCGAGGTCAAAGGTCAACATACTTAAAACCTAATCACTCGAAAACGAAGCAACGTATTGAGGTGCTGTTTCCAGTAATAGGTCATCAACTAGTGCAAGTTCCAAAATAGTGACCATCGAGGTCAAAGGTCAAAATACTTAAAACCTAATAACTCGAAAACTGAGCAAAATATTGAGGTGCTGTTTCCAAATCTAGTAACTGGTCACCAACTACTTCAAGTTCCAAAATAATGATCGTCGGGGTCAAAGGTCAACATACTTAAAACCCAATAACTCGAAAACGGAGCCAAATATTGAGATGCTGTTTCCAAATCTAGTAACTGGTCATCAACTACTACAAGTTTCAAAATAATGATCATCGAGGTCAAAGGTCAACATACTTAAAACCTAATAACACGAAAACTGAGCCACATATTGAGATGCTGTTTCCACATTTAGTAATTGGTCATCATCTACTACAAGTTCCAAAATAACGATCATCGAGGTCAAAGGTCAACATACTTAAAACCTAATTACTCGAAAATGGATCCACATATTGAGGTGCTGTTTCCACATTTAGTAATTGGTCATCAACTACTACAAGTTCCAAAATAATGATCATCGAGGTCAAAGGTCAAAACTCGAAAATGGATCCACATATTGAGATGCTGTTTCCAAATCTAGTAACTGGTCATCAACTACTACAAGTTCCAAAATAGTGGCCATCGAGGTCAAAGGTCAACATACTTAAAACCTAATAACACGAAAATGGATCCACATATTGAAGTGCTGTTTCCACATTTAGCAATTGGTCATCAGGTACTAGAAGTTCCAAAATAGTGACCATCGAGGTCAAAGGTCAAAACTCGAAAACGGAGCCACATATTGAGATGGTGTTTCCACATTTAATAATTGGTCATCAGGTACATGTCCCAAGATAATGTCCACCGAGGTCAAAGGTCAAAACTCGAAAATGGATCCACATATTGAGGTGCTGTTTCCAAAATCTAGTAACTGGTCATCAACTACTACAAGTTCCAAAATAATGGTCATCGAGGTCAAAGGGCAAAATACTTAAAACCAAATAACTCTTAAATGGATCCACATATTGAGATGCTGTTTCCAAATCTAGTATATGGTCATCAACTACTACAAGTTCCAAAATAGTGGCCATCGAGGTCAAAGGTCACAGTACTTAAAACCTAATTACTCGAAAATGGATCTACGTATCGAGGTGCTGTTTCCACATTTAGTAATCGGTCACCAAAGACCACATGTCTCAAAAGTGTCAACCATCGAGGTCAAACTCGAAAACGGAGCCAAATATTGAGGTAGTGTTTCCACATTTAGTAATAGTTCATCAATCACTGCAAGTTCCAAAATAATGACCATCGAGAGCTTGTAAACGGAGCAACGGATAAATTTTGTACAAAGCAGAAAAAGTGAAGGAGGAATAAATTTGAGTGGCCTATTGAATTTTGTACCAACGAGAAATGTCATTTTTTCTAGACCATGTTCTAATATTTAAACAAACGAAGGGGTGAATTTGAGCGACCTATTCAATTTTGCATCAACGAGAAGTAATTGCGTATTTTAAACAAACAATCGGATAAATTTAACCGGCTCAGAAGTTCAATTCTATTTTGTACTCTTGAGTGAGCTTTCCAATTTTGTAGCAAGAAGGACCATTTCTTTTTAAAACTAACTCAGAATTTCATTTCATTTTTGTAATACTCAAATTTGGATGGAGTATTTATATTTGTATGAACCAGAAAAATTTGATTGGATTATTTCCTTAGGTACTAACTGGAAAAAGTGAAGGGCTATTATTTAAATAAACGAAGGAATACAATATTTAGTTTTTGTACCAACTAGAAAAAAAGAAGTGAAGTATGAATAAAATTTAGGTGGACTATTTTCTTTTGTACCAACTGGAATGTTCTATTTTTGTATCAATCAGAAAAAAACGAAGAAGAGCCATTTTAACAAGTTCATAATTTCTGTAACGAAAGAATAATTTCGATGTTCTACTTTTTATACCAACGAGAAAAAATGAACTAGCTGAATATTTAAAGATACGAAAGAATAAATTTAAGTGACCTATTCAATTTTGTACCCATGAGAAATTGCATTTTAACTGGCTCAGAATTTTACTATTCAAATAAGCAATGGAGTATTTAGTTTTGCACCATTTTGGAGTATTCAAATAAACAAAGGACTTATAATTTGTGTCAACTCTAAAATCAATTAAACGAAGTAATGCATTTGAAAAACCGAAGTTGAGTATTTTATACCATTTTGTATTATTTCAACAAAACAAAGGAATAAGCAAAAAAAGGATCTTTTTATATCATTTTAAACTAGTCTAATAAACGAAGGCATAAATGTGAGTGAGCTATTTAATTTTGTAGCAACCAAAGGATTTTCACGAAAGAACAAAATTGTACTAATCAGAAAAAGCAAAGAAGACCCATTTTAACTAACTGAGAATTTCTGTACCTTTTTGTACTATTTAAACAAACGATGGAATAAATTTGAGTGACCTGTTTTTTGTACTAACCAGAAAAATCGAAGAAGGTACCCTTATACTAGCTCAATGAACGAAAGAACAAATTTGGGTCTTCTACTTTTTTATACCAAACAAGGAAGAACCATTTTGTACTACTCAAATAAACGAAAGAAAAAGCGAAAAGAGTCCTTTTTAACTAGCGCAGAATTTCTGTAACGCAAAAAGTAATTTGGATGGAGTAACAAGAAGAAAAGCAAAGATATGTCATATTAACTATTTAAATAAACGAAGGGATAAATTTAAGTGATCTATTCCATTTTGTACCAAGGAGAAATGCCATTTTTATCTAACTTAGAATTTCTAGTGAATGTTGTATTATTTAAAGAAAACGAAGGGCTAAATTTGAGAAAGCGAACATGAACCATTTTACTCAAACTTGGATGAAGTATTTAGCTTTGTATGAACCAGAAAAAAAAGTAAAGAAGAACCATTTTAACTAACTCAGATCTTTATACCATTTTGTACTACTTTTTGTACCAATCAGAAGAAAATCAAAGAAGGGTCATTTTAACTAGCCAAGCAGAAAAAAGGAAAGAATTAACACTTTGTACTAACCAGAAAAGGAGAAGAAGGATCAGCATTCTGTACTTTTCGTGCCATTTATTGGGGTGTCCTTTTTCTTTTTGTACCAACGAGAACCATTTTTAACTGGCGTAGAATTTTATGTCTTTTTGTAAAATTTGTATCAAATCGAAAAAAGCAAGGAAATACCATTTTTAAATAGCTCAGCATGTTACAGCTTTTCGTGTTTTTGGTCTACCCAATTTCTTGACCATGTTGTACTATTTAAAGAAACAAAGGAATAAATTTGTGTGACCTATTCACTTTTGTAACAATCAGAAAAAGAAAAGAATAAATTTGAGTGGCTTAAGCAAAGAAGGTCAATGGTAACTAGCCTATTGAAGAATGAATAAATTTTGTTTGCAATTTAAAAAAACGGAGGTCTATTTTATGTACATTTTGTACTACTCAAATAAACAAAGAAATACCATATTCTGCTACTCAAACAAACGACGAAATAAGCTCAGAATTTCTATACCTTTTTGTGTTATTCAAATAAACGAAGGAATAAATTTGTGTGACTTATACCAACCATGAAGGTTCATTATAACAAGCTCGGTATTTTTATACCATTTTGTATTACTCTATTTCATTTTTGTAACAATCAGAAGAAAACAGCTCAGAATTTTAAACCTTTGTGGTGTTACATTTTGTATATGTTTGTGTCATCCAGAGAAGAATTTAAATTGGCTCTCACGTCACTAAGGCTCATAAAATATTTGAACATAAGATTTAACAAACCAGAGTTGCGTCATAATTGTGTAGAACAGACTCCATAGCAATTTGCCTAATATCATGCATGGCCATTTTTGATCACAGCAGAAGAGATCATATCAAAGTAAGAAAAGTTTTCAAAGTTCCATGTTGCTGCAGATATTTAAACAACGTTACGAATGCATTACCTAACATTTGTATTGCTAAGGTATTGCCTATTGTTCAACGATTCAATTATTTATAGACTTTCCTTCCTCGTCTAAGTCAAAAAAGACAAATATATATTTTTGCATTTATGTATTTTATTATAATGGAATATAAATTTATGGGGTATATTTGGAAATAATAGAACATACATTATGATGTTTTATATTGCTTGAAACATATTATTAAACACGGAGAATGCATAGAATGCTTGTATTGTAGATATATAAAATTATTTATTTGATTTGTTTTTTGCTGAAGAGCAGAAAAATGACTAGCACGGAGATTGTTTATGTTTCACCTCGAGAAAAAGAAATTCAGCGTGAAAACGAGAAACCTATACTGTTAATCCAGCCGTCTGACCCCGATTTGCCAGATGAATTATGTGATAAAGTGAGAATCATATATCCAACACAAGAAATAGAAGAAGTGTATTATTTTAGACGCTATAATAGATATAATGATGAAATACTCCCGGAAAGTGATGATGACAGTGTTTCAAATATTACCTGTTTTGAACTGGAAGCTAATGAGTGCGAGTGTACTAGTGAAAGTATTATTCATACATGTGTTATACAATTATTTAATGAGTATACACCAAATTCAGTATTATTATGTGCAGCATGTTCTAAACATAATAAGAATGAAAAAGATCACAACTGTTTGCTGCAGCATGATTACGAATTATTGCAAAAGGTGTGGACGATCTTAATTAAACGTGAAATGAGAGAAAAAATCTATAAACTTTATATAAAGAAGCATTTTAAAAGTTGTAATATTAAGAACACTTATACTTTGGAGAAAAAATTTAATCTGGTATATGAATACATTACAGTGTGATTATTATATCAACAAAATAGTAGAAATGTTTTTAGAGAAAGATAAACAATTATTTAATTCTGTAAATGAACACTGAGTCCACTGTAGCATATGCATTTGATTGTGTAAAAATAGAAGAACTTGAACTGTTAAATGGATCAATTTGTAGTATTGTAATATTACAAACATTGGACTCTGGCAACTGAATTGTCAGTGAGAGCCAATTTAAATTGTTCTCTGGATGACACAAACATATACAAAATGTAACACCACAAAGGTTTAAAATTCTGAGCTGTTTTCTTCTGATTGTTACAAAAATGAAATAGAGTAATACAAAATGGTATAAAAATACCGAGCTTGTTATAATGAACCTTCATGGTTGGTATAAGTCACACAAATTTATTCCTTCGTTTATTTGAATAACACAAAAAGGTATAGAAATTCTGAGCTTATTTCGTCGTTTGTTTGAGTAGCAGAATATGGTATTTCTTTGTTTATTTGAGTAGTACAAAATGTACATAAAATAGACCTCCGTTTTTTTAAATTGCAAACAAAATTTATTCATTCTTCAATAGGCTAGTTACCATTGACCTTCTTTGCTTAAGCCACTCAAATTTATTCTTTCCTTTTTCTGATTGTTACAAAAGTGAATAGGTCACACAAATTTATTCCTTTGTTTCTTTAAATAGTACAACATGGTCAAGAAATTGGGTAGACCAAAAACACGAAAAGCTGTAACATGCTGAGCTATTTAAAAATTGTTATTTCCTTGCTTTTTTCGATTTGATACAAATTTTACAAAAAGGCATAAAATTCTACGCCAGTTAAAAATGGTTCTCGTTGGTACAAAAAGAAAAAGGACACCCCAATAAATGGCACGAAAAGTACAGAATGCTGATCCTTCTTCTCCTTTTCTGGTTAGTACAAAGTGTTAATTCTTTCCTTTTTTCTGCTTGGCTAGTTTCTAAAATGACCCTTCTTTGATTTTCTTCTGATTGGTACAAAAAGTAGTACAAAATGGTATAAAGATCTGAGTTAGTTAAAATGGTTCTTCTTTACTTTTTTTTTCTGGTTCATACAAAGCTAAATACTTCATCCAAGTTTGAGTAAAATGGTTCATGTTCGCTTTCTCAAATTTAGCCCTTCGTTTTCTTTAAATAATACAACATGCACTAGAAATTCTAAGTTAGATAAAAATGGCATTTCTCCTTGGTACAAAATGGAATAGATCACTTAAATTTATCCCTTCGTTTATTTAAATAGTTAATATGACATATCTTTGCTTTTCTTCTTGTTACTCCATCCAAATTACTTTTTGCGTTACAGAAATTCTGCGCTAGTTAAAAAGGACTCTTTTCGCTTTTTCTTTCGTTTATTTGAGTAGTACAAAATGGTTCTTTCTTGTTTGGTATAAAAAAGTAGAAGACCCAAATTTGTTCTTTCGTTCATTGAGCTAGTATAAGGGTACCTTCTTCGATTTTTCTGGTTAGTACAAAAAACAGGTCACTCAAATTTATTCCATCGTTTGTTTAAATAGTACAAAAAGGTACAGAAATTCTCAGTTAGTTAAAATGGGTCTTCTTTGCTCTTTCTGATTAGTACAATTTTGTTCTTTCGTGAAAGTCCTTTGGTTGCTACAAAATTAAATAGCTCACTCACATTTATGCCTTCGTTTATTAGACTAGTTTAAAATGATATAAAATGATCCTTTTTTTGCTTATTCCTTTGTTTTGTTGAAATAATACAAAATGGTATAAAACACTCAACTTCGGTTTTTCAAATGCATTACTTCGTTTAATTGATTTTAGAGTTGACACAAATTATAAGTCCTTTGTTTATTTGAATACTCCAAAATGGTGCAAAACTAAATACTCCATTGCTTATTTGAATAGTAAAATTCTGAGCCAGTTAAAATGCAATTTCTCATGGGTACAAAATTGAATAGGTCACTTAAATTTATTCTTTCGTATCTTTAAATATTCAGCTAGTTCATTTTTTCTCGTTGGTATAAAAAGTAGAACATCGAAATTATTCTTTCGTTACAGAAATTATGAACTTGTTAAAATGGCTCTTCTTCGTTTTTTTCTGATTGATACAAAAATAGAACATTCCAGTTGGTACAAAAGAAAATAGTCCACCTAAATTTTATTCATACTTCACTTCTTTTTTTTTCTAGTTGGTACAAAAACTAAATATTGTATTCCTTCGTTTATTTAAATAATAGCCCTTCACTTTTTCCAGTTAGTACCTAAGGAAATAATCCAATCAAATTTTTCTGGTTCATACAAATATAAATACTCCATCCAAATTTGAGTATTACAAAAATGAAATGAAATTCTGAGTTAGTTTTAAAAAGAAATGGTCCTTCTTGCTACAAAATTGGAAAGCTCACTCAAGAGTACAAAATAGAATTGAACTTCTGAGCCGGTTAAATTTATCCGATTGTTTGTTTAAAATACGCAATTATTTCTCGTTGATGCAAAATTGAATAGGTCACTCAAATTCACCCCTTCGTTTGTTTAAATATTAGAACATGGTCTAGAAAAAATGACATTTCTCGTTGGTACAAAATTCAATAGGCCACTCAAATTTATTCCTCCTTCACTTTTTCTGCTTTGTACAAAATTTATCCGTTGCTCCGTTTACAAGCTCTCGATGGTCATTATTTTGGAACTTGCAGTGATTGATGAACTATTACTAAATGTGGAAACACTACCTCAATATTTGGCTCCGTTTTCGAGTTTGACCTCGATGGTTGACACTTTTGAGACATGTGGTCTTTGGTGACCGATTACTAAATGTGGAAACAGCACCTCGATACGTAGATCCATTTTCGAGTAATTAGGTTTTAAGTACTGTGACCTTTGACCTCGATGGCCACTATTTTGGAACTTGTAGTAGTTGATGACCATATACTAGATTTGGAAACAGCATCTCAATATGTGGATCCATTTAAGAGTTATTTGGTTTTAAGTATTTTACCCTTTGACCTCGATGACCATTATTTTGGAACTTGTAGTAGTTGATGACCAGTTACTAGACTTTGGAAACAGCACCTCAATATGTGGATCCATTTTCGAGTTTTGACCTTTGACCTCGGTGGACATTATTTTGGGACATGTACCTGATGACCAATTATTAAATGTGGAAACACCATCTCAATATGTGGCTCCGTTTTCGAGTTTTGACCTTTGACCTCGATGGTCACTATTTTGGAACTTCTAGTACCTGATGACCAATTGCTAAATGTGGAAACAGCACTTCAATATGTGGATCCGTTTTCGTGTTATTAGGTTTTAAGTATGTTGACCTTTGACCTCGATGGCCACTATTTTGGAACTTGTAGTAGTTGATGACCAGTTACTAGATTTGGAAACAGCATCTCAATATGTGGATCCATTTTCGAGTTTTGACCTTTGACCTCGATGATCATTATTTAGGAACTTGTAGTAGTTGATGACCAATTACTAAATGTGGAAACAGCACCTCAATATGTGGATCCATTTTCGAGTAATTAGGTTTTAAGTATGTTGACCTTTGACCTCGATGATCGTTATTTTGGAACTTGTAGTAGATGATGACCAATTACTAAATGTGGAAACAGCATCTCAATATGTGGCTCAGTTTTCGTGTTATTAGGTTTTAAGTATGTTGACCTTTGACCTCGATGATCATTATTTTGAAACTTGTAGTAGTTGATGACCAGTTACTAGATTTGGAAACAGCATCTCAATATTTGGCTCCGTTTTCGAGTTATTGGGTTTTAAGTATGTTGACCTTTGACCCCGACGATCATTATTTTGGAACTTGAAGTAGTTGGTGACCAGTTACTAGATTTGGAAACAGCACCTCAATATTTTGCTCAGTTTTCGAGTTATTAGATTTTAAGTATTTTGACCTTTGACCTCGATGGTCACTATTTTGGAACTTGCACTAGTTGATGACCTATTACTGGAAACAGCACCTCAATACGTTGCTTCGTTTTCGAGTGATTAGGTTTTAAGTATGTTGACCTTTGACCTCGATGACCACTAATTTTGGGACATGTAGTACCTGATGACCACTTACTAAATGTGGAAACACCACCTCAATATGTGGATCCATTTTCGAGTGATTAGGTTTTAAGTATGTTGACCTTTGACCTCGATGACCACTAATTTTGGGACATGTAGTACCTGATGACCAATTACTAAATGTGGAAACACCACCTCAATATGTGGATCCATTTTCGAGTGATTAGGTTTTAAGTATGTTGACCTTTGACCTCGATGGCCACTAGTTTGGAACTTGTAGTAGTTGATGACCAATTACTAAATGTGGCTCCGTTTTCGAGTTTTAACCTTTGACCTCGATGGTCATTATTTTGGAATTTTACTAAATGTGGAAACAGCACCTCGATATGTTGTTTTGTTTTCGAGTTTGACCTTTGTTCACGATGGTCAGTAATTTGAGGACATGCTTATGTCATTTCTGCTATGTTAAAATGTTCAAATAGGAGTTGAAAAAGTAATCATAAAAGGGAACGAATTCACCCCCTAAAAAGTGTTCATAAAAGGGAACGAATCTTATGTATTATCTGCTCTCCTATGTAATTTCATTAGGGGTGGAAAAAATGGTCATCAAAGCACCCTCTAAAATGATTATCTCTAGACCGTGGGTGTTCGATTGTAATCTTTGCTCGTTATGTGGAATGAGTTATGTATTCTTATGTCATTTCTGTTATGTTAAAATAGGGGTTGAAAAATATGCTCATAAAAGAGAACGAGTTCACCCCTAAAATGAAGGCCTGCTATGTTATGTAGTCTTCTGCTCTTATATGTGTTCGTAATCTTATGTTACCTACTATGTTAAAATAGTGCTGTGTGTTATCTACTTTGCTGTGTGTTCATAGTCTCAGTGTAATTTCTGTTATGTTAAAATAAGGGTTGGAAAAGTGCTCATAAAAGAGAACGAGTTCACCCCTAAAAAGGGAACGAGTTCACCCTGCTATGTTAAAATAAGGATTGAAAAACGAGTTCACCCCCTAAAAAGTGCTCATAAAAGGGAATGAATACACCCTTGTGTGTTACGTAGTCTTATGTATCTGCTGTGTGTTCATAGTCTCAGTGTAATTTCTGCTATGTTAAAATAAGGGTTGAAAAATATGCTCATAAAAGGGAACGAGTTCACCCCCTAAAATGTACTCGTAAAAGAGAACGAATACACCCCCTAAAATGTGGTCATAAAAGGGAATAAATCCACCCCTAAAATGGAGGTCGTGAAAGACCGTGAGCTCACGGTGTACGGTGCTCGATTTCTCGTATCCCCATATGTCCCCCGGCATAGTGTGTCAGGCGGCACTGGGAAACTCGTTGTCTGCTTCAGGCGGGACTGAGAAAGTGGGTAGAGGGTCAGTGGCGTAGAACGCCCCTTTTTCTACTACTTATGTATGAAAGCTCAAAAACATATATTAATTATTTTCAAGAAAATATAATATTTTACCTAAGCAAAATGAGTTTCAGAAAAAAGAAAGAAAGAAAAGAAAAGAAGAAAATGAAAGAACACATATTACATATTTAACGTTCAAAATGATCGTCAAAATAAACTATCTTCGTATTACACGTGTGTATAATATTTACGTGGAAACAAACAGTTAAAATTTGAAAAGCTCTTAGCTGTTTCTTCGAATTATTCTCCCTTTCTCTTCGCTTCCCTTGGCTCTTCGATGTCTTACTTTGAGTTGGATTCTTCTTTTTTGTGTATGACTCCTTCCGTTTCCCCATTTTCCACTTCTATTATTTGTAATAGTTTTGTCACAGTTCACAGGTTCCGTCTCTGGACTTCAAACGCTAACAAGGAATTGTCCTACTACTGTGACTGCAACAGTGCAAATGTAAGTTTGGCAACGAAGCATTATGGCGTCCTGCGTAAGCATGAGATTCAGCCGCTAAACCTATTTCCGTAAACACAAAATAATATTTGGATAAAATGTAAAACATAACACGAAAAACGGTAATATAATATTTATGTTCCGTAATGAGACAACTACTTGTAAAATAATTTATGCTTGTAAGTAAAAATTTCGTAAAACTGAGCACAGGAGTAGCAAAATCTAACAGCAAGCTCCATCTTGCGTACTCATCTTAAAAGTGATCAAGTTTTCCTCTTATATTTTACTTTTTTAGCTAATAGAATACATAAGCACAGAAAATAGTATGTCAAGTTGTAGCTGAAGCATAACTCTATTTTATAGTGTAATACTTATAATAAGTGCCATTTCTTTACGCGTTGGTTAAGGCAATACACTAATACTTATACTGACTTCCGGGTAGTGATCCACCTTAATTGATTCCTTGAAGAAATAATAGATTTTTATTGATAAAAGTATTACTCTTTCTTGCTTTAGAAATAATTGATATAACCACAGTAACACAATTTATATCAACATAACCACATCAACAATGAAATTACGAGGCACGTCCAGAAAGTAAGTTCCGTTTGGTAATAAAATTAAATTGTGTACAGATACAGAAACATTATTTAGTGCAGAAAATTCTACAACTCTTAAACTACTTTTCCACATAAATGCCGAAATTTTGCAGGCATTTGTCATAGCGTGGCACAAGGTTTTGTATACCTTCATCATAGAAGTTTGCCGCCTGTGTTTTCAACCAGTTGGAAACAGTTTCTTTCAGCTCGTCGTCATTGTTGAAGTGTTGACCGCCAAGGAAAGATGTGAGAACAGATGAAAGTCGTTAGGAGCGAGGTCAGGGCTGTACAGAGGATGGTCAAACACGTCCCAGCCAAATCCCTGTATGAGGTTTTTCGTCACATTTGCAGTGGGTGGTCGTGCCTTGTCTCCATTGAATCTTCTCACCATTGAATCACTCATCGCATTTTGTCCGTAAACATCGCAAATTATGAATTTCACTCGGTTTTACTTTCCTCGCATTCAGAAAACGAATCACCGCTCTAATTTCACAAGCGGCGGGATTTTCAATCAACATCGACATTGTAAACAAGCACAACAAAGCGTACGTGACTGACAGCGATCTCCAAATTGTGCACGTTTCTTCCCCTTGATACAGAGCGTCTACCGCGCATGTGCGGAACTGCGATCGCAGCGCTGCAGCGGAGATAAATTGAAACGGAACTTACTTTCTGGACGTGCTATGTATTTATTTAGTCTCTTGAAAGCAATCCTACAACAACAGTGAACAAGGTCTCATTTTCCACTATTTATCATAATAAGCTGATTTTGTGGAAATAATCACGAGATCATTGTTGGCCCAATCCATTACTTTTATAATGATGATCAGATTTATCCAAATTCACAGATTAATCCTCATTTGGTGCAACTGAGCATAAGTGTCACATTAGTCTCTTATAAATTTTTACTAACTTAATTAACCCTTGTACGCCAACCAGGGATTTGAACGAAATCATAGACTCTCACGTTAAGGGCTCTGGTGATCCTCCTAAATAACACAGAGTTATGATTCATACATTGTTGGAAACCTCATGGAACACAAATTTCAATGATTTAACGATTGTTCAATCCTTTCTTTATTTGTAGATGAAGAAAAACCGTCCTGATAATAAGTGTAATTTAAATTTAAAAAACGAGCTCAGAAAATTAGAAAATTTTGCCCCCTTCCGCACTCATATAAACAACATGTACACATAGGACTACTTCATACCATATAGCGGACTACTTCATTATGCAGAAGTTGCTTTCATTGTTGCACATACTTCCAAGGGGAGGAATGGCCCCTCAAAGAAACTAACGCAAAAACACGAACTTTACCCTTCCATTCCGCTTACCCTGCCTGGTCCATGTCGACAGAAAGCTTCATCCTCCAGGAATAGCCTACTTTGCTATTAAAGTTAACTTCCTAGCTTAATCAGGGGCTGAGCTACTGTGGTTTAAAATCTTGATGTATTAGTTGTGTCAATGGACGTTTAAAGATTATCATGTCTTGTTATGCATACCGTCTGTAAGGTTCCAATTGAATCAGTAGAATTCAAAAGGTCATGAGTCAGAAAAGTATAGTTATGAGTCTATTGAAAAAAAAAAAAAAAAACATTAGCTAAGAACCGTGGAGGTTAGAAACTTCTCATATAGGCAAATGATATGCAAATAATGACAGAATATGTGTAATGGTAAAGATGAGATATTTACATCTAATTAGGAATTAATATTCCTTCACATGTATTAACTGTTAGGATATCGAAACAAGGACATTTAGACGGAGCGCATTATTCCTTTAAGAAGTCTAATTACTGCGATATTAAAATACCGCTAATGTTACAGTAATTATCTGATATCTTCAAATTGATAAAAGATATTCGAAATGTGGTGCAAGAACGCGCTAGAGAATATTATTTTGCATAAGGTACCCTCATCACCGGTCACATAGTAGCTTTCCATTTGCAGCCATTTAGAAACGCGAAAATAAATGCCCAATTTCTAAATGTATGGAAATCGAAAGCAGATAAGTCAGTCTTGATAAAGGTATCTTATGTAAAAGAATATTGCTAGCGAGATCTTGTTCCACTTTTCCATTATCTTTCATATATTTGAAGGTATCACTTAATTACTGTAAACTTAGCGGTATTTTAATTTCGACGTGATCGGGCCTTTTAATAATTCCTCGATTCGATCACAATAGGTCGTATATTTGTCAGGTTTGGGAAATTCACATGAATGAAACTTACCGTACAACATTTGTTTGAATGAAGGGAGATTATATAGCACACACTATGAAACTACATTCAATTCCAAACTTTGATTAATTTTAATCAAAAGGCACCGAAATCAAATAAGTTAAGGAAACTTGTGAAAAATTTATTTTAAAACTGTGTCAGGAAAACAAACATTTTATACTTTAATTTTAACTCCATGCAGAGAAGGTGGTTGGTAAAACTCGAAGAAAATATACTCCGTATTACACCAAAATCGAACGTTTTGTTTACGAAAATTATCATGGAAGACATTTCTTAATATAGAAGAAAAGTAAAATTTAAGATCAGAGTTTCAGAAGATTGGAACATCATAATATATTAAAAAAAAAAAAAAAAAAAAAAAAAAAAAAAAAAAAACATGTATAATCAAAATCAGGAAATTTTACCATAGTTTATAATGGAACTTAAATTATATGTTCAAATTTGTTTCATGCAGTGGAGTTTCTATTTCTTATTCTTTCTGGATTGCAACCCAAACAAATAAACTTATTTTAACTGTTTGATGTAAGACAAATTAAGAATTTCATTAGAATCGAATGGGTTTACAGTTAAAAAAAAAAAAACCGACGAACAGGGCTACAAATGACGACTAAGTAGAATGGAGAAAGGTTCTTATACTCACCTTGTACACAAAACAACTAATATTTCATTTTCTCATATACTGTACACTGTTAGGCAAATAAATGCAACTTTTTAATCCTTAAACAGGCGCGTCAATTCCCGTTACGAGAGCCGGCGGGTGAGGTATATCATACCCCGTATCATAGCCTTTATTTCCGTGTAGGTTAGCAATTACAAGCAAAATCACTTTAAATTACTAATACAGTCATAGTATATCATATATGAACTATGATAACTAATACTCTCCTTTAGCGTAACAGGCATAAACGTGGGACGTAAAACTAAAAAAAACTCAAAGATAATTAATACTTTTCCCAACTAAATGAAATTTATCTACCTTTATATATTATGAAAAATAAAACACAGTTCTGACCAGAGCAGAATGAAATATATTAAAAACTATACTTACAGCACTTGTAAGTATAGTTTTTAATATATTTCATTCTGCTCTGGTCAGAACTGTGTTTTATTTGTCATTCTACTTATCCAGAGCCATGGAGTTTATTCATTATATATTATGAGGAACATTTCTGATGCAGTACCGATTCTAACATTATTTAGATGTACGTTACTGTTAGTATAATGCATATCACATTACTTAATTTCCAATGTTATTAATAAACCCAGAATTGCCAACTATATTGATTTCGAATGAATGAATGACCTTTTTGTGTAATGTCATTGATTCCAATTGGCATCAACTTGAAATAAACGAAGAATATTTTCCAGTCAAAAGCGTATGAAAGACGTAGCACTGCATCAGCTGACTTGTTAAAGACCAATGAACAAATACTTCGAATAGCAGTTGAAATCCTAAAGAAAAAAATGCTGTCACATTATAACAGTGGAGTACATTATACTCGAACGCACCTGCTTAAGGATTAAATAGCTAATACTCAATTTGTAGGAGAATAACTACGAATGCGAGGATTCAGTTTCTTTGTTTGCACTTTGAGTCTTCTCTTTAAGTTTTACGTCCAACGGTTAGGCCAAAGGAGACGGTGATGATGAGAGATGAGTGAAATGGTGGAATGAAGAAAGTGGGAGGAAAAGGTAGAAAACCGTGAAAACCCACGAGCACGGTGTTTGTTCACCACAAAGTCTATACGGCGCGAGCTGGGATCGAGCCAGGGACCCCAAGCACTGGAGGTGAACACTCTACCACTGAGCCACCGCGCCCCCATTGCACTTTCAGTCGGACCATCTTTTTCAGGTAGACTGTTTAGGTGTATTCATAAATAAGTCGCTGCGGTTCGGAATGAGTTTCGCTGCAGATTCAAAATTAACCGAAACGACCCTGTTCCCTTTGTAATAAAGGTCTGTAGAGGATAGAATTTTTAACCCGGGCGCGGTCATGTTCGTGAATGTATAATAAGAGGTCCGACTTGAGACCAAAATATGTTTTAGCCTATAGGACCGAGTGCGGCCCGAGTTCGTGCGATAATAATCAAATAAGCCCGAAATAACCTCAAATTATAGAAATTTAATAATTAATGCACAATTATATTTTTATTTACAACAATTAGATATGACAATTAGATTTTGTAGTTTAAAAGGTTACATGATAGAGAACAACGAAATAAAGGTCATGATTTACATTTACTAACTACATTTACATTACATTTACATTTACTATTTACATTATTTATATTTACTATTTACATTATTTATATTTACTAAAGAAAATGACAATTTATATAAATTCCGTCTTCCTTAGCCTTACGACGTGGGACGTTAAATTAACTATTTCATTTCATTTCATTTATATAAATTATCATGAAATAGAAACATGAATACTCGAAATATTTTTTTTTAATTTTAATGTGTGCAATTATTTTGCAAATGGATGTGTACTGAACTCACTCAGATAGTCCTGAATGCGATCATTGCTGATTGCTGTAAAAAAAAAAGGAATGGAATCAACAATCTGGCTCCTCAAACTTTCATTCACAGATAAGCTAAGCGTGCTTTCTTTTGTTATTTTTAGTTTTTCTCTCTACTACAGAGGTATCTTCACTCTCAATTGCACAATGACAATCAGATTTTCAGCGTAGGCGTCTCAAGTTACAAATTTAGATTTGTTTTAAACGTTATCCAGAAAGAACGGTCAGATAAGTATCTTGTACAGTATATTCATCAAGTTAGGCCCGAGAAATAGGGTTGTATATTTAAAAATTTACGGCCCAAACCTGACCTGAGCCCGAAGTGATTTATGCTTTGTAGACCCGAACCCATGCAGACCTTTACTTTGTAACAACATTCTTTTAATATCTGTACATACTCTTGGGTTTATCTTTGTCCAGGAAAATCATGAACGAAAACTGAGTCATTAAGTACTCCACGTAGGTTGCGTGCTTCGGACAATGTTAGAAGATTAACAGCAGTCTTACGAGATCCAAACTACTTTACTCTAAAACATGTTGCATAACTTCGAGTTACGCTGAGGGAAGTATATTTCACATGAAAAATTCCATTTTCACCTATACCAGTTAAAGGTTTCAACAAGTAACGCGTCGTCTCACAATACGAATGAATTTCTTAAACTTCCGTTTGTCATCCGCCTCGTTTGTAGATTTCGTCATGTTAATATCTTCTTTTGTTCCAATGCGTTTTTACTTTATTCATGACGGTACTTCAAGCCACCAGTTGATAACAGCACATCCGTACGTTTAAAGGACAATATTAATCAAAAAATCATTCAAATTGACACAGAAGTGCTGAAAAGACGTGAAGACGAATTTCTATACAAGCTAGCAGCAAAATACAAAGGAAAATTCACATCATTTGCTAGATTTAATTTTATACATATGAATATCATCAAGTTCTATGTAATCACGAAATTTTCTCTGTCCAATTTTTTTCAACCAAATTTAACGACTTGTATGATTGTTTCGTAGAGTTTTATTTCTCGATCTCAACTTGTACAATAATCTGAGTTTTTATCTTGTTGTTGAATTTTAATCGTTTCTATGCTAAAGCAATGTAGGTGCTCAATAGCATCTGCTCAAATTATACCATAATATCTTGAAGCGTTCGCGTCAGCACAGTAATCATATAAATCGTTTTTCTGCAGTACATTAACTCCTTTCTCTGTCCTAACAACCTTATTGTAGTAAAGTTTTGTAATTTTACAGGTGGTCATACACGGACCGTACGAAGTTCCACTGGCTACAGGGATAAACAGTCTTAAAATCATGGCTCCATTGGGATTTAAAACTATAGAGGTTGAACTAATACTCACAGACGAAGTTGCAGATGAAGATGTTCGAGCAGTCCCTGTTGACTCGAGAGGATGCAAATTTCCAGAAGAAACAGACGGAATATGGGCTTATAAATACTACAGCTACACCGCTTGTATTGCTCAATGCAGAAACAAAAGAAAATTGGAACTGTGTAACTGCACAGATGCTATCATAGGCAATGGAAATACAGGTAAAAGATTTGTATGTTTTGACCGAATAGAAATAAATGTATATGCATCTAAGGATTTAACATTTTCGGTTTTGGTAAATAAAGCCTTAAATCAATGGTTTTCAATTTTTCCCACTTACAACACACTTCACTGTACGCCTACAATGTTGCGGCAGAAGAAAAATACTTCTAAGACATGTGAGTTGGTGTCTGCCATCTTGAAATTGGCTATTTTTAATTCATTCTCATTTTCATAAGAGGAAACCATATGTGATGATACTTTGTTCTTATCTCAAATGTTCTCAGTAATCCTATGTTGAGTTTCTTTTTGCGTCATCACTTAAAATAAGAAGTTATGATTACTTTTCGTTTTCGTGGTATCGTTGCTGGTGATTAAGATAACATGGATGTGACGTATCATTTTGGCACCATGGTATTATTATTATGTTAGTAGAGCGAAGTAAGAACATCATTGCTGATGATTTTAGCAACTGTCACCGAGATAGGGCATCTTTTAATCATAGAACGATATGCAAGTTGATCAAGAAATTAAGGGAAACAGGGTCGGTGGCCAACAATCCAAAATGATGTAGGTCATCCACAATGACTGAAAACACGTCAATAACAGTCAGTGTTGGGCAAAATCAATTGAAATCAATTGCAATTGATCAATCAATTGAAAGTAATTGCTCTGAAAATCAATTGCAATTGATTTCAATTGCAATTGATTTCAATTTGTAATTGACAATTAATTTCAATTGCAATTGAATTCAATCATAAAATTTGCAATTAAATTTTCGTCAATTGTTAATTGTTAATTGGTCACCAGGCAATTGAAACTTTTAATTGTTAATTGTCAATTGCAAAGGGTGCAATTGAAACATTCAATTGTTAATTGCAATTGACAATTGAAACTTGTAATTGTTAATTTTAATTGTTAATTGCAATTGAAATCAGCAATTAAAACTGAAGATAAGAAGATGTGTGTATATTGTATTGTCCACTTGTTACTGTTTTACATATTTCATATAAGGTACTTGTAAGAAATGCTGGATACCTACCATCCCTTTCCCCCCTGAAAAGAAAGCCGTGAAACTAAGTATTTTTTAAATATATTATGTTTATGGTTCTATCCCCCTCGAAAGAACTCTATAGGCCCGTAATGCATACAATAGGAATGAGCACAAGCGAGTTCGAGCGAGTTTTCTTTAAAACTCGACTCGACTCGAAGCAGACATCTTTGAGTTCGACTCGAGATCTCGGCTCGAAAAATTTCCCTCAACTCAACTCGAATTCGGATCGAGTTTCCAGTCGAGTCGAGCCAATCGAGCTAAATCCTTTGTGTAGTTCCAAGTACTACTATCTTCAAGTATCCTACATAGATAATATAATTATCAATGATACTACTACTACTACTACTACTACAACTAATTATTATTATAACACCGTGTACCTGTATAAACATGGAATATAGGCGGTTTTTATCGGAATACTAAAAATTAGTTAACTGTCGATCTCGGTAGTCAAGAAATCTTCAGGAGGCAAGGACATCGGTCACGAGGTTCTTGGTTTGAGTTAAGGAGGAGCAAGTATTCGGGCTCGAGCCAAAAAATGTTACAAGTTATGGGACTCATGCTAAACATGTTTAAAACTGCTCGACCCGGCTTTAGGGTTGTCAACGACTCAAGCGGCTCGCTCACAGCTCATTCACTTATCGAGCCGAACCGAGAAGTGAGCCGAGCCAACAGCTCATCCAACCGAGCCAGCTCACGAGCCGAACCGAACCGAGCTGATTGCTTACCCCAACCGAGCCGGTTACAGCCATTGGCTCAGTTAAGCTAACTCGAACCCAGCCTATGGACTCGTTTCAACGGAGCTGGTTCGAGCCATTGGCTCCAATCGAGCCGAGTCGATAACTCGTCTTTACCGAGCCGGTTCAAGCCATTGGCTCAATTAAGCCCAGTCGATGGGTAATCCCAACCAAACCAGCTCAAGCTGTACGCTCAGTTGAACAGAGCCGGGCCGGTTGACATCACTATTCCGGTTGGGCTTCTACTTTGGCTAAAAAATTGAACCGTGCAGTTCTCAGCCTTGATGGTAAGAACTACAAAAAATGATATGAAATCTTTAGCTTTACGTCCCACGATTATGCCGGTTAGGCTAAAGGGGACGGTGATGGGAAATGAATGAAATGAAGAAAGTGGAAGGAAACGGGAGAACCCCGAGAAAATCCACGAGCACGGTGTTTGCCCACCACAAAGTCCAAATTGCGCGAGCTAGGATCGAACCAGAGACCTCAAGCACCGGAGGTGAACGTTCTACCACTGACCCACTGCGCCCCCTGGTAAGAACTACAGTATATACTTATATTGGTGCTCACGGCGTCATACCACCAACGAATTTCGAGGTGCTTTGTTTTGCATCTTTTGTGCGTGTTTTGTGTCGCTTTGTGCGCCTATTCCTACATTTTGTGCATCACCGGAAGTGGGTCAAAATGGGCCTACAAATATGGCGGAACAAATTATTGCTCTTCCGCCACCAATGAATTTCGAGGTCGTTTCCTTCACATCGTTTTGTGCCGTTTTGTGCGTCTACTTCCGTTTTGTGTGTCATGGGAAGTGGGTTAAAATGAGTCCCCAAGGTGGGACGAAAATGACCAAGAGTTCCGCCACTATTAAATCTCGAGGTCGTTAATTTCACATCGCGTACCCTTTTGTGCGTCTATTTCGACGTTTTGTGCGTCACTTGGAAGACGGTCAAAATGGGCCTCAAAGGTGGGACGAAATTGACCCACTGCGCCGCCACTACCGAATTTTGAGGTTCTTTCTTTCGCATCGACTAGTGAATGTTTCGTGCCGTTTCGTGCCCTTATTTCCACGTTTTGTGCGTCACCGGAAGTGGGTCAAAATGGGCTTCAAAGATGGGACGAAAATGACCAAGAGTTCCGCAACTATCGAATTTCGAGGTCGTTAATTTCACACCGCGTACCCTTTTGTGCGCCTATTTCGACGTTTTGTGCGTCACTGGAAGACGGTCAAAATGGGCTTCCAAGATGGGACGAAAATGACCAAGAGTTCCGCAACTATCGAATTTCGAGGTCGTTAATTTCACATTGCGTACCCTTTTGTGCGCCTATTTCGACGTTTTGTGCGTCACTGGAAGACTGTCAAAATGGACCTCGAATGTGGGACGAAAATGACCCACTGCTCCGCCACTACCAAATTTCGTGGTCCTTCCTTTCGCATCGACTAGTTAATGTTTCGTGCCGTTTCGTGCCCTTATTTCCATGTTTTTCGCGTCTCCAGAAGTGTGTCAAAATGGGTCTCCAAAGTGTGACCAAAATGACCCATTGTTCCGACACTATCGAATTTCTAGGTCGTTTCTTTTGCATCGTTTAGTGCCTATTTTTTTTTTTTTTTTTAAGTTTTCTGGACCTACTTCCTCGTCTTGTGCGTCACCGGAAGTGAGTTAAACAGGCCTTTATAGTGGGAGTTAAAAGGCTCACTGTTCCGCCACTATCGAATTTCGGGGTCGGTTCTTTCGCATCGTTTAGTGCCTGTTTTGTACATCTTGTGCGTCACCAGAAGTGTGTCAAAATGGGCTTCCAAACTGTGACGAAAATGACCCACTTCTCCGTCACTACCGAATTTCGTGGTCCTTCCTTTCGCATCGACTAGTGAATGTTTCGTGCCGTTTCGTGCCCTTATTTCCACGTTTTGCGCGTCACCAGAAGTGTGTCAAAATGGGCCTCCAAAGTGTGACGAAAATGACTCACTCCTCCGTCACTACCGAATTTCGAGGTCCTTCCTTTCGCATTGACTAGTGCCTGTTTTGTTACGTTTTGTGCCCCTATTTCCACGTTTTGTTCGTCACCAGAAGTGTGTCAAGATGAGCCTCCAAGGTGTGACGAAAATGACCCACTGTTCCGACACTATGGAATTTCTAGATCGTTACTTTCGCATCGTTTAGTGCACTTTTTTTTTAAAAAAAGATGGTTTTCTGTGCCTATTCTCGTGTTGTGCATCACCCGAGGTGAGTTAAACGGGGCTTTAAAGTGGGAGTTAAATGGCTTACTGTTCCGCCACTATCGAATTTCGGGGTTGGTTCTTTCGCATCGTTTAGTGTGTATTTTGTACCGTTCTGTTCGCCTACTTCCACGTTTTGAGCATCACCAGAAATGCGTCAAAATGGTCCATCAATGTGTGAGGAAACAGAGCCATTGTTCCGCCACTATCGAATTTGGAGGTCGTTTCTTTCGCATCGTATAGTGCCTCCTTTGTACTGTTTTGTGCTCCTATTTCCACTTTAGTGCGACAACGAAAATGGGTCAAAATGGCCTACAAGTATAGCGGAATAACTTAATGCTGTTCCGTCACCATCGAATGTCGAGGTCGTTTTCTTCACATTTTTTATGCATGATTTGTGTCGCTTTGTGCATCAGTGGGAGAGGGTGAAAATGGACCTTGAAAGTGGAATGAATATGTCTTTTTCTGCCATATTTGTAGGTCGTCTTTGACCCACTTTCGTTGGGCTATAAAACGTGAAAATATGCGCAGAAACGGTAAAAAACATGCACTAAACAATGCGAAAAAGCGACCTTGAAATTCGATACTGGTGGGAGAGTGGATCATTTTTCTTCCTACATTGAATGCCCATTTTGACCCACTACCATTGATTCACAAAACGTGGAAATAGGTTTACAAAACGGTAGAAAACACGCACAAGATGATGTGAAGGAAACGACCTCGAAATCGTTCCTGACGGAACAGCATTAACTTGTTCCGCCATTTTTGTAGGATAACATTGACCCATTTCCGGTGACGCAGAAAACGAGGAAATAGGCGCTCAAAACGACACAAAAAAAATTCCATGTAATTAGCTAAATTTCCATTTAAGTTTGTAAGCTTAATTATATGGAAAATTTTATACATTTTTCCTTTACATTGGTCTACTTTAAGTTGATTTGGGACTTTTAAATTTTATTCAGTTTTCCACTGAAAAGTATCTATAATTCAACAAGGAAATAATTATTAACTATAATTATTATCTATATAAAATTGAATTCATTGTAATTTGTTCCATAACAAACACTTTACCATTTCGTACTAACTGTTATGCCCGTTCTTCGCATGGATCAGATAAAATATCAATGTAAACGAGCTGGACAACGAGAGAACAATTAAGAAACATTTCTAAAATTGGATATATTTTGTGTGAATATACATCCAACAACGTACATGTGTTCTCATTGCGAAGGCCGATGGGGCTGAATTTGAACGTATACACTATCGGGGGTGTCACTATACGTCTGAGCAACCCCAATAAATATGGATTCGACACAAATTCTACTACATTTACATGTCCCGGTGAACCACCCCTCAGACCCCCTTGGTTCGTATTGTGAAAAAATCTCCTCTGACCCCCAACCAATACCGCGAAAACTATGAATGTGACACTAACATCTGCCATTTTCTACTACTTTTTACATATGCCGGTAAAAGTCCCTATAATCCTCTGGTTCCAATTTTAGAAAAAAACAATGCCTCTGGCCCACAGCCGATGGGGGCTGTATTTGGAAGTCAACGCCTGTGGAAGTATCACCATTCATCTCAGCGACAGCGAAAACTATGAATTTGACACTAATATCGGTCACTTTCCATTATTTTTACATGTCTCGCAATTCCCCAGCCCCGATGACTCCCGGCCCGCATACAATGCTGGCTAAATTTGAAAATCATCGCTAATAAAAGTATCACCATTGATCTCAGCCACCGCGAAAACTACGGATTTGACATCGGTCATTGTGGATTACTTTTACATGTCTCGTGATCCCATTTATAATGCCCCCCTTTCTTAGCTGATAGGGGCTAAATATGAAAATAAACGCGGTCTTGAGTTTCACCATTGAGCTCAGCTATCCCGAAAACTATGGATTTGACATTAATATCGGTCATTTTCTACTACTTTTTACATGTCTCGAAATTCCCCCCTCTGGTGACCCAAGGCCCACATACAACGGTGGATGAATTTGAAAGTCATCGCTAATGGTAGTGTCGCCATTGATATCAGCAACCGCGAGAACTATGGATTTGACACTAATATCGGTCATTTTGGATTACTTTTACGTTTCGGTATCCCTTCCTCCCGTTGACCCACGGCCCGCAGCCGAACACGGTGAATTTGGAAGTTAATGCGATCGGAGTTTCACCATGGATCTCAGCGACCACGGAAACTATGAAATCGACACTGATATCGTTCTACTTTTACATGTCCCGGTAAACGCCCCCCTGAGACCCCCTGGTTTGAATTTTGTTAAAATTGCTTTGCCTTAGTGTGGGACCTGGACCAAGGTATCTTTGACCAAAATTTGGTAACTGTCGGTCGACTTTTCTGGTCCCCAGGCCGATCCCGGTAAACGTCCCCTGGGGACCCCCTAGTAAGGAATTAAAAAAAAACTCTTCGTCTTGGTCTGGGGCCTAGACCAAGCTATCCATGACCAAATTTTGAAAAGTTTCGGTCTACTCGTCTCGTCCACAGGACGCACAAAGATAGACAGACAGACATACGAACAAACTCTATTTTATTTATATTAGAAAGGTCAGATTCGCCGTTATTGTATTAGTTCGGTGTTTGAGCAATTGATCGTAGAAATTCAAACTTCAATGAGTGATAATTTTATAGGCTTGTTTTATTACAAGTTTAAACTCTTTAGTCAGTAGAGAAGAGGGCGTGAATCATGGGTCAGAGTTGATGACAATGTGTTTTGGTGGGTCTGTGTGTCACAGTGGGTGAGAGTGGTTTATGGTGGGTGGTGGGTCACAGTGGGTCACGGTGGGTCGTGGGTCACGACGGGTGGTGAGTCAATTGGTCGTGGCTAAAGTTTTCATTGCCCCACGCCCTCTCTGAACTACAGTGTTGAAAATTAATCAGTGAAAATCAATTGCAATTGATCAATCAATTGAAAGTAATTGCTGTGGAAATCAATTGCAATTGAATCAATTGCCAATTAATTTCAATTGCAATTGAATTACAGAATTCAATTGCAATTACTTTCCACTGCAATTACTTTCAATCAATTGATCAATTGCAATTGATTCTCCTTTTTCAATGGCCAACTGCAATTAACAATTAACCATTACTTATTTCAATTGTTAATTGCAATTAACAATTAAATTTTCAGATTAATTGTTAATTGTTAATTCAATTGAAATTTGCCCAACACTGATAACAGTGTTAGCAGCATTTAACAAGAGCCCGAATCGAAGCATTTGTTAATTCTCCGTGAAAAGTGATGTTAGTCGCACACCATCATGCGTGTTTTGCTCCTGTATGAGTATTACTCCTACAAGCTAAAAGTGTAAACGCATCTTTTAGAAGGTTACCTCGATCGGAGTTTAGAATTCTCGGAATGGGCAACATATCAAATACGTTAAAATATCTCTTTCGCCTACGATATCTTATTTACAGATGAGGCCAACTTTTAGGTTTTTGGTTACGTGAACAAACAGAATGTTTACTCCTAGACAGACAACAAATTCTACTCGTGTGAAACATCTGTTGACTTTCTTGGAAGGGTGATGTAATGTTGTGCTATGTAGTGGAGTCATGTTGTGAGTTTTCTGTTTATCAATAGTATCTGAACAGTAATCTCTCTTATCTTAAGCTACAATATCCCCAGTCCTTTACTAACAAGACTAGTGGCCCTCTCTATTATGAAAATTGTATTAATGAATATTTGGAAATGCAGTTCCCCAAATCTCGGATTGGTAGATGCAGTGCTGTTAAGTAGTCACGACAATTTCCTGACTTCACTCCTTTAGATTTTTATCTTTAGGGACATCTCTAGTCCATTGTATAAAGCTGGATATTGACCACCTAAGCAAAGCATAATACCTAAAACTCTTTCAGCAAGGGTTTGGATGAATTGGAAAAAAGAAAAACTCAGACAATTTGGCAGAAAGGATAACGCATCGAACATATCCTTTGATTGGGACATGTGGTATGTAACGTTCACGAACATTTACAGAAGCCTCGGACCAGGACTGAAACTTGGCATGACCTCAGTAAAAGAAAATGGACATGAGATATCGAACATGGAATATTAGAAGTCTTTATTGGGCAGGAGCTTTAAAATCCATAACAATCGAGTTAGAGAAATACAGGATGGACCTAGTAGGAGTTCAGGAGGTTAGGTGGAAACGGAATGGTACTGTGACGTCTGGAAACTTTCCTTTCTTTTACGGAGCAGGAAATAAAATAACCGGTTATAAACAGGCTGTTTTCGTTCACAAACGAAAAATAAAAGCTATTAAACGGATTGAATTTGTTAATGATAGATTTACTTGTATTACTCTTAAGCAGGCACGTAGCCAAGGGGGGCTCCGAGGGGTCCGGACCTCCCTTCGGGACTAGAAATGAAAAAATTAAGGAAGGATAAAACAAAATGAAATGACAAAAAGAAGGATCAGCGTTAAAAATTAAAAAGAAAACTACAGGAAGCTTTTGCTTAATCTTTCTTATGAGGAGATTTGTATTACTTGCCCCAATATGGTGGCGAGGTAAGCGAGGTATTCTGGAAGAGTCAGGGAAGTTGAAATTTCAAGAAAAGTTACGGAATTCTCAGAATTGCTGCTACTAGTCAGGGAGATTTCAAGCTTTCAAAAGCATAAGTGCCGTTGTGCAACAGCGTGGACATTTTTAATCATAACTTTTCGTCATCGCATCCTTGCAGTATCAAACATGTTATTTCAAGGACAATTTTCTGTTGCTCCTTTAACCTTTCATTTGGAACCGACAGTAGTTGACGGAATAATAAAAACAAAAAATTATGTTAAAAGAAAGTTCAGTTAGCATTTGATTTAACACAGAAAGGAACGCATATATTGTAAAACTAGTTGAATATACACATGCTTCGCACACGGGCTGTATTTGAAAGTCAACGCCTGTGGGAATATCACCATTGATCTCAACGACCGCGAAAACTATGGATTTGATACTAATATCGGTCATTTTGGGCTATTTTTTTACATGTCTCGGTATCCACCTCCCGCTGACTCCCGGCCCGCATACTTGCAAGTCATCGCTAATGGAAGTGTCACCATTGATTTCAGTGACCGCGAAAAGTATGGATTTGACACTAATATTGGTCATTTTGGATTACTTTTATATGTCTTGGTATCTCACCCCCCTCCAGTGACCCCCGGCCCGGAGCCATATAGCGGGAATTTGGAAGTTAATGCGACTGGAGTTTCACCATTGATTTCAGCGACCGCGAAAATTTGAATTCGACACTAATAGCTCAAGTGGTAGAGCGTTGGCTTCGCATTCGGGAGGTCGTGGCTTTGAATCTCGCTGCCTACCATCCTGACTGAGGTTTTCCAGGGTTTCCCTCAGTCCTACCAGGCAAATGTCGGGATGGCACCTACTAAACAGGCCCTGGTCGATACCTTCCCAAATCCTTTCCATGGTTAATGTTGTTGGATATCCAATGTAAAATGGCCTCTGAGCTGTATCTGGTGATTGTTAAATAAATAAATAAATATCGGTCATTTTCTACTACTTTTACATGTCCCGGTAAACGCCCCCTGAGACCCTCCTGATTCGAATTTCGACAAAAACGTTTAACTCTGGTCTGGAGCCTGGACCAAGGTACTCGTGACTAAAATTTGGTAACTCTCGGTCAATTTGTCTGGTTCCCAAGCCGGTTCCGGTAAACGCCCCCCTGAGACCCCACTGTTTCGAAATTTGAAAAAAGCGCTTCGTCTTGATCTGGGGCCTGGGCCAAGCTACCCCTGACCAAAATTTGGTAACTCTCGGTCCACTCGTATGGTCCTCAGGCCGCACACAGACAGACAGACAGACAAACACACAAACAAACTCTTTATTTTATCTATATTAGAAGATAGTTTACAAGACAGTATTCAGTATGTACTTTTTATAATAATTGAGGTCATGACGAAAGGAAAATTGTTATATTTGAATAAACAGAAGGACGTAAATATTGCAAAATCTTTTTCATAGTTTGTTATTAAAATACTTGCCAACATATCCTCATTTTATTGTCCTAACAAACCGATGTAGTTAAGTAGTTTAGATTGATAGTAAAGTAGTTTAGATTGATCGAGCTCCTGGGCCTTCAGAATTTCTTGTCACTCCCCCCCCCCCCCCCCGTTACGAAATCTGGCCAATATATGTCCCAGTAAAATAGAGTGATCGAGCCCCTTTTGTGATGACCAAAGTATTTCATGTCACGGACCACCCTCTTCACGAAATCCTGGCTACGTGCCTGTCTTAAGGGTCGGTGCTCTGATGTTATTGTTTTAAATGTACATGCTTCAATTGAAGATAAGAATGACGATATAAAAGACAGTATTTACGAAGAAGTGGAACGGATATTTTACCAACGGATATGAGAATTCTATTAGGGAATTTCAATGCGAAGGTAGGACGAAAGAATATTTTCAAAGTGATTATAGGGAGAGTGAAAGTCAGTATAAGGAAACTAATGGACAACGGTGTTAGACTCGTGAACTTTACAACCTTGTAGCGAAGCGTACAAAATTCCCACATCGTGACGTTCATAGAGTTATTTAAAACTCACCAGACAGTAAGATACATAATCAAATTAATCACGTTTTTGTACTTTGAAGAAGACAATCTAGCATAACTGGTGTTCTATCGTTTAGAGGAGCTGATTGTTAATAATGGGTAAATTCCCTGGAAGATATTTTTCGGAAATATTCCCGGGAAGATTCCCAAAATGGGAATTTTCAGGGAATTTATGTACAATCACAAACAAAATTGCATTATATTACTGTATTTTGATTTCAAAGTTAAATTCGTTTTTTTTATCACAGTATATTATTAGTGTTGTCTCCAGAGGCATCTTTAAAATATATATTCTGAACGGTATTATCTAATTAATATTTTATTATATTTAGAGAGTACGCATAAATGTATATTTACTTACAACCCCCATCAGGAAGTCGCGGTTGAAAAGAGAGATTGCCGCCGTCGACGGTGGCCTCTTTCCGACGGCGGCGCTGGCGCATTTACTGTCCCTTTAAGGCTATTTGCCGCCTGCTCGAGAAAACAACTATTCGTCGCGGTCGAAAATCGCGCTGAAAGACGCCGGCGTCCGGCGCCGGCAATCCGACCGCACCATCTGGTCGGCATGGACAAATTGTTCGATTGTAGGCGGAAGAATCCTGATAAGGATATGCTCCATACAAGTAAATATATGGAAATATGGTATAATACGTCCACATACTTTTACACCGCTAAACAGTTTAAATTTATATGTAAGTGGATTTTTTAAACTTGACTCTACTACTGATAATATAAACATATTACATTTTTAAACAAATTAGGTTGGGTAACTGCCAGTAGGCACATGCCTCATCATTTTATCAACATTTGCGCATATATATCCTATTTATGTTCACAATATTTGGAAGATCCTGACTTAACTTTATAATTTTGCACGTAACATTGCCATACAAGATCTTTCTTCCTACCTAGTTCTCGAAATTTCATGTGTTAATTTACGTGTAAGAGAAATCCGAGTACCCCTTCAGAAATTCGAGTCAGAGACAGACCGACGTCTATTACTAACGATAGTTTGGGGTTTTATTAATAGTACTTCATCTCTATTTCAACATAATTTCTACATCACTTTACAAACTGGTTCCTTTTCGTCATTTATAAATTAGTACTTTATTACTTTTTCGTGCAGATGGAAATGGAATTTTAAAAATCATATTATTAGTTATATAAAATACAGTCAACAAATTTTAATTTTTAACCTCCAAATTATTTAAGACCTAAAAGTAAATCATGATAAATGAAAATAAAGTAATTAGTAATAATTGTACTTATAATTTCGTCGATAACGTAAAGAAATGGAAATAAATTTCTTCCCTGGATATGCCAGGGAAAAGACCCGGGGATATTCCCATTTTTTTATTTTCCTTCCCACCGGGAATATTCTCACTCCCCCCACTACTGATTGTGAAACTGACCACCACCTGATAGTAGCACTAATAAGAGGGAGATTATTGTTGCATAAAGGATATATTCAATGCCTGTAAACGGAGAGATTTAATTTAAAGAAATTAGAAAAGAGCCAGGTAAGAGAGGAATATCGGATTGAAGTTTCGCATACATTCTCCGTTTTAGAAGATTCGCAGTGCACTAGTGTTGAGGATACTTGGATTGACATCAGAGATAACTTTAAAATTTCAGCAAAAACGTGGTACATCCGACCATACGTAGGAACAAACCAGGGTTCGACCAGGAATGCATAAAACTAGCAGAGAAGCGAAAACAGGCAAAATTATGTTGGCTACAAAATCGAAATGAATTTAGTATACAAAATATCTTAGACATCATGCGGAAAACTCACAAAACTTTTAGAACAAAGAAACACGATTTCTTGAAAGCTGAAATTAAGGAACTTGAAGATAATAGTAGAAAGGAAACCACTCGGGACAAGTATAAGGGGATCAAAGAATTTTAGAAAGGCCTTACTTATATACCTTATTAAAGAAAGCAGACGGAACAGGTATTAATAATACAGATAGCACCTTAAATAGATGGATAGATCCTTTGACGGTTTGCTTACCACGCAGCCAGAAACTAAAGTACATGGAGAAAGGCAAATATATACCGCAGAACCGTATACTCTAGAACCTATCCAATTAGAAGTACAAATAGCTATGAAGAAATTAAACACAAATCTGCGGATGTAGACGAAATTTCGGCTGAGTTAATTTTAGCTAGAGAGGAAAATTGAGGAACAAAAAACACAAACTTATCTCCCTTATCTAGAACATGAGAAATGGCCTGAAACAAGGTGATGCGTTGTCCCTATTAGTACTCAACTTTGTCCTGGATTACACTATAAGGAAAATCAAAGATAGTAACCAAGGCATAGTTGAATGGCATTTACCAGGTTATGGCGTATGCTGATGATGTAAATTTAATAAGGGGTGATAGAAGAACAATAGGAAGAAATGCAGAGGTGTTATTAAACATTTGCAGGGACATTGGTTTGGAAGTAAATACAGAGAAAACTAGATACATGAAAATTCGTCCGGATCGTAATACTGCAAATTATGGATGCGTTAAAATATCAAATAATACTTCTGATAAAATGGGTATTTTCAAACATGTATCATCAATATTAACAGAAGAAAATCATATTGAAGAAGAAACTAAAGGTCGACTAATATAAGGGAATTTGTGTTATTATTCATTTCATAATCTTTTCTGTCGAGAAATTTGAAGCTAAAATATATAAAACGATAATCATACCTGATGTTCTGCATGTTTACGAAATGTGGTCGTTTACTTTGAGGGAACAACGTAGTCTGAAAGTGTTTGAGAGTAAGATCATGAGACGAATATTCGGACCGAAGAGGAACGGGAATAGAGAATGTCAGAAACTTTATAACCAGGAACTACATACTTTATACGGCATACCCAACATTGTTAGGGTCACCAAGTCTAGGAGGCTTAGGTGGACAGGTCATGTAGCCAGAATGGAAGAAAGTACTAATGCCTTCAAAATCTTAACTAAAAACCAATCGGAAAACATGTGCGCACATAAAAGGACAATATAAGAGAATACGTTGCTATTTAGCTCGATTTCACTAATGTGCTGGAACAATCATGTGAAAAAACGATGTTGACCTTTTTCGATATAAATCGTCGTTAACTCCATTAATGTGTTTCTATATACGAAAGTTAGCATGACATATTATTTATACCCCTAATTAAACGATCTAAACGACTCTGAATAACACCATTAACCTGTAATTTATATATAAATATCACGTGGTCAAAAATGCTCTGTATCAATCGATAGACACCCTAAATTTAATAGAATATAGGGCCAGATGGTAAATTACCAAATGTCATTTTTGGGAAAATAGATAAAAAACTTTTTATGGTGTCATTTTGATATGTAATTATCTATAAAGGTAATCAAGAAAATTCTGTCGCCTTTTGGGGAGGTGTGTGTTCAATTGGCCCTCACACTATGAGTTGAATACGAATGGAGATTAGACGAAGGTCAGTTGTGGGTGTGGGTATATACAACATACTACCTGGTTGTAGTAGTTCAGTTACACCACGAACTTGCGTAAAGACAGAATGAACATGCGACTTCCAAAGGGCGTCATACGGGGGTGTGAGCTGTACGAGTTCAAACTGAGGTCAAACGCCGCACATAGAAGTATTTGGCTTTGATACCCGGTCAAAAATATTTACCATTTAGTATCATAGAATAATCGACTAAATTAAATTACTATGTGTTTACCTGTCTTAAAGATGCATTATAGCCATCGGGTTCTGCAGTATTGTACAATCAGGGAAATCAGGTAAATTACATTATCTTGTGTATGAATTATATATTTTTACTGCTTTAAGCTGTCTGTGGTGAATACTTTGAAACTTTTTAGGAGAAACGTTTTAGTTCTGCTATTAATTAACATTTACTTCACTAAACAATTGATTAAAAAGTAACATAAACATAAAATAGAAACAATAATACACTTTTTTTAGGGTGTGGCCAAAAGTGTGGACTGGGCGAAATATTTGAGAATCTGTTAATCCAGTGTATCCGAAGTAAATTGAAAACAATGCTGGTGATAAGGAGAAGCATTATGACGTGGTTTAGGTTGTCCTTAATAGATAAATATATATGTTAATGAAAACAAAAGACATTCTAATAACATTTTTGTACTACTTTATTGCTAACACACACAGATTTGCAATTGCGTTTAAATTAAGTCGTATATTAGAAAATAAATCAAAACTGATTATTGTTAACTAAAACGATTATCTAGAGGTAATGGAAAGAGATTTTATGTTTTCTTTACTTTCCCATTAATATTTTTAAAAAAATTGAATGTTACCTATGAATAGTATTATATAGTACGGCCACTTAGAGTTTTATCAATGTTGTGTTAATAACACTGGTCTACATATGAAAACTTTTTTTCTGCTGACTAAGATATTTGACTTGTTTTTTAATAAATCGAGGTCGCTGATTCCAGTGGTGTAGTTAGTTTTTGCCTATCACGTCAGAATTTTACACAAACTGATCATACTTACACTGACAGGATTTCTTTTTTGTTCCATATATCTTAGTAAGAAACTTACATTAAATATTGTACTATTGTCTTAATATTAATATACGGAACAATTTACGTTAAAGTTACTGACACCCACCTACACATATTATACTATATATATATGGTATACAATTTGATGTGCAATATGATGTTTATGGTTCCGGAATATTACGTATGGAGTAGTTTTGCGAACCTATTTGTCATAATGAATTTAGACTTGATAGAAAATTAAGCAAATCCAATACATTTTTTAATTTCATTTACGACCTCAAGCTGATAAGTGCACACATCTAAATAGCACAACGTGCTTACCTACTTAAGCAAAAATCTTCGTTTCTTTGATTTTCTGGTGTAAGTGGCCTCCGGAACGTCACGCTACAAGCACCAGCGATAGTCCGCCATCATGTTTTCGTTCCACCTTTCCTGATATGGTTCTCCATGGTTTTGATATCCTGGTGAAATCGTTCTCCCTGTTCTTCACTAAGAGCACCAAGATTGGAAGGAAAATAGTCTAGATGGCTGTGTAGGAAGTGAAGATTCACACTCATATTTACTCCTAACTTCTGAAATGTGGCCAACAAATTGTCAACAAGTTCCTCGTAGTCGTCCGCTTTAAAGTTTCCAAGAAAGTTTGTAACAACGGCAAAAAAATCATCCCATGCATCTCTTTCTGTGGGGTTCATGGTTTGTAAGAACTCTTTATCTTTCATTAGCAACTTTATCTGGGGACCGTCAAAAATACCAGCTTGCACTTTTTCCTGTGTCAATGCAGGAAATTTCGAGCATATCTATTTGAAGCAAGCACCATCCTGATTCAAAGCTTTTACATACTATTTCATTAATCCCAGCTTTATGTGTAGTGGAGGGAGTAACACTTTCTTATGGTCAATAAGCAGTTCGCTCTGGATGTTTTTCCCTCCCACTTCAAAGTCTACTCTGGCAGACCACGTTCTTCGTACCCAGTGTTCATTCCTTGTACGGCTGTCCCATAAACAAACAAACAAAAAAAAAAAAAAAAAAAAAAAAAACAAGGATATTTCGTAAAACCTGCTTGTTGGCCCAATGACATTGAAATTACCTTGAGCACTCCACACACAAGCTATGTATCTTTCTCATAATTTATCTTCTCAAGGAGCATTTTCAATGTTTGGTAGCTTTCCTTCAAATGTGTGGAGTGACCAACAGGAATGGATGCCAACTTATTGCCATTATGCAGCAATACTCACTTTAAACTCCTCTTCGAAGAGTCAATAAAGATTCTCCATTCATTCGCATCATAATCACATCCCATAGCTACAATACACAAGTTCTTCATCTTTTTGAAAATAATGTAATAGATGCTTCTCTCTGTTCCGATATACGATAGTTGTTCCTGGTGCAACATATTCCTTTCTTTCAATCTTGAACCCACCAATTCTGCTGATGCTTTTGGTAGAGCAAGGTCGCGAATTAAATCATTTAATTCTGACTGAGTGAAGGGTTTGCATGAATTGCATTCATCAGACACCACAAAATCCTCGTCACTACGTTCTGTATTTGTGTTGACAGAGCAATCGTCATCATCACTGGAACTTGCAAACGTGCTGCATGTAGGGATAGGAATTTCATTACTGTGAGGAACAGGTCTTCTAGCAGAGTAAAGATCAGGATACTGAATAGTATGTTTAGATTTCCTGCTCATACCAGATACATTTACCATACAGAAATAGCAGTCATTTACATGATTTTGCTGCTCTCGCCACACCATTGGGATTCCAAAACTAAGGCTTGTTCTTCGACCCTTGCTCCATAGTCTGAGATTTTCTACACAGGTCCTGCATACTTTATGTGGTGCCCATGGTTTCTCTTGGTCGCCCAATTTAATTCCGAAATATGCATGATATACTTTTCGTATAAATTCCGAAGAAATATTTGTTCGTTGTTTCGGGGTTGTGAAAGAACCACAAATATAGCAAAATATATCTGGATCGTTCTTGAACTCTCTACGAATAGATGCCATGTTATTTAACTCGGTACGGCTGCCAACTTCATCAGAATGTGTGTAGTCTACACTACAGTAGTTGTAATCCTGTAGATATCACTACACCAATAGAGTGCACCAATATTAGAAATAACCAGATCAGTAAATGTTTGCAAAACTTTTACAAAATTCTAGCACACCTTTCGCAATCTCTTAACTGGCCGTGTTTTCCATAAACAAAGAGTGCAGCGTAATTCATCACCCTGCATAAAAATTCAGCTGCGAGTGCTCCCTTATTTCAACCCTTTACATACGTAATATCCTCTGAATTACCGATATTTTATTTAATATATTCTTTAATTCTTACGTAATAACTCGTAAAAATAAAATTAAAGGTAACTGTGTATGTGCTGCCATCTTGTGACATCTTGTAGAACTGCGTTACGATTAATGGTTCTAAAGCATACATGAAATATTAGATACAATTTAATTTTGTGAAAATACCTGACGTGATAGAGAAAAACGGATTTCATTTTTGGATTTAGCACACTCGAATTATTAAAGAACAGCTGGTAGTCTCCAGTCAGCAAAATTGATGTAGACCAGTGTAATTTATACGTGAATATTCCGTGTTATAGTCTGTAAAGTATGTCTTCTCTTTGCAGAACACCAGAAAGAGTGTGATGAGAACGGAAGGAAATGTTTGTTGGAAAATCAGGGTAAGAATTTGTCGGTAACTGTCGAGCCATAATATTTATTTTTAATTACCAAGTCTGATAGTCGCCATTCAAATTGTACGTTTCATTTACTATTTGACAAAACATCGTAAAGATTTTATTCTTTCAAAAATGGATCAGCACCTTCTATCTCAGTAATTTTGTTTTCTACTACCGGGGATTGAGCACTTATTGAATAACTTTGCTAATGTTAAGTGTTGTGTATCAATGAATAACAGTAAATCCACAGTAAACTACAATGAATGAGCAGTCATTGTACCTAGTAGTGGTCTTCGAATTTGATATTAAGCCTCTTTTACAAATTTCAGCAAATGCTTATGGATATTGAACTAATTGGTATTTTTAGGGAGCTCGAAGGATACGGAGTAGAAAATTGGCACGAAAGTATGGTTTACAAAAGGTGTCTTTAGAAAATAAAGGAATGAAAAGATTGGAGACTAACTAATAAGAAAAGGACAACCATATATACATGAAATTCCACATCAAATTACGGAGAGAAACTTTTAAAACAAGTGAAGATATTTACAAAAGTATATCAGAGAGAATAGGAACACTAAGAACAGTAGAAAAGTATGAGAAAGTATAAAAGGAAGTGAAATCTATAGAAATTTATTGAGGAAGGAGAAGTATTATGATATCTGTTGAAAATTGCAGTAGGTGGTAGAAGAAGTTGAATGTTATCAGTAGGCGAAACGGATTGTTAAGCATGTGTAAAGAATATGCTGAGAATCTGCATTAAAGCAGGACACATAGATATACCGCGTGTCATAAATATTGAAAAGAAGAAGCATTGACAATATTTAGAAAGCGGAGACAGTAAAAACTATACTTATGGTAGGGTATTATTTCAAGCTTAGCACAACGTTTAACATATATGGTTTTACACGAAACTATTAAAATGAATACAACGTGAAATTGATATACTGACTTGCTATATGCTTGTTAAGGTTTTGTTTAGAAACATGAAACAAATCTCATTCTAAATTAAGTTAAAGGTGTCTAAATATCTGGATATATTAAATAGACATTAATGGATCTATGTTTCAAGTTATTACTGACATGAGATTCTAATTTTTACAAACGTCCTTGAAAAGACAAACGAACTATATTTTTTTCTAATTTTCAGTTTCCAAAAACATATTCAACAGTTAAAAACAGAAAAACGAAGTAGACAATGTAGCAGTTTAGCTAGGAAAAAAATTCTAGGTAACAATATTTCTTTAACAGCCCCAATATTCTGTCTTTACTATGAAATAATCGAAAAGGGTACGGATATCCTTTACAAGGAAAATAATTTATCCTATAAAATGAGAAAAACCCAAGACAAAGAGAAGGGTCAAGAGCGAAAGATGCTGACTGTTTATCCTTAAGGGTTAAAATTTCATTTATTCTCATGTCTTTTGCTTTTTCTTTCTCTCTTTCCTTTTCTCTCATTTTAGGAGGCCCGGGTTCGATTCCCGGCGGGAGCTCATGTGGTTCTGATTCCACGTTAGTCAGTAGGTCCAAGTGTCATATAGCCTCGCAACTGAACGGGACGTTAAACTCAAAATCAACTCAACTCTTTTCTCATTTTACTTCTCTTTCCATAGCTTTTGGGTCTTTGCATGATGTTGTTTCTATTTTCGTTTTCTTTGCAGTAATTGATATCTCTTAGAAGTTAACGTGAATGGAATTTCTAAATATTAATCTCGTGATTGTTTCTCTAAGTGATGCTCTAAATTACTAATACCTTTTTGCTCCATATGGAGGAATATTCTAGTTAGTGTTGTAAAATTTCTGAAACTTTTGAACCTTTGGTAAAAAATCGTTTTTTTCGGTTTCTTTCCTCAAAAATTGCAAAAATTGGGAAAATAATTTTAAAAAATTGTATTAGGTTAATTTTATTAGTAATGGAATCTTTCTTTTTTGGAACGCGTGAGAAATATATATTGAGAAAATTTAATATAGCGAATATTTAAAACAAAAAAAAAAGCATTCGAAAATAAAACCATTATCATTATAATTGAAAATTAATAGTCTGCACTCATTTCCTATACGTGCTTTTTAGTCATTTATTCGTTGTGTATAAATTACAGACCTTTAACTGTTCCATACACATCTATGGCCATGAAGCGTTTCTGTTGCAACAAATAGGATTCTTGAATGAAACTGACTTCATAATGTGCTCTTTGATCTGATGAACTTTTGTTAATTTTCTTAAAAGAGAGCAATATGCAAATTTCAGTAACACTCATATACTAAAACATATACGAGGGTGAGGTCATAAGTTCTCGGCCCGACCCAGGACTTGAGCTGCAGGCATGAAAGTGTGAAGCTTTTCAACATAGTCCCCTCGAAGGTCAACACACTTGGCACTTCGATGCTGCAACTTATCCAACCCCTCAAAAAAAATCTCAAGGTCTGCAAAAAACTGTTACGCAGCTGTTATCCCCTCTTCATCACTGTAAAATTTCTGTCCTTTCAGTGCTGTTTTGAGTTTTGGAAACAGATTATAATCAGAAGGGGCAAGATTGGTGAGGAAGGTGGGTGGTCAATGCACTGAAACCCTAGGTCCCTCAAAAAATCCATTGTTCTGCCAGGCTTGTGGACGGGAACATTGTCTTGCAAGAACAAGACACTTCGTGTCAACTTTCCCCGTCGCTTTTCTTTAATAGCGTCCTTTACCTTAGCCAGCAGACTGCAGTAATACTCTGCAGTTATGGTTTGGCCCTTTGGAAGGTAGTCTGAGAGCAAAACACCATCCCAGAATATTGAGGCAAGCACCTTTCCTGCGGACTTTTGTGTTTGAATTTTTTGAGCCTTGGAGATCCTGAGTGGCGTCACTCGCATGACTGTTGTTTGGTTTCTGGACCAAAGAAATGCGACCACGGTTCATCCTGGGTAACAAACCGTGGTCAAACCGGTTCAAAAAATCGTCCTTGGAGTTCACAAAACGCCGTAAAATCACCTCTGATGATCTCAAATGTTCGCGTTTCTGATCCGCGTTCAAACGTTTCAGAATCCGTTTCGCAGAAAGCTTGCGCATGTCCAACTGATAGTGGATTATCGATCCAACACGTTCTTTGGATATGTACACTTTGTCAGCTATCTTCTCAAGCGAAATCCGTCTGTTACTCAAAATCAGGTCATGAATCTGGTCCACTTTTTCGGGAGTTGACACTGACACTGGCCTGCCACACCTGTCACCATTTTCTGTTGAAAATTCACCACCCTTGAAGTTCGCACACCATTTCTTCACAGTGGAGTATGAAGGGCACTGCCTACCCAATGTGTCTAGCATGCAACCATGGATTTCCTTGGTTTACTTCTGTTGCAGGAAAAAGTACTTCATTACACCTCGCAACTCCTCTTTGGTGAATTTGACATCTGGCTCCCCCATGGTTCATTCAATTACCTGCAAAATAAAACCGTTCATGGTAGAATCGTGAAATTTGGTACTTACATATAAAAGATCAACATTTCACATGCTATCAATTACATCAGGGTAGTACATTCGGAAGGGGGTCGGGCCGAGAATTTATCAGCCTACCCTCGTAATCACAATCCCACACAGCAAGGAATATTTCCTCAATCAAAAGAAAATATTTTCCTTGGTTTCCAAAAGGTTTTCCTTCTCTGAAGATTTCCATGCTGGTTTCCCCAATGTATTCCGAATATTTCCCGAAAATATTTTCCCAAAAATGTTTGTAAAACATTTTAGAAATTACCTGGAGTACATTTTGAGAATGCTTGCCGGAAAGTAAAACCAGGAAAATATTCACAAAATATATTATAAATATTGTTTTGGATCTAATTTAATATGTTTTCACTGTTGAGAAGGGAAATATTTTCGAAATGATACTAAAAATGTTTTCCATATATGATACGGAAAGGAATCAAACGAAATATATTCCACATATTTAAAAAATGTTTTCTAATACGTTATTTGTAATATTTTCTATTTTTACGAGAAAACGTATTAAATATATATTTTTAAAAACATTTAGAATATTTTAAAAATAAATTATTTCGTAATATAAGAAATATTTTTCAGAAATGTTTTAAAAAGGTTTACTTAATTTTTACAAAAGTATTTTGGTAATCTTCTCCTATAACTTAAATTAAATATTTTCGTATGATATTTTAGTATTATTTCCAGAATATTTTATGGAATTTTGAATATAAAACTTTAAAACAGGTAAAAGAAAACATTAAAAATGAATAGAAAATGTTTTCCATTGTGTTTTGGAAGATATTTTGTGTCTTTAGTGAACAACATTTTCTGATATAGTTCTATTATAGAAACATTTTTACATGTTTTCAGAATATACTCTTCCGTTACTGGAGAAAACATATTCCTTGTTATATCTGAGAAGTATCCCAAATATATGCCGGAACTGTTTTTTAAAATGTGTTTGGAGAACATTTAATTAACTACGGGAAGCAGTGGCGTTAAATAAGCTTTCCGGGCTTAAGCCTCCCGCGAAATTGTTTTACTATATTAAAGTAAATGAAATATCCTGCACAATTTTCACATTTTCAGGAATAAAGTTAGCAAAGATTCCCTCCACGAAACAAAATCGTAAATATGCCACTGAACTGGATGTGCATTTTTAGAACGTTAGTAGGAATATAATGTATGGAAAATTTTCACAAATGGTAATAGAAATATTATGTTGAATGTAATGTGATATGTTTTCAATGTTGAGAGCAGGGGTAAAAGTGGATCTGAAAAGGTTGGGGGACGGTAGGTAGCGGATGACGTCACGCCGTTCACCCTGCCTATCTTTGCCCATTGTAATTTTTTTTAGGAACTGGGTAGACGCCGTATATATTTTCTCGAGGTGGGGGCGGTGTCCCCCGTACTTTTGCCCCTAGTTGAGAGAGAAAATGTTTTCTAAGTAACACACAAAATGTTTTACATACATGATAAAGGAAACAGAATAGGCCTATAAACAGAATAAAATGTTTTCCAACATGTCATTTACATTCTTTTCTATTGTTACAAGAAAACATATGAAATATAATTTTTAAAATATTTCGAATATTTTAAAAATAAATTCGTTCGTAATATAAGAAATATTGGCCTATGTTTAGCAGAAGGGGTCCAGATCTTTTCTCTAAATAAATGTTACTATTTTGGTAATTTCTGTTCACATTCGGTTAGTTTAGGGTAGGGTTGGTTAGTTTAAGTTAGGTTAGGCTAGTTTAGGTTACGTTAGGTTAGTTTAGTTTATGTTATATTAGTGTAGGAGTCTCACATAATTTTCCAAAAAATGATAGAGTTTCGCTTATTTCTACTAATATTAGGTTAGTTTAGGTTAGTTCAGGTTAGCTTACGTTAATTTATATTAGGTTAGGTTAGATTTGGTTACGTTATGTTACGTCTAAGTACTTGCATCACTCATTTCTCCTGTAAATTTTGTGTTTTTTACGTGCTTCTGGACCCCTTGTACTAAACATACTCCGAAATATTTTTAAAACTCCTATTAATTTATTATGGAAATGTGTTTGTTATCTTGTCCTGTAACTTAAATGAAATATTTTAATGCAATATTTTAGAATTATTTCCAGAATATTTTATCGAATGTTTAATAAATTCTCTCACGAGAGTATCGTAGTAGCATTATTACCAATCATTATACTAATTATAGCAGCACCAAAGAAATATATTTGTTAAAAATTTGAAATTTATGATATCCAGTGTTTGAGATTGCTAATTAGCATCACTACATCAACCGTCATTTGTTTATCAAAGGTACCAGCATTCCTTGCGCGCTATGTTGAATTCACAAGTCAAGACAAGAAAGAATATTTAAAAAATAAATAAATAAAATAAAATAAATCTCAGTATATTCAATCATGTTGAAGAAGATATCTTTATATAGAAAAAGTAATATTGAAGACGATGATTATGTATATTGCTCGTAATATTCCTTTAACTGAAGAAGATATATGGGAACTTACGGAAATAATCAGCTGAGTTTAACTACCAAACACAACACTTATAGCCTAAAAGAAGACTTTTCCGAAGTCGGTGGCACACCTCAACACTGTTAATAGTGAAGAAGAAAGAAAGATAGACAAGAAAAGTCGGTAAGTATAACGATTACATAAAATAATTTAGTTTTATTGTCTGTATAAGTGATTGAGTGTCTGTATAGTATACATGAAGCTGCATCAGTTCCCGAATAAGCAGGACGCTCATACTTTTAGGAATTATTCATTGAGTATGTACGAACTTACAAAGGGGGTAACAAAGCGACTTTTATTTACTTATCGACTGATACGAAAATAAAAAAGAACGTACCTGTACTTTATATCTGCATGTGTAGTGCCCTTGTACTTTATCTATGAGTGTGTGTGTGGAGGGGGGGATTTAACGCATATCGCATGTCTTGTGCACATGGGTACTTCTTATATTGCACTACGTAGAAAATTTATGGTATTTCATGTAGAAATGGTAATAGAACACAAAAGAAACGCAGATCAGGGGGTTCTCATGTATACTATGTATTATCGAGAAATTTATGTTTACAAATTAATAAAGGTATGGGATGCTAGATTTCTATTTTTCATCTCTATACATAAAATACCGTGAAGGTTTACTTTTGGCTCACCAGTCGAAATAATTGCTGAAAAATAGATTCTTTTAATAATTTTCTTTTTATTGTCGGATTGAGTATAGCCCGCTCCCCCCAGTGATTTTTAACGAATCATAGTGATTCTAACGATTCATACTAGTTCATAATGAATCGGAATCGCATGTTATAAAGATTTAAGATGTAAATCTTGCGGTAAGGAAGCTTTAGTATAAGTAGTAGTAGTAGCTTTAGTAGCGGTAGTAGTAATAGTAGCAGTAGTAGTAGTAGTTAGTAGCAATAGTAGTAGTGGTAGTTAGTAGCAATAGTAGTAGGAACGGGTTAGAAGCCCCGCAGGGGTTGGTTGGGTTCTGTTCTCGATATATTAAGTAGTAGTAGTACTGACTCTTCCAGTTCCAGTGACAATGAACTGGGGGGAGCGGGCTATACACAAGCCTTATTGTCTCCTAAAGATTTGCGCTAGACGATTTGAAATACGTCACATGGAATAGATAAAATTCAAAAGGAGCGTCATATGTAATTGTCGAAAAAGTATAGTTATTCTTTTATGATTTGCGTGTATATATACGTTGCAGGATGTATGACGTAAAAACTACAGTGCAAAAAATATAAATCAGCCTGTACTACGTGGCCACTAAAAAGCACCAATAGGCAGGGTTGTAGAACACAGGTTCCTCTTCCCATTTATCTGTAATAAAGACAGAAATCAACGTGCCCTGCGGGGCTCTAACCCGCCTTGACTTGCTAACGCTCGCTCGGCAATACTATGTGAATTAAATATTTTACTTTGGTACAGAAAAGAAACATCTATTAACCTATATGGGGGACCTGTGTTCTAGAAGCTTCCCGCACCAATACTGAGTCAGAGCATTGCGAAGTTGGAGGTCAGCAGGAGCGAGGGGATGCTTCCAAAGGGAAAATATGCGGGCAAGTCTTTACTTTAGGCAAGGCAGTGACAATGATCAATTGATCTGAACCGGTTTCTGCAGTTACAGTTCCCAAGAAGGAAAGAGAAAACAAAATGCCCTGCGGGTCTCTAACCCGCCTTCACTCGCTAATGCTCATTCGGCAATACTATGTACTGACATAATATCACTGCCTTGCTCAAAGTAAAGAGTTTAAAAAGATGCTTACATTACCATTTTTATGACAGGTTATAATAATTCTGCGTGCAGTTTTACTTCAGGTGTGCCACTCGAAAGCAGCGTTTCTTTCAAAAGTAATGTTCCGGGGGCATTGCTCGTGCTATTCTAGTTATTATTATATTATTTTGGTCTGCTCCGGGGAGCCACTGCCCTCCCAAAGGCAAGTCTGGAAGAAGCACTGCTCGAAATACTTAGTGAAATATAATTCTTTCGGTACTTTCCTTCTTGTTGTCTATTTAATGATTTTCGCCAAGCGACGTATAAATTTTTCACTTATAAATTCAAGGGGACCGTCAGAATTAATTGTCGAAAAATTACAATTCTTTTACGATTTGCGTATTTATACTGATTCCTGATGTGTGGATAAGAAGTCCAAAAAATACAAACCAATCTGTGTTACGGGGCTACTAAAAAGCACGAATGCCATCTAACCGAATCAGAGAGGGTGAAGGCGGGGGGCCGAGGGGATGCTTCGGAAGGGAGTAGGCGCGTACATTTCTATTTTGGTGACGGGATAATTGCGCGTATATTACCATTTTAATGACGTATTTACGATTTTTTTCAGGGGAGAAGAGCTTGGCTAACTTTGTTCTCCAAGATAATTCATTTACTTTAATATAGTAAGTACAATTTCAAGGGGCTTAAGCCCGGAAGCCCCCCTTAACCCATTACCAGCCAAACACTTGTATCCTTGTTAATGTCATAAAATGTGTTTATTCATAACTGTTTGAGTTCTAAAGTCGACTAAAAGCAGGGAATTTAATAGGTGAATTCTGTATCATGCAGAAGAGACTGTGAACAAATGAGAGGAAATGAAATATTGGAAGAATATCTTTCCAAACACTTTCAAAAAATAGTAAAATAAACCGTCCCAAAAAAGGGACAATGGCTGATAATGGGTTAGATACACCACTGGGTTATAATAATTCTTGGGTTCTCTCGAGCAGACGTTTACGCTGAGAACAAAATTTATAGATAAAATATGATGTGAAATATTTCTCGTGAAAGAATGAGAGTGTTAATGTAAGTTATTTCTATCATTGCACAGCTTATTGAAATGGATTTTGAATGCAAATAGGGTAGAAGTAAGCGGCGGGAATTTCCGGTTCATACGTCAGTTGTGAACATCTGCGATGGCCGTAATGTAATTTTTTTTTTAAGAATTGTGTAATAAAGAGAGAAGGATTATAAAGTTTCTACAGAGTCATGGTATGGTGAAGCGTGTAAAATCAACTTCGCAAAGTGTGGAAAAGATTTATTAAAGAAGAAAAATTCAGAACAGAGGCAATAGCCCTACATACATTATTTTCTGTCGTAAAGGTAAGAAAGAAAGGCGGTGTAACACTCGTGTATTAGCTGTGAAAGGTATTTTTTTTAAGGATCGAAATTAAGTGTTTTTGAAGATAAGAATAATTACAAATATTGTAAATGTTTTTGCACCATTATCGTTTATGCGTACCCCCTGCCTTGTCGCTGACGTGCCTGTTCGCTACGCTGTCGCTCGGGCCCCCCTGCTGTGCTTCTGCCCTGACTCAGCTAGCATGCGTGCTTTTTTACTGGCCACCTAACAGAAGTTGTTTCGCTTTTTCTTTTAGAGCTCCTCATTTAGTACATAGGGGGGCGCGGTTGCTCAGTGATAGAGCGTTCCCCTCCGGTGCTTGGGGTCCCTGGTTCGATCCCAGCTCGCGCCGTGTGGACTTTCTCGTGGGTTTTCTCGGGGTTCTCCCGTTTCCTCCCACTTTCTTTATTTCTCATTATCACCGTCTCCTTTAGCCTAACCGGCATGACCGTGCGATATTAAACTTAAGGATTTCTTTTCGTTTAGTGCATGCTCTGCAAAAAGAAACCGGAAGATGCAAGAAATGCGTCAAAATTTGGTAAGACAGTTTGCTTGAGTATTACCTAATTCTGCCTGCAGATTTACTATTGGCGTGCTGCTCGAAATAATTGTTGAAAAATTATAATTCTTTCGCTAATTTTCTTATTGTCTCTTAAATGGTTTGCGGCAGGCGACATGTAAATATTTCACCTGGCATATATAAAATTAAAGGGGGCCATCAGACTAGATTTGCCGAAAGATTACAATTATTCTTTTGCGATTTGCGTATATATATATATATATATATATATATATATATATATATATATATATATATATATATATGTGTGTGTGTGTTTGTGTTTGTGTGTGTGTATTGTATTGTGTTCAGGGTTTGCCCAATTGGGCCCAGCCCGGAAATACCCACCTGGGTTTTTGAGCTTTTCGTTGGTATATTATTGGTGCAATTAAGGTGATCAAGTGATTGGAAGTGGTTCTTATTAGATTTTGGACTTTCCTTGGGCGAATTAGTTGCTTTCGCGCTAAGATATACAACATTCAACGTAAGACCCGGGGGCGCGGTGGCTCAGTGGTAGAGCGTTCACCTCCAGTGCTTGGGGTCCCTGGTTCGATCCCAGCTCGCGCCGTGTGGACTTTGTGGTGGCAAATACCGTGCTCGTGGGTTTTCTCGGGGTTCTCCCATTTCCTCCCACTTTCTTCATTCTACCATTTCACTCATTTCTCATTATCACCATCTCCTTTAGCCTAACCGCATAACCGTGGGACGTTAAACTTTAAGATTCCATTTTTTCAACGTAAGACCTTTATAAAGTTCTGAATGCACTGAATGCATTAAAAAAGCCGTACCTTAGATTCAGAGTGGAAAGAATCATAGAAGTTGTAATTTGAAGAGGGATACACTATGTTTAAATTCTTGTAAAAAAAAATAACTTTCTGGCGCCCTTTTTATTTTTTCTTCGCTTTAAATACATACTATTGTGCCATGAATACTTCTCAGAATCATCTTCCTGTAAACTTTATTTCCCAAAAGCATGTACTACAAGCGCTGTTATAACATTTAAAACACTTTGAAAATCCTTATTTTAGCAAAATGCGCAATTTTCCCATCTTCAAGTGACACGTTCCATTTAAGTGTCCGTGGAAGAGAGAGTTGAACATGTATAGAGTATATTTGAAGGGTAAGGGGAAAATAGAAGGAATGTCACAAAATTGTATTTTTGAGAAAACGGTGTTTTAATATTGAAAACCTCGTAAAAAGGCATAGGCTTAATCAAATCTTTTGCCTGTTTTTACATAGATATTTTTACATCTACGGATGCATATATATATACAGGCAAATAGTACCAAAAGTCACCATCACATAGGACAAAGTACCCAATAAAGCACACACATGGACATTCCTTGTTTTTTCCCCTGACCTTTCATTTCATCCTTTTACTGAATTGTTCTGTCATGTTGGTAGTTTTTTTGAGCATTTCATGATTCATTCCTATATTCGCGATTTTTTGTATTCTTTGCAATGCAACGTTATCAAAATTATTCATTTGTATAAGGCAAAGTAATATGTATGGCCTGCTCCGTGGGAAAAGAAATCAAGCAAGGTAGCGGTAATCAAGGCCTTAGTAACCACCTCGGCATTCACCTGGTACGACTGAGGGAAAAAGGATGATCGGGTCCAGATTTGAGATCAGAGCATTCGGAATGAGACGCTACTTCTTCATCAACTCAAATGCTGCCACATGTTTTCAAATTATTATTATTATTTTTTTAATATTAGGTTTAATATTTATAAGATGCTATACTTTTTAAAAATAAATGTGTGACCGCTTCAACATGTTACAACGTCCGTAATTAAGCTACAGTCTAAGGTATGTCACTTTCAGCTGTAGCTGTTGTCTTCCTTGCCATTTACATTTTCTTCAGGATGTTACTTTTGTAACACAATATTGTCTTCACAAGTTGCCGTAGGTCCTACACAAACATTTTAAATATTTTTGTAAGTTTAAGATGTAATAATTGATCTTTAATCATTCCCTGCTGTTATTATGTTATTAAACGCTGCCTATTGTTTTTATTTTCAGAAACTGTGTAACACAAGAGAAACGTAAACGTAACTAACGATGAGATCGCGTAGATTATTGGGATTTGGCTTCAACATGTCATACAGAGACGAACAAGAAGATCAGTTAAGAATTCAGCTGCAGTTCCACAGAACTTTAACTGACAATTCGCAGCGTCGAATTTATAGTTAGTTGTGGTAATCAAAAGTGACATTATAAAGAAGCAAATACGTTTTCTGGTTATTCAACAATGTAATATTTCTTGAAAGTTGCAAAAAGTGACATTTCGTGAAAAGATCTATTCCCCATGCGCCGTAGATTTGTAGAACATATTTTCAGCAACACATAAATATTGTTGTTGATTTTTTTTTAAAATTAGTGTCAGTGACATAATTTTCTAGAACAAGTGTTTACAAGTTAAAATGTGAATTTCTGATATTTGAGAAGATTGTTCTTAATGTATAGAAACAAATAATACGAGCAGCATGAAGATGCTGCTGAAGAGTATTTAAATAAATAATGCCAGAATAGTGTACATTTATATTTTTATTTAACTACTAACCGATATAAACTTATATAGATGTATATTTATTATAGTGTACAGTGTAAATTATAACTACATAATGTTAGCTTGCTCTCATAATTTTAAGCTGCTTTTATTATTATTATTATTATTAACTCAAAATCTTATTTACACACAGAATGCTTCTGGGTGTTCCACTGCTACTACTGGTATGTGGCCACACCGTCTATGTATGTTGGGGTGTCTTATGTGATGTTGCGAGGTTCAGACTGCAAATTAGAGCCTTCACAATCATCGCGTGCCAGTTTACAAAGCGGCTATATTGAATTTATTATTTTTAAGATAGGAAAAGGATTGCCAACAATTGTTTCTTGAAATAGATGTCTAAACTTCAATCCTTTTCGTATTAAAAAAAAAATCCAATACAGCCGCTTTCAAAACTGGCAGGCGACGATTGTGAACACACTGATGTGCAGTTTGAATGTCGTAAGTCACATAAGACACCCCAACATATATGCACGGCGTGTCCACATACCAGTAGTACCAGTGAAACACCCAGAAACATTTTGTGTGTAAATAAGATTTTGAGTTAAAAAAAAAATGCTTAAAATTATGAGAGCAAGTTAACATTACACTGTTTACATTGTAGTTATAATTTACACTGTTTATTATTATTATTATTATTATTAGTAGTAGTAGTATTTTATTCTTATTTTGTTTTTAGTTATTTATCTATTTATTTATTTATTTATTTTATTTTATTTTTTTTTTTTTTGGTCTGAATCTGTGGGCCGCAATGGTTCCTCGTCATGAAGACAGAGTGAGGCAAAGACGTCTAAGCAGGTAAAATTGTACAGAAGAATCTTATGTTTTTTTCCAGCTGCTATGTCACAGCCTGGCCGCCTTGTTTTCAACCCACTATTTGTTCCCAGCAAGAAGCCGTTATACCGTATATGCAGAGTGACGGAAAAGTCCGGAGCCCATAGGCCAACTCGGTTACTATTGCAGGTATGGAAACACGGTAAGATATGTAAGGACTCTTTTAAATTTCAGCAACACTTTTGTTTTTGTACTAGTGTACCGCTCAATAAAGAAAATGCGTTACCATACATCATGTCGGGCTACACGAATGAAACAATGTGTGGTTTGAAATTAGCTACACCGAGAAGAATTGAAAGGAGACACAGTGAAGGATAAACATGCAAATGCAACATCCACGCCAGAGGCGTAGCAACCACGGTGTTGGGGGGGGGGGTAGGAGCAGATACGAAGGACGCGAAATTGGGTCTTGCACTATATTTTTCATTGTGTCTTTCCGTTCCCTTTGGTCCAAATAATTTCAAACCACACTTTCTTTCATTCGGTGTTGTCCAACAGTGGCAGCGTTGTACTTTTCGTTACTATTGGGCGGTATACTAATATAAAAACAAAACTTGCTGCATTTTAAAAATTTCCTTCTGTATCTTACCTTGTTTTCGTATCTGCAGTAGTAACCGAATTGGCCTATGGGCTTTGGGTTCTATCATGTACAGAAAATATTCCGTAAATATTTTGTCATGTACACAAAATATTCCCTAAATATTTTGTCATGCACAGAAACTATTCTTTAAATATTTTCTGTGATGTACAAAAAATATTCACTAAATATATTTTGTCATGTAAAGAAAATATTTTGGCATATGTAGGAAAATATTGTCTGCGTTATTGGTAAATAATTTTAAAATATTCCATGAGAAACATTTTAAAAACCATTCCGTTAACGTTGTATAAAACGTTTCAAATACTTTTTCAGTAATGTTTGGAAATCGTACAGGAAACATTTTTAGGAAAACTTTTCTAACGGCGTATAAAATATTTCTACAACGTTTTTGAGTGTATTCAGAGAATATTTTCTGTATTATGTGGAAAATTCTTTCAACAACATATGGAATATATTTCCTTAAGGGAAGTAGGATACATTTTCTGAAGGAAAATGATGGCACGTTTTAGAAACGTTTTGAAAATATTTCATTGCTGTGTGGGATTATTTAATATTCTAATATAGACTTTTATATAAACTTTATGTATAAAATTTTGAATGTAAAAAAATAATAGTTTTCTCGTGCTACAGATTAAATAAAAATGAAAGTAACTATATTTGTAACTTAACAACTCTTGAACCACAAGACTGATCTCAACAAAATATTCAACATACTGTAGATCAGGTTCGGGTCTGGAATGGTTTTTATCATTTCACTTTCAAGGTCCAAGTTGGAGGAAGGAAGGAGGATATATACTGAAAATGACCGACATTAACGTCGAATCCACAGTTTCCGGAGTTCCTGAGATGAACAGTAACACTTACGATGCAGCCTAAATCCAAATTCAGCACTGCAACTTGGGGAAAGGGAGAGATGATCTATCTATCTGTATATATATATATATATATATATATAATGATCGAAAATTATTAATATGTGTCGAAACCATAGTTTTCAAGTGGCGCTGATGTATACAGTGACACTTTCGATGCCGTTTAAATCCAAATTGATCCTCGCAACTTAGGAAGAAGAGATATATAAAAAATGGTCGATATTACTGTCAAATCCATAATTTTTGGGGTCGCTGAAATGAAAAGTAACATTTCCGATGTCGTTTAAATCCAAATTCGTACTCGAAACTTGGGGGCTATGGAGAAGGTAATGATCGAAAATGACCCATATTAGTATCCAATCCATACTTTTTGGGGTCGCTGAGATGGACAGTAACACTTTCAATGCCCTTTAAATTCACATTCAGCACCATATCTTGAAAACGGAGGACATATATAAAAATTATCGAAAAATGACCGATATTAATGTCGAAACACGATGCCGTTTAAATCCAAATTGATCGCCGTAACATCATGGAGGAGGAAGGGGTCATTTACATAAAAATGATCAAAAATGACCGATATTAGTGTCGAGTCCATAGTTCTTGGGGTCGCTGAGATGAACAGTGACAATTCCAGTGATGTTTAAATCCGAATTCCGTAAATTGGGGGGGGGGGTGAGGGAATATACCGTATTTACTCGCGTAATTTTCGAACTTTTTTAGACGAAAAAAGTTGTTTTGAAACAAGGGTTCGTAAATTATGCGGAAAAAAGAATTAGCCACATCAGTGAATATCATCTAATTTTTTCCCCAGTCAAAGTAACACGAAAATACCAGTACACATTTTCTTTGTAGCAAGAATTGACAACAAACAATTAATTCTAAATTTGTAGAAAAATAACATTAAAAAGTTGATTAAGAAGTCGTGTGGTTTCTTACCTTACAATAATGGCTTTGCTGCGTTGCCAATTGTTCATTAGCTACCGTAATTGATTCCTGGAAAAATGCTGTTTCACAAAACGTTTCCGCGGGCGCAAATTACGCGAGGAAAATAAAATATACAGAAAATGCCCTTCAAAATTGGGATGCGAAAATTATGCGAGGGCGAAAATTACGCGCGTATTTACGGTATATATAAATGATCAAAAATGGTCGATATTAATATCAAATTCATATTTTTTGCGGTCCCAGTTCATTGGTGACAGTTTTAGTGTCCTATATGTCCTAAATGAAACGTACTCTCTCAGTACGAAGAACGGCTGTTTTCCTAGTCTTTAATAATAACGAACGGAAGTTTCACATGTTAAATTCTTTAATGTACTTCTCGCTGCTCAAATTTACGCGCTTGTGTGGTGTATGTGTAATTAAGATCATCTATCTTTTCGAGTTGTTTCAAAAATATCAAAATAATGAAGATAAATTTTACCAGAAATCAGAAAAATAAAAAGTAAAATTAAAACATGTTGCTTTAAGTACAGTATTTTTCCTGCTAGCGAAATACATTGTATATATGCTGTAGATACGTTGTAGCAAATAAAATTAGTTTCCGGCTGTAACGTGCGTTTAAAAAAATATTGAAATAGTTATATCGCATCGTCACTGGTCAGGGTCACAATACGCCACCCGCAATATTATAGTAGAGAGTAAACAGCATAAAAAATTTAAAGAGAGTATATAAGCATGTTAAAGCACTCAACTTTTAATTTACGCTATTAATCTGCATAGACGGTATTAAATTAGTAATTTCAGCTTCTATCTTTCACGTACCAAAAATATTAACGAGTGTCCAAATACTAATTATTAGTTAGGTTGAATAACAAGTATCTCGAATTTAAATTTAAATAATTATTATTTTCGAATAGAACAAGAAATAGGTACCACAACTTACCAGTAATGGTTCCAGTAGTCAACTACCCCAAGAGCTATCATGAAAATTTCAGGAATTAATAATTATATCAATTTCAAGTAATAATATTAGGTTCAAGTAATATTTCTAATATCGAAATATACATTTAAATTTTAAAACAAAGCTGGAATATCCAAGTAGACTGCAATACAATTTAACTTTCAGGTTACAGTTGTCAAATTAATTGATTGACGGTCTATAACACATTCCAAAGATATAATAAGCTCAAAATAGCAAAATCATAGACCCATTTTTAGATGTTTAACATTAAGTTATTTTCAGAAATCACAATAATTAGTTGTTAACAACGGAAGAGTATTATACACTATTATTATAACTTTAACAACACTTGCTCAAAAGGTCCGACCAGTTTCAACTTTCCCTGAATTCTGACGTAAACCGTATCTACAGAATATCGCATTCAAAACTGTCACTAGACGGCATAGTTACCAATTTATCAGTGTTACCAACACTTGTACATTTATAACATTTGTTTGCCTTTTTTAACATACAACAAGGCGAAGAAATAGTTTTAAATTATAATTTTCCGGGTTTTGCCAATATTTCCGAACAAAATATTTTTTCTAATGGGTTCAAAATTTTTGGAAATTTTAAAAAGTACAAGGAAGATACATATCTCCATAAAATATATACAAGGTATGTGAGAAAAGTAATGAGACTGGCAACACTGCGATTTGGCAACGTTGTGCCTACCGGTCTGTGCTAGACCGGTTTGTTTGTCCCTTCCACTTCCTCAGTCCGAGTTACAACTGCGTAGAGCTAACATATTATTTTTGAAAGCGCCATCAATTAATTTGTGCTTTGTTGTGTGTTACAGAAATGGAGCATCGGAATTTAGAGCAACGTTGTGCAATAAAGTTTTGTGTTAAACTTCTTGAATCTGCGAGTGAGACTTTTGAAAAGTTGAATCAGGCCTATGGGGAATGTTGCTTATCAACAGCACAAGTTTTTCGCTGGCACAAATTATTTTTTGAAGGCCGAGAACACGTTGAAGATGAACCTCTATCAGGGAGACCTTCAGTTTCAAATACTGACGAAAATGTTGAACTTGTGAGATCTCTTGTGAGATCAGACCGTCGTTTAACAATAAGGATGATGAATGAATAATTAAATTTAAACACTTTTACCGTACATCAAATTTTGACAGACGATTTGAACATCCGAAAGATTTGTGCCAAAATGGTGCCGAGAGACCTTACAACTGAACAGAAGGACAATTTAAAAAAAAACGTGTACGTTGATCTTGAGAGGATTGCCAATGACCAAGAATTCTTCAATTGTGTGATCCAGGTGATGAATCCTGGATATTGAGTACGATCCTGAAACAAAGCGGCAAAGCAAGGAGTGGCACACTCTGTCATTTCCCCGGCCGAAGAAATGTCGAATGAGCAAATCAAAGATCAAGACGATGCTGATTTGTTTTTTTCTTGACAGTAAGGGTATTGTGCACAAAGAATTTGTTCCACTAGGATAAACTGTCAACCAAATGTTTTATACAAGTGTCCTTGAAAGGCTCAGGGAAAGGGTGATTCGTGTGAGATCTGACTTTGCAGACAAGTGGATGCTTCATTATGACAATGCCCCGTGTCACACGGCCATTTCCATCAGTGAAGTTTTGAGCTCAAAACGCATTACTATTGTTCCTCAATCCCCATATTCACTTGATTTGAGTCCTTGTGACTTTTCCTTTTCCCGAAATTGAAACATGTCCTAAAAGCACGTCATTTTGGATCTCTGGAGAACATTCAAAAGACTGTGACCGACCAGATAAAAGCCATATAAGTTGAAGACGTCCAACGAAGCAATAACAACAATGCTTTGAAGGGAATAACATTGTTGTCTGAAAACATGAAAAGCTTTAGTTAGTGCAAAGTCAGTCAGTCAGTGTTGAAGTTATATGTGATTTAACATATTAACTAAAATGATTCTGGCCTCGTTATTTTAACACTTCCCTACCATCAAGCAATAACTTCAGAAGATCGCTTAAGACAATTTAAATGCTTCTATAATCGACTGGTAAAGGTGATGAAAATCGACTGGAAGCCTTCGAAATGTGGGTGTGGAGAAGAATGGAAAGAATTAGTTGGGTCGAGCGGAAAACGAATGAGAGAGTGTTAGAAATGGTGGATGAGAAAAGAACACTTTTAGATATTATTAGGAAGAGGAAGGAGAAAGTGGTTGGGACATTACCTGGGAAGAGATTGTATCATGAGGGACGTCCTAGAGGGTATGGTGGCGGGAAAGAGAGGGAGGGGGCTAAGGAGACTACAATTAATGGATGATATAAAAACAGAAAGTTCATACGCGAAGACGAAGAAGTTAGCGGAAGACCGTAGAGCATGGAAGCTTCCCAGCTACGGCAAGTGACCTGCCAATAAGGGCAGAATACCTATGATGATATTAATTAATCTAACTAGGATTATAGTTTAGTATGTTTTGTAGCCATAACACCATTCTATCAAGGTGCTGACTATAAAAGACCGGTGCAGATATATTTCTTGCCACAAATTTTCCCTATTCTAATACAAGAAAGATAAGCCCTCAATAATCTTAACTGTAAACTAGTAAATGTAAAATAGTTTTCATTTTTAAAGCATAATGTAGTAAAATATTCAAAAATTTTGTTTTATCCCAAATTTTCCGTTTTTCTTCTACGCTCGGAAAGAAAGCCGTAAAAAACTGTTTTTTCACCCTAAATTTCCAGTTCTTTTCCAGCCCTTCATAACTCTAATCCTGTCATGTTATGTTTCTGGGCATGTATTTGCTGTCATGTTGGTTGTCCAACCTATAATAAGTTTTTAACTGTTATTTTTTAAAATGAATATTATATCTACATAGAAAATAATAAAATAGTTATATTTGATTTCTTTAGATTTCTGAAACAATTTTTAATAAATTGTTTCTGTATTTACATACTCACATAACATTTAGTAACTTATCTACTTAAACCGAATAGAAATATAATATTTCAAATGCTGAAATCAAATATAGATATTCTATCTTTCTTTTTATAAATTGCCTCATATGATAGCGTAGTCTTTAAGTCTGAGCGAATAATATACTCTCGATCCAATGCGGTTCTGAAATTTGTAACATATCGAAAATAGTTCCAGATTTATTGTTCGTATTTCATTATATTTCAGTATATATTGGTTTACATATCTAATTATTGTTGCAACAATTTTAAATTAAAATTGTGATATATGTAATTATTTGTCTATGGAAACGACAGGTTTTGGTTTGACAACTTTGTACAGATTCGAAGCTTGGGTTACATAATAACTATTACTAATGCCATCTAATGGACATTTTCTGGTAAGAATTTCGAACTCTTCAGAATAATTTTCGGAAATATATAGGAAGAAAGTTCTTTGTACCGTGTTATTCTCTACATTATACTGTTGAACAAGGAATTACAAAGACGTTCATATGCTATGCAAAATAAATATGAATATGTAATCAAATGGTATTCTTACGTTTCAACAAGAAAGTCATCTATAAGGAGTTCCAAATGTGCAACGTACAGAAGCAAATGATGTGTAAATCAATGTAATTATTATTGAAAAGCGTGATTAGTTTTGACATTAAGTAGTATTTGTAAGCCGGCTTCAACTATTCATTAACCAATAGAATTATACTAATCGCCAAATATAGCAAAATTTACTTAAGTGTTAGTCTATATGCATACTTTATGGTTTAGTAACCATTTATAAAACTAAATTAGTTAAGAAAACGCGTTTAATAACGCCGTCCCGGCTTATTAGGACGTTAAACGCAAACATTCTAATCAATTATTTGCGCTTTGTATTTAATATCCAGTATATAGTTATTTTAATGTAAATTGTTGGTGTTAAAATGTAATAATTATGTTAATTTTATTTGTTATATCAAAATATTCATACTCAATAATTTCCTTTGCTTTTACAACCAAATTTGATAATTGGTTTAGACGTTCTTATTTGATTTGTTAACAGCAACCTTGCTTTGCAGATTTATATATATAATCCATTAATTTAAAAATAATTTTTTAAAGTTAATGAAATATTAAATATTATTTTACAATTCCCTATTCAAATAGTGATGTTTGTTTTCATAGTGCCTCGTTTAGCTTAACTTTAGTAAAACACTATCCTACTATCCTATAAACATAACTATGGAGATTTTCAAAGAGTATTCCACTCCCTATATAATGTATGGCCTGGATTGAATCCCTTATATTGTATTACGTATTACGTATACGTACAATGTTACGTATTATAGGTTTACTCAGAGGTAAAAGTGGGTCAGAAATGGTGGGAAAACGGTAGGTAGCGGCATGCCATCGTTCGGTCCCCAACCCATCTATGTCCATTGTAATATTTTTAGGAACTGGAAGGACGACGTACATATTTTTTGGAGGTGAAGGAACGGCCTTCTCCCGCGTTCTCCCTCACTTTTTCCCCTGCGTTTACTCAGATTTTTGTCAGATGAGTACCTAGGGCAACGTTGATAAATAAAATGGGCCAAAACATGGCTCTGAGTGTATCAGATTCAGTATGTGTAGAAGTTAAGGAAGTGTGTGATCTTTTACCTTAGCATGACCCGAAAGCCTATTATGCCTGTCCCGTATGGAAACTATCCTTCTTGGTTTCTAAATGTCAAATGAAAATTATTAAATGATCAATTAAGAATGAAATTCGTTCAGAATTGGGAAAGCTTCCAAATTACTTTTGATGAGAAAAGGGAATAATTGTGAAAAGTGTTACATCTTGGAACATCTCCTGGACAAGAGAGTACAAACACTAGAAGGGCATGGATGGATGTAAATTATATAATTTGGTCATTGTTTAATTTTAGTTTAAGTGTTCTAGTATAACATTGAACCTATGATCCGAGGAACTATAGCAAGGATCAGCAAGAAATATAATTTAGAGGCGTAATTGTATTCAAAAATAAATGAGAGAAATTCCATTTGCAGTCTTTTGCCATTTTTTCAAAGTTATGTTCCGGAGATCTTTTTCAAATGATTTGTAAATATAATATATTTATTAATTTCTTTTTAGACAAACTTGAACCTGTCAATTCTGCACTGAATCCAGCGAAAGGATTATATTGTCCATGTCCATCGAGTTGTATTCAGCAAAGTATTTTCTACAAGTATACTTCAATGTAAGTAAACATAAAGACGTTCGATGATTTTCATATTTTAAGGTTTATCAGAATTGAGTTGAATTAAGACGTTACAAGGACATCCAATTTAACATTTATATTTTCACTGGTTTTATAAGTAGAGTGTCTTTAATCAGCATCTTAGCAGTAACCTGTCTCTGATTCTTTTAATGATTGATAAGATAATCCTATCCTTTAATAGCCAACAAGTGCAAGATCAGTTACCATGCATGTGTTTATCACAGCGATCAATGATAGTCGTCTATGGCTCCTACCTTCAGGTCCGGGAACTGAGGTGTCCTGGTTATAATAGTGTAATGAAATCACAAATTAAGAATTTTAAAAAAAATCATTTTTTCATAAAAATTATAATGGCAATTTGGTAGGTGAAATGGAACGAAGTTTTCTGTAACATCTTAACTGCTGGATACGTGCATAACATTATTTTCAAAAATCACAAGGACAGTATTTGTAATCAAGAAATTGTTGGAAGCAGAAGCGAAATAGTCAAGAATTACCTGTTGTCAAATAACACTGCTTGTCAGTAGTAATTAACAATTCGGATAAAATTACGAAAAAGACGAAAGCAAACCTCAAGGTAAATTAAAGTTTAAAAATACTTATTTTTACATCATTAGATAACAACAATATTTTGTCAGAAAATGTAACTAGGACCTTCCTAAGATTTTGCAAATTTTTATATTGTCTTTTGGCGAAGTAAAAAGGAAAAATAATTAAGGCAAACAAGGACAATAGTCCATATAAAATGACCAAGTCTGCAACTAAAAATTCATTCTGCATTCTGCATTCTGGTTCCTGCATCCAGTATCGCAATGGAACGGTCTATACGAAATTACAAATACCGCAAGAGAGACCATTGTCTGGTCAAAACCAAGCGAAATACGCAATAAGGTAAAGTATGACTGCAGAGAACTTTAACTGTCTATTTTGCATTCAACATTATGTTAGGAGGTCTCTAAAACTGACAGGCAAAAAAGTCTGAATGTTTAAGTACTCAGCCTATTTATGTCATAATTGGCTTAGCATTGAATAAATTTATAGTTATATGTTATGGAGTTAAGGTAACATACTATGTCTGGTTATGAACTCAAAACTCTTGAATATTTACAGTTAACTAATTTATATTGTTACACAAAAATCTACTATTCTACCATTGTGTCAGTTATTTCATTAATAAAATATTGTCATTTTATGACAATAAAAAATTGCAACCATTCGTTTAATTGCACTCTTAATTTAATTTAAAAATTCACTATTTCTTTTGTAATTGATATAACAAAATTTATGATGTAACAATTTATTTTGATTTTTATTTCTTTAATATTTTATTTTCTTGACTTATGGTACAATAGGTCCGTCGGATATTCACACTTTCCAGAAACATATGTCAGTATAAATGTATTTATAGACAATATCAATGTTGCACCGTTAAAAAATGTCCATGACATATGGAAACAACTGAAATATGTATGGGCCGTACTAGATGTACTTCATGTACTATGAAAATCATATAAAAAGATTTTTGCAGAATTATTGTAAATAAATAAATGGGCAATGTTTCTAAGTTTATAGCAGAATATCCTTTTCAATTTTCTTTTCAATTTTAGGGCTGGATACGCTAAAGTTGGAGAGTATGGAGAAATAAGAGGTTTTTACCTTCTTGGTAAAACCAGAAGAAGACTTAAAGTCGTACGTGGGATAATTGATATAATTGGTACGATCATTTCTGATTATGTAATACATAATTTATTTTAAATCAATTATATGTTTTGAGAAATTTAGTTTTGTATAAAAATTTATATTTCGAAAATTAGTCTGTGTCAAACGCACAGTACGAAGGTTGTGATTTACATTTAAATTCTTCCTCACCTTCACTTCAAATTACCAAAGACGAAAAGACAACAGAAATTATTTTTATATTGTTTGAATTATATCAATACATGTTGAAATAGAAAGTTTTATGTTTATCTTCCGTAACCACTAATTTATTTTGTTAGCTTAGTATGATAGCACGAAACTCCTATGACAGCGATCCGGGTTATGGCATTTTTTCTTTATTCGAAGGTATTGTTTATATAATTGGTATTTTAATTCTGTTATTCTTTTTATTATTTTTATTATTATTATTATTATTATTAAGATAAGTTATACTTTGTTTATTGAAATATAAACCATCTCTTCAAAAATATTTCATGTAAACAAATTGCTTTACCTCAAGCCTCGTTCACTCTTGTAAAGTTATGTTATGTAGAGCCAACTCTATTTCCCCTATACGAACTCTAATACTTTGATTCTAATAACAGTACGAGTCTGCATTTTACAAAGAGAAAACATACTTCGTAAGTGAACTTCGGAGAAATGGTTCGCAAGGTAGTAGTGCATATTTAAAGTGTTAATATTACAAACTGGGAGAGTGCAATAGCCAGAAATAGCGTAATTAAAGTGACTTTAAATTTTCGACTCGCCGTATATGTGATACGACGGGTTAAGCTATCAAGTGACAGCGTGGAAGAGTGAGTTTTTTACACCTCACATGCAAAGGGTTTCTGGTTCGATTCCCGTTTCAGTGTTTTTTTGTTTCCTTCTTTAACAAATAAAGTAGCCATGTGTAACTACAAGTCAAATATTAATTCACCGTATGTTTGTAATGCATAAGACATTAGAAATATTCAAATCAGTTGCAAAACCTTTCAATGTTCCATGTTAGCTAGAAACAAAATTTATCCTATTCCGTAAATATCGATACAACTAGTTATATTATGGTTACCGCAGTTCTGAATCTTCGTGTTTATATCTGTGGATACAGTGCGAATTACAAGGGGAGATTGTGTATCCCCATTAGTAATACTGGATTATGCTATAACCTTGTGTCATTTCAAGTTTGGCGATCACTGCTCTACACTATAGATCTTGAAGTCACAGGTTGTGACGAAACTGTTCTATTTATTATATTACTATTATTATTATTATTATTATTATTATAACGACAAAAAAGGAGAAATTATCAAATAGTCGAAGCTATTGATAGGAACAGAAAAGAAATATGCAAGATGATTCATAGGTTTACGCATAAACGCAATAATATTATTACGTTTATGAATTTACATATAAATTATCATTTTATAACAACCAGAAATCTAGTATAAATATTTGTTAGCTGATAACAGTAATGAATTTTGTTTTGACCTTCTAGATAGAAAGATGAGGTGATATCTTACTGTTGAGGTGACATCTTACTCAGGTGACTTACTTCTTGTGACTAGAGTTGTAAGTTCGATCACTTTTTGCAATTTGTGCAAGTTAGGAATAATGGAATAAACAATATTTATTCTTCACCAGTCACACTTTAATGAAAAAACAACATTTATTCTTGACCAGTCACACTTTTGACCCATAATAACAGTAAGGATAAGCCTTATATATTAATCAACTGTTGGCTAAAAAAAATATCCTTTTTATTGGAAAAACCCTTTAATATTGCACTATCCATTTCTACAAGATGAGCTTGCCAAAGGTCATCTATACCTTTTATAACAACACTTAGCCTAGGATAGTTTATCTTGCTGGATTGTGAATTTCTTCTATATCTTCTTTAATCCCTTTATCTTCTAGTCAATCTTTTTTCTAATGAATATCGTTTTAGTAATGCTACATACAATACATATTTCCTTCTTAATGTATATATATATCGCATTCTTTGTTCGCTCTATTCTAATGGAGTCATTCTTTGTATCGGTTGATTTCTTACACTGAACACAATAGTTCATCATCATTGCTGTTTATTATATAGAAAATTATGAAAGTTCTCTTTATATATATATATATATATATATATATATATATAGAGAGAGAGAGAGAGAGAGAGATAACAAATAATAATTGTTCTTCTTCCAATGCTGAATTTGTATTTGCTTGAAACATAATTATATCGGTCTTTTTAATGTTTAAGGGAAAAGTTTCAACTAGAATGTTCTCTAAAAATATGTGTACAACGTGTTTATCGAGATTCAACTCCATATGCATTATTTTACCATTATAGAGAAACTTGTAAACAGTAGATATATTAAATATCCTGAATTGAATCTTTAATACCTTTACTTCGCATTCGACATAACAAATTTATAGTTTTATTCTTAATAATGAACATATTTTCTTCTTTGTTTGATGTTCGAAAATTCTTCTTTTGTAACAAATCTAATTGTATTATCCTTTTTAACAATGTTCTCTAATAGTGATGACATTTCCGCTTTGTATTTATTGAATTTTGATACAGGAATTCTTAAGCTGTATCTAAGGACTACATTAATATGAGTCTTTTTCGTACCTTCATGAGGGATGACGTCCCTCAGGGAGCATACTATCTACAGAAAAGGAAGGAATAAAAGATTGGGTAAGGAAATAAGTAGCCTAGGACCTATATATTAGGTATCATCCCGGCATTTGTCTGATGTGAATGAGGAAAATCCAGGAAAATCTCATTTAGGATTTTTTTACACTTTTTCCACCCCGTGCCCACACCGGGAATCGAACCCGCGACCGCTCACACCGAAGGCGAGAGCGTTAGCGACTATGCTACGTGAGGCAACTGAAGCCAAACAAATGTCAAAACTTTTCTAGGGGGACGTTTATATCATTCGTAGAATTCATACCAATTTGTACAACTGCAATCGACTTCCCTTTTTCACCACTAGTGTTCTATGCTGTGTGTAAATTAATTTAAATTTAACCGTATATATGTGTGAGAAGAAACAAAAAGGAAGGATGGAAGAATAGTGCATCAAGAGGGGAAAGTATGCTATTTCAAATATTCATATTTAATCACAGATATTCAGTTTTATTATTATATTATTTATTTATTTTTGCGCTAAGTGAAATGTTTGGTTTGTTAATATATACTTGTTGGACTGCACGTGAGAAGATGCAATAAATAGAACGAAACGGATAAGATATTTATTTCCTTTAATGTGGTTAGCAATATTCGTGATCTGTTGGCTGTGAGTAAATTATTTGATTGGTCTAATATTTTATCGAGACATATTCATGATTTTATTTCCTTTTGGTAGTAATGCATACTGCTAACCATAATAAGTTTCGAGACCACTCATGCGTAGTAAGATAAGTTTATTTCATGTATATTAAGGTAGCGCAACAAAAGTCGAAACTTGATATGGCGTGGTCAAAACCTGATCATTGCAAAATAACGAAATCATCAGGGAGACTTGAAGCTCAATATTGGCTATAAGATCTGCAATTCTGAGCGGAACTCCAACTTTCATATTGAGTATTGGCTACAATATATTATTGTACAAATGTCAAAGTTGTGCTCTTTATTATTATGATGTGCAATAAAGATAACTTGATTAAAATTTACAGCTTACAGAAACAAGCCACTTTTAATAAAATATTGTAAGTTTCGACATGGTATCATCTGGCACATTATAAAAGTATTCAGTAAAGATATTGTATGTATTAACGAGAAATATTTAGTAATAAATTATTTTTCGCTATCTATTATAGAAATGATATCCATAAATTTCTCTATCCTAAGATAATTCTGAAGATGGATCATTAACTTCTAAGGAAAATTCTTTTCTAAATTCGATACAATATTCGGATGCAAGAAGGGAATTATCCGATATAAAAGAAACTTTCATAATACATTAAGCCGATAAAATGCGATAAAATAATTAGCGACACCGTTTCTCTACTTTCATACCACGAAGGTATTCACGGAAAAAGCTAAGTTTATTTACTGAAAATTTTACTTTTTAAAAAACACTATACCAAATTGTTGAAATATCCCTTGTAAGCATATACCATAACGATACAAGCAATTTGTATGTCCTTTTTTTGCTCAAAAATAATGTTGACATTTGGATATTTCTGAGCACTATTTGGCAACTTGTTGACCTGAGTGAAGCCACAGGAATACGAATATCGTATGAATGACTTGTAAAAAATTGAAAAATGTATCTAGCATCTTAATGACTACGCTATCCTACTAACAGAGAGAAGATGCATCTTCTGAGCATGACTATTGGGAATCGTTACCGGCACCATCAAAACATGTATGAGAATTAATTTTTACAAAGTAACTTGTGTACTCACTTACTGTATGGCTCGAAATTCTTTGACATTTCCAGCAGCTTTTCAATTCTTCTATTGATGCGACTCATTTTGACTGGAAACCAAGTGTCTGTAACAACAACATTGTGCAAAGCTTCAGATGACGTATTTACTCCTTCAACGAATTCTCCTTCAGGGTGGAATATTACGGTAATCGTATCCGTGTTATGCGATATTAAGGTGATAAAGTATGATAATTATATGTTTCGATTTTTACATTGTTTTGATATCGAATGCCTTTGGTATTATGTCACTGACTTCCATTGTTGATTGTTTCTAGAAGGAATGCGGTGATTCAGAGGTAGAATGTTCACCTCTTGTACATGGGGTCTCTGGTTTGATCCCAGCTCGTGCCAAGTGGGTTTTGTGGTTATCAAATACCGTGGGCGTGGATATTCCTGCTTCCTCCCACATTGTTTATTCCACTATTTCATTCATTTCTCATCACTCTCTACTCGTTTATCCTACATGGCATAATGGTGAAACATAAAACTAAGATTTTCTTTTGTAGATTGTATCTAATAGAAAATAACGGAATTTGATAAACCACAGATGACGCATGGAAATCTCTTGTGGCACAACTCGCATTCATTGTAACTTCTGATTTATGTCCAAACAATGATTTACTTTTCGTGGCATATAACATAGACAATTCTAGATACATATAATTATTTCTGCCTTCTATAATATCATATGTAATATATTTTGCACACTGTCTCAAATTGACTTATTCATCAGTCAGCAGGAGATTAATAATGAGAATCTTGAAACATCAATTATTTTTATCAGCTTTTCTCTCATTTGTATGTTCGGCCGTACTCCGCAGACACCGTCGCACTTGAATAAAGCAATGAGTGTAACCATTTCATCATATATATCACACTTACGTCACAAGGTATGCGCTTATAGAACTTGGCTTGTTAGCTGTTGTTCTTCTAGTTGAACAAATGTAACAATCGGTGAAGAACTAGATTTCATCCAATGTTAATTGGTATCCTCTAATTTCTACATTATTTCTCTTATATATATATATATATATATATATATATATATATATATATATATATATATATATATATATATATACTTTTTGCTACTGTTGTAAGTTCTTACACCTTACTATTATTATATCACACTTCAAGAAATATAGAAAACAAAACATACATATATATATATGTGTTTCGTTTTCTATATTTCTTGAAGTGTGATATAATAATAGTAAGGTGTAAGAACTTACAATAGTAGCAAAATTTGTCTGCGAGGTAAATAAAATAACAGGTAGAATCAGTTCTAGTTTAGATTTTGATCCGTGACGTCTTGTGGGGGTACTTCTGCCCATCTTGAAACAGTATACCAACTAACGTAATTACGTATGGAGTATTCCATTTGTTCTCTTGAGAAATTCCTCGCGATACCCAAGAATGTTACAAAAAAGGATATGCTCATATGTACTTAGGTATCCCATTAGGTAACTTAGTAACCGCCATATATGTTGGTTGAAAACATTGCGATCCTCATATTTAGACATGTAATGTGTTTGTCGTTTTTTTTTATTTAAGCTGTTGATTCAGATTGATATTATACAATGGTTACATGCTGCAAGTATGAGTGTACAAATGGGAGTGAGAAGAAATTGCCCGAAATAACCTTTCACAGGTAAGAAAATCACCATCATAGGATACGTATGGTTGTGTCGTATGGCTTCACAATTTTGTGGTATAAGCAGATCCTCTAGTTCATAACATTCGTGGCGATACCTCCACGTAGTGCTCTCAACGGGTCGGGTCGGGTCGGGTTGAAGACCGACCCGACCCGACCCGTGACCCGAATTGATTGACCCGACCCGATGACCCGACCCGACCCGACTGACCCGAACCGTGATCCGACCTGATTGACCCGACCCGATCTGACCCGACTGACCCGACCCGATAACCCGACCCGAGTGACCCGACCCGATAACCCGACCCGAGTAGTAGTAAGGGCCTGACCTGAGGACACTTTTTGGCCCCTGGGTCCCAGCCTCAGGACCCATGGTCCGTGGCCGTGGTCAATGACCTAGGGGTACATAGGACCACCCCATCTAAATTTTGGCAGGAGTACCATGGCCCACCCCCTAAATTTTGGCAGGGGTACATAGGACCACCCCCCTTAAATTTTGGAAATTGCCAAATCTAAAAATTTGGTATGGTAGCCTAGGACCATAGTATGTACCTGTATTAGTATTGGGTGTCTATGTCGTTCCCTTTTATGGGTAAAAAATTACCAAAAATTCAAATTTCGGGGGTTTTTGACCTAATTTATCCCCTTTGATGAGGTGTTATTACCTTATATAGTTATATGGGCGTATACAGGGGTCCATTACCTTTCATAAGACATGGGCATATTAATGCACCCTTGAAAAATTTGGGAGGAGTACCTTGGCCCACCCCTTAAATTTTGGAAATTGCCCAATTTCAACATTGGGTATTATAGTATAGGACCCTAATATGTATTAGGTTAAATATGGGTGGTCCACCTCATTCCCTTTTAGGGGTACAAAATTGCCAAAAATATAAACGTAAGCAATACGTTATACCATGTGTTTGGTTTTTGGCCTAATTTATGTGCTTGGATGGGGTCCTATTACCTTATATAGTTATATGATCATGTATAGGGGTCTATTACCTATCATAAGACATAGATACATTTGTGCACCCCGGGAGGGGTACCTTGGCCCACCCCTTAAATTTTGGAAATTGACCAATTTAAACATTTGTTATTATAGTACAAGACCCTAATATGTATTATGATAAATTTGGGTGGTCCACCTCGTTCCCTTCTAGGGGTACAAAATTGCCAAAAATATAAACGTAAGCAATACGTTATACCACGTGTTTGGTTTTTGGTCGATTTTATTCCCTTTGATGAGGTGTTATTACCTTATATGTTTACATGAGCGTATACAGGTGTCTATTACCTTTCATAAGACATGAGTATATTGATGCACCCCTTTAAATTTTTGGGAGGGGTACCTTGGCCCAACCCTTTAATTTTTGAAATTGCTTAATTTCAACATGTGGTGTCATAGTACTGGATCCTAATATGTATCATGATAAATTTGGGTGGTCCACCTCGTTCCCTTTTAGGGGTACAAAATTGCCAAAATATAAACGTAAGCAATACGTTATACCACGTGTTTGATTTTGACCTAATTTATCTCCTTGATCAGGTCCTATTACATCATATAGTTATATGGTCATGTATAGGGGTCCATTCCCTATCATAAGACATAGGTACATTTGTGCACCCCGGGAGGGGTACAATGGCCCACCCCTTTAATTTGGAAATTGCTCAATTAAACATTTGGTATTACAGTATAGGACCCTAATATGGATCACTATAAATTTGGGTGGTCTACCTCGTTCCCTTTTAGGGGTACAAAATTGACAAAATATAAACGTAAGCATTACGTTGTACCACGTGTTTGGTTTTTGACCTAATTTATTCCTTTGGATGAGGTCCTATTACCTTATATGGTTATATGGTAATGTATAGGTGTTCATTCCCTATCATAAGACATAGGAACATTGATGCACCCCGGGAGGGGATTCGGTATCATAGTACATGCCTCAACATGTATCATGATAAATTTGGGTGGTCCACATCGTTCTCTTTTAGGGGTACAAAATTGCTAAAATATAAACATAAGCAATATGTTGTACCATGTGTTTGGTTTTTGGCCCAAATTCTCCCCTTTGATGAGGTTTTATTACCTTATATGGTTATATGGTCATGTATATAGGTTCATTTCCTATCATAAGATATGGGTACATTGATGCATCCTTTAAAAATTTGGGAGGGGTATCTTGGCTCATCCACTCGGGTTTAGAAATTGTTTAATATAAGCATTTGGTATCATAGTACAGGTCTTCAATATGTACCACTATAAATTGGGATGGTCCACATCGTTCCCTTTTCATAGGTAAATAACTACCAAAAATCAAATTTCGGAGGTTATTGACCCCTATTTAGCACGTTATATGGGTATGTACAGAGGTTTATTACATTTATATGTTTATGTTCCCTTTTAAATTTGGGAATTATCAAATAACAAAATTCGGTAAACGTTTTCTAGGACCCATTGTAGATGTTGATGTTCCTCTTATGGCCAAATATTCAAAATTTAAATGTTATTGACCGGCTTTATTATTGAATAAGTACAGGATGTATTACTTTTTCATAAGACACAGGTGTATTTGTGTACCAATCTTAAATTTTGGAAGGGGTACATTTCTTATTGTCGTATCAATAATTGGTAATTGTTCTTAAAATTGGATAGTTTCTTATTCATTGGGTAAATCATTGTCAAATATGAGTATGATCACGTGATCGGTTATTGACCTATGATGGGATTAGGAGTCCAGGACATTGGTACATTGAAACTTTGTAGGATAATTTGAGAATTGTCAAATGAAATTACGTCATTGGTTTTGATTATTCCCGCCAAATATAAACGTAAGCAAGACGTTGTACCATGCGATTGTCCTTGATGAGGTAGTGTACAGGGATTCATTTCCTTTGTTGTGGTACTTCTTAAGTTTGAGTACACACACTTCTAGAAAACAGTTGGTTCTACTCAGGTAAACAATTGACGGACATTATTGACCTTATTGAACATATAATGATATGATTAACTCTAAGACTTAGGTAGAAGTATTCTTTAAATTTGGGAATGGTGATAAACAGAATTTTAACATAAGGCGCGAAATTTGAAACAATACATTGAACTTTAGTCACAGCTCATATCTAAGATCATTGATGGTGATTGATTTGACCTTGAGCTTTAGAAATCTGATAGCTAACCTTATTGAATCTTATGACTCATAGACGAAAGGCAATACATGCTACAACAGTTTGAAATTTAATCATAAGGTGATGTAATCTGACACTAGCAAAGTTATTGTTAATGCAATTTGATTGGATGATCACTATCTTTCCTGCAATCTGATTGGTTGATCACTATCTTTCGTGCAATCTGATTGGTTGATGATTTTCAAATCTTTGCTGCATTCAGTTTTAAGTTTTGTTTTACATTTAAAAATCTTGGTTTCGTTCAACATTTTGCACTCACTGATAAATATGATCAAAACCGTTTATTTGTTAATCGAATAGTTAAAAACCGGATAAAGTTTGACGGTTAACCGTGAAACGTAAAATTTTTAGTTTGAATTTTTTTTGCTTGAAACTTTTTGTTTGAAAATTATTGCTTTCAAATTTTTGTTTGAATTTTTTGTTTCAAAATTTTGTTTGAATTTTTTTGACACCTTTTGTTTCAAAATTTTTTTGTTTAAAAATTTTTCGTTTGAACTTTTTTCGTTTCAAAATTTTGTTTAAAATTTTTGTTTGAAATTTTTCGTTTCCAAATTTTTTGTTTGAAATTTTTTGTTTCAAAATTTTGTTTGAAATTTTTTTTCGTTTCAAAATTTTGTTTCAAAGATTTTTGTTTGAAATTTTTGTTTCAAAGTTTGGTTTGACATTTTTAAAGTTTGTGCACTCATTAGTAAAGAACCGGAACTGTTTAGAACTAAACCTCTGGCAACATTGTGGTGCAATAGTACACGTCAGAACATGGGGTTGTACTTGAAATGAAAAAAACACAATTCATTGAAATGGATCATTTTATTACACTCCACATACATCCATACCAGATAGTGGTTCTGGATATTGTCGATACAATGTATTTTGAACTTCTTGCACTAGTTTGTCTTTAGCATATAATTTTAATTCCAATTGAAGTCTTTTAAGGTCTAATGCAATAGCAATTGGATGGAAACTCAATGTCCATTTGATCACAAATAAACTGTTTATCAATACAGGTATGCACCCACGAACGATGTTGACAACCATCACAATATCTAGATACATGTTGTACAATATGCATAACACATTTTTCAAAATAGTACTTTTTCAGGAATATACTTGTTTTGTTGCACACTTCCACTGCATGTTTCACACACTGAAATACGCCGATGAATTTGTTCCATTCCGTTTGCGTTAGATACACCATGTTGCGAGGGACATGAAATGTACTCTTTTTACGTAACAGCACCATCTTCTCTTCGAGGACTGTACGCAGCACCACTTCGTGATTTGAGCCTAATGATTTGACTATGGTCACATTTAGCTCATCATGAAAATAATCGTTCATTTGGTCGATTCGTGAACATAATATTTGCCATTCTTCATAGGTCAGTTGTACACCAAATTGTTCTGCTTTGCCCAATCGAATCACTGTTTCAAATGTTCTAGCACTGATACCAATCATCACATGTTTTGTTTGAAATATATTTATTGGATAATAGCTTGCGAAGATGAATTCTTTATCGTTAGAAGTACACATCTTTCCTCCTGAAAAGCACTTGCTCAAATGATTTCGTGGGATGACACTGTATTTGCTGGTTTATAGTTATTGCTGACGTCATTGGTAAGGAATGTGCTGACGTTTGAATTCATGATTTCATCACAGTTGCTGACGTCATGCCGACCAACGAAATTCATACAACTATGTCTGACGTCAAAGGAATGTGCTGACGTTTGAATTCATGATTTCATCACAATTTCTGACGAATCTGGCTGTGTACTAAGTTGAATTGATAACTTCGACCCAAGAATCCTTTGTAACATAAAGATACAGATCCAGTATTTAAGAAACGCAGCAGTTCTTCTTGTTTTGATGCTTCCATGGGTAAATATCTTGCTGGTAAAATTATATTCTTATCATTTTCAAGCTTCACTACGATTCTTAATCCAAACTTTGTAGGGATCATTTGGCTAGCTAAGATTCTATAAGGTACATTCTGTTGTAAATCAGTAATCTTGGTAAATGATTTCATCACATCACGTGTGTTTAGAAACTGCAGACAAGTAGCCATGATGATGTTATCATGAATACTACCTCGAACGATACTTATATATGATGAAAAACTGATGACGTTGCATTATCATGTTCTGACGTGTACTATTGCACCACAATGTTGCCAGAGGTTTTAGTTCTAAACAGTTCCGGTTTTTTACTAATGAGTGCACAAACTTTAAAAATGTCAAACCAAACTTTGAAACAAAATTTTCAAACAAAAATCTTTGAAACAAAATTTTGAAACGAAAAAAAAATTCAAACAAAATTTTGAAACAATAAATTTCAAACAAAAAAATTTGGAAACGAAAAATTTCAAACAAAATTTTGAAACGAAAATATTTCAAACGAAAAATTTTTAAACAAAAAAATTTTGAAACAAAAGGTGTCAAAAAAATTCAAACAAAATTTTGAAACAAAAAATTCAAACAAAAATTTGAAAGCAAGAATTCTCAAACAAAAAGTTTCAAGCAAAAAAATTTCAAAATAAAAATTTTACGTTACACGGTTAACCGTCAAACTTTATCCGGGTTTTAACTATTCGATTAACAAATAAACGGTTTTGATCATATTTATCAGTGAGTGCAAAATGTTGAACGAAACCAAGATTTTTAAATGTAAAACAAAACTTAAAACTGAATACAGCAAAGATTTGAAAATCATCAACCAATCAGATTGCACGAAAGATAGTGATCAACCAATCAGATTGCAGGAAAGATAGTGATCATCCAATCAAATTACATTAACAATAACTTTGCTAGTGTCAGATTACATCACCTTATGATTAAATTTCAAACTGTTGTAGCATGTATTGCCTTTCGTCTATGAGTCATAAGATTCAATAAGGTTAGCTATCAGATTTCTAAAGCTCAAGGTCAAATCAATCACCACCAATGATCTTAGACTATGAGCTGTGACTAAAGTTCAATGTATTGTTTCAAATTTCGCGCCTTATGTTAAAATTCTGTTAATCACCATTCCCAAATTTAAAGAATACTTCTCTTGATATACCTAAGTCTTAGAGTTAATCATATCATTATATGTTCAATAAGGTCAATAATGTCCGTCAATTGTTTACCTGAGTAGAACCAACTGTTTTCTAGAAGTGTGTGTACTCAAACTTAAGAAGTACCACAACAAAGGAAATGAATCCCTGTACACTACCTCATCAAGGACAATCGCGTGGTACAACGTCTTGCTTACGTTTATATTTGGCGGGAATAATCAAAACCAATGACGTAATTTCATTTGACAATTCTCAAATTATCCTACAAAGTTTCAATGTACCAATGTCCTGGACTCCTAATCCCATCATAGGTCAATAACCGATCACGTGATCATACTCATATTTGACAATGATTTACCCAATGAATAAGAAACTATCCAATTTTAAGAACAATTACCAATTATTGATACGACAATAAGAAATGTACCCCTTCCAAAATTTAAGATTGGTACACAAATACACCTGTGTCTTATGAAAAAGTAATACATCCTGTACTTATTCAATAATAAAGCCGGTCAATAACATTTAAATTTTGAATATTTGGCCATAAGAGGAACATCAACATCTACAATGGGTCCTAGAAAACGTTTACCGAATTTTGTTATTTGATAATTCCCAAATTTAAAAGGGAACATAAACATATAAATGTAATAAACCTCTGTACATACCCATATAACGTGCTAAATAGGGGTCAATAACCTCCGAAATTTGATTTTTGGTAGTTATTTACCTATGAAAAGGGAACGATGTGGACCATCCCAATTTATAGTGGTACATATTGAAGACCTGTACTATGATACCAAATGCTTATATTAAACAATTTCTAAACCCGAGTGGATGAGCCAAGATACCCCTCCCAAATTTTTAAAGGATGCATCAATGTACCCATATCTTATGATAGGAAATGAACCTATATACATGACCATATAACCATATAAGGTAATAAAACCTCATCAAAGGGGAGAATTTGGGCCAAAAACCAAACACATGGTACAACATATTGCTTATGTTTATATTTTAGCAATTTTGTACCCCTAAAAGAGAACGATGTGGACCACCCAAATTTATCATGATACATGTTGAGGCATGTACTATGATACCGAATCCCCTCCCGGGGTGCATCAATGTTCCTATGTCTTATGATAGGGAATGAACACCTACACATTACCATATAACCATATAAGGTAATAGGACCTCATCCAAAGGAATAAATTAGGTCAAAAACCAAACACGTGGTACAACGTAATGCTTACGTTTATATTTTGTGAATTTTGTATCCCTAAAACGGAACGAGGTGGACCACCCAAATTTATAGTGATCCATATGGGTTACATGCGTAGGATCGAAACTGCGTAGCGTCGAAACTGCGTACGATCGAAACTGCGTACGACCGAAACTGCGTACGATCGAAACTGCGTACGATCGAAACTACGTACGATCGAAACTAAAACCGGCGTAGGATCGAAAACAGATAAGGTCATATGATCAAGCAATAAAAAAACAATTATTTTATAATCACAGAATATTAAGTAATAGTAATTTTTTGAAGTTATATAGGGAAAAACCGGAGTAGGATCAAAACTGTATACGACCGAAACTGCGTAGCGTCGAAACTGCGTAGGATCGAAACTGCGTACGGTCGAAACTGCGTAGCGTCGAAACTGCGTAGGATCGAAACTGCGTACGATCGAAACTGCGTACGGTCGAAACTGCGTAGCGTCGAAACTGCGTAGGATCGAAACTGCGTACGATCGAAACTGCATAGAAACGAAACTGACAAATAAAATAGTGACAAATATAATTAAATAATCATACAGGGGTGTACCCAGGAAGTTTTTCTTGGGGGACTATGACTTATTCAGGAGGACCAAAAAAGCTAAGTCTTGTCTCAGCAGGGAGAAAGGAGAAGCCTCTCCCCAAAAGCCACTACTTCTGATCAAGTTGGCGAATTCCTTGTTCAGAAGATTGCCGTTAAGTTCAATTGACTTAGCTTAACATTTTCTTAGTTACCTAGTTGCTGTGAATTGTCACTTCTTTTATAGAATTTGCAGGTGGCACAATCGAAGGTTCATGTAATTAGTTCAAGTTTTTGCTAGTTTGGGCTTCGTCCCAAATTTACTAACTTCCAGGGTTGTTTTGTTTAAAACAAAATATTTAAAACAAATGATTAAAACTTTTTTTAAACAATTGATTTTGTTTAAAACAAATTTTGTTTATGTTTTAAACATTTTGTTTTAAACACGCGTATTTTGAAGACTTGTCTTAAACATATGTTTATTTGCATTTTATTTTATGTTCGTAAAAAAAAAATCTTCCAGAGCAAGAGAACTGTCCAAAAGTGCTCCCCAATCAGAAGACTATTTTCTTCCCATGTGAATGGTTTGATTTCTCGTGGCTACAGCAGGTCAATGTGGTGATCTACAATTTATTTTGTCTCTTTTTCTCCTTATTTTTAACGTATATTGTATTGTTTAAATGCTTCTCAGTTAACTTGCGATAAAGTGTAGTAGTCGAAGGTTGGACTACTTATAGAACTGATATTAAAAAATAAATAAAATAATTATCACGGAAACAAACTGTTGTGTTGTATTCATTGCGACGTTGAGGTTCTGAAATTAAAATATCGCAAGCATTCGTTTGTACAGAACATGTTAGTTCTGTCTCCGTACAACATGGAATCGTTTAACATGGGTTATACGTGAAGAAAAGGACATGATTTGGTACAAATTTATTAGAGTAACTCAAACTCAATCAGGTAAGTAAACGATCAAACGAGTTTGTTGCAAAACGTGTAAGAAAGAAATGGGTGGTTTAGTTCCAAGAATGAAAATCATTATGAAAAATACAATGCTTGGTAAAAATGGAAACCCAAACAAATGGTAAAAATGTTGATCCGAAAATTGCTTCTGATGAATCTAACGTCAGTGGTGTGGCTGAGATGCAACTGGAAACTTCAGGTAACAATTAATTTTGTATCAACAATATCTTTTACGTTATATTATGAAGATTTTATTTCGTACCTCTTCCTCACCACAGTTCTAAATTTTCTTTGAAACTTTACAACTTGGCATAGCTTGTATGAAGAGACCAGGTGAGAAACGCAAGGTATGGCAGTCGATCGTGTAACTAACCAAGTGTGTTACTTATTATAACGTTAGTGCTGAACGTCAAGGTCTGGGACAATTTGATCTCAATTTGTTTGTTTGTATGTATGTACCACGCTACAGGGTGCAATATTCAGTCTTTTAACATTAATTTTTGAGGATAGAGACACGAGGCGTCGGAATTTGTTGTATAGATTTTGACTGCGATCCCACGTAAAATTTCAAAATTAGTGGGTCAGATCCCACTTTAAACAAAAAGCCCTGTCTCATATAGCCTTGCTACTGATGCAAGTTGTAATCAATCAAACTAAACAAACTAATTTTATATGTTTCGAACAAACTTGGGTTGCAGGATAAATTTGGCTTCAACTCAACATTTAGTGCACAAGGGATCCAAGTTCATTTTCAGAAAGGTTCACTTTTGCTCAGCAAACGTAATATCTTCGTAGCATAGAGTATGAAATAAATGAAACAAAAACCACGGGAAAGCGTATGGACTAGAGTTTCATAGGACAACCGCTAGACAAGGGCGTTGACGGAATGGGGAGGAGGGCTAATTTTCCCTTCCCCCTCCTTGCTCATACATTTAAGATATTAACATTATACTTGTATTGTGTATGTTGCAGCGTTGGAATGATTAACAAGTCAAGCTCCGAATGTCATAGTCAATGATGCATAATTACGTTACATAAATGCAGAATGTGTTCAAAAGAATATATCGACGTAAAATGTCATATTTTCACAACCACGAATCCGAGATGAAAGAAAGAAAAACTACCTGAAAAAAAGGAATCTAGAATTTTGTATGATTGCCGCTACATAGGGGCGTTCGTTTAGAAGTCATCCGTCTTCTACCCTGAATTTCAGATTTTTGGGGCAGTAATGCAGATTTAGAAACATTTTTCTTAGCAAAGTCCAACATTTAAAAATTGAAGTCCTTGCACCGAATAAATACGGATTTTGATCATTGGCTGTAAGGAGCTATAGGCCTATATTGCTTTCTTGTATATTTTTTTTACCCAAGGATTTCAAAGGTGGCTCTACTTTCGAGTTTCGGGCCTGCTTAAAATTCAGGAAATTGGACCTAAGCAACTTCCCAGTTTTAATCATCCGTATGTTCTTCGTATTTATTCGGTGTAATTACTTCAGGCTTATTCTGTTGGACTTTGCTTATCAAAAGATTTCTAAAACTGTCTTACCGTCCCCAAAATCTGAAATGCAGGGTGCGGATGAGGGTGGTTGCCCTCCTGTTCCACTGACGCCCCTACTAGCGGCTGTCATATGAAACTATCCCACGCCTTTTCGCATGGTTTTAGTTACATTTGTTTTGGATTCTTGACTGCGAAGTAATATTTTTTGAAATAGAGTTCATTTGCTGAGGAAAACTGAAGTTTATTGAAAATGGATTTGGATATATTGTGCTCTGAACGCCCCAAATATTACCTTTCGTCAATAAATTTTTGACTCAAAAAACAACCAATTACATAGACTTGCAGAAAATATAAAGTTAGCACAATATGAAGTGTGCTTCAAACATTACTTTTCGAAAACGTAGCCCTATTATTATAAAATAATTTTATTAGCACCAGTGTTATGAAATAGTAATCAAATTTTGCAACAAAAATCTCACCCGTCTCCACGAAACGCTAGCTTAGCCCCTAAAGGCATAACTACAAAATTTTTAGAAGCGGTAACTCGAAATGATTTTCTTTATGGTTAAAATAACCGCACAACAGCATTTCTGGTAAAATTCTAGCCCTCATGTAACATGACACCATTTGCATTTGAAATTTCGAATGCTAAGCACAGATGTTCGCCATGATGCTTGATAGCACCATCTGGTGTGTCAGACCACTTCCAAGTTTCATCATTCTCTCTCAACCCGTTCTCAACGCACAAGGATGGTGAGGACTTTTGTTTTGCCATGTATATTGATAGATTGTGTGAAACCTCTATAGTTGGTAAATTTTAAAATCTACCTTAAAAGCTTATTATATCCAAGAAAATACTTACTGTATGATAGTCACTTGAAGAGGGTGTAATAAAAGGGGTCGTTATATGAAATAAGTTGAGAATTACTAATCTATACGGAAATGTTCTGTACCCAACACTGTGCAGTCTTAAAGAGAATAAAATAAATGAAAAGATCGGTTGAAAGAGCAAAAAGTCTTAATAAATACGTGATTACACGATTTTGAAATATGTTTAAAATCATATTTTAAACTGTTCAAAATGTTTAAAACATGTACTTTTTCGTGTGTGTTTTAAAACATCTTTAAAACATTTTAAACACTTTTTTCATGTTTTAAACACGCGTTTTGTTGTTTTTTTTTATAAAAAACGGTATTTTTCCAACCCTGCTAACTTTTGACCAAGTTGGAAAATTAGAATGCGTTGTTGCCAATATTTACTTAAAAGACTTCCGTTTCTTTCAATTGACATTTGGATTAGCATTTTCTTACTTACCCAGTTGCTGTGATTTTCAATTTCTTTATGAACTTGGCAATTGGCACAATTGAATGTTTGTATAATCAGTTTAGTTTTAAGTAGGTGGAAATTTGTCGCCAGATACAAAATTTCTCATCCTACGGCCTCGCGCCTCATAAACCTACTAACATACCAAAATTCCTAGTTTTTATTCCGATTTCAATTACGGTACCTAAAATATGAGATTTTGTACACCTAAAAAGTCTATTTAAATTACACAGTTTTTTGTCTCTTTAAAGCTGCTAAAATTGGAAAATATTGACTTTTGGAAATTTTCTATATAGTCCCAGGAGGCTAAAAACTTTGCCAAATTTAATCGTTGTAGTTCTGCTGGAAGTGCCTATACTGTAAAAAATCGTTGTATTATTTCAACGACATGCCTATGTGTTAGCACGATTGTGTTAAAATATAACACAAACAAGTGGTTAGAACAACTCACTCTCCGTTTGGAGTTGTGTGTCAAATGCCGCTAGTTGAAATGACACACAGCCTGTGTGTTAAATTAACACAAGTGTAGAATCTTCGGTGTTGTTTTCTGCGTGATTGCCCAATATGTTGGGTATCTAATTATAAAGGCTTATGAACTGAAGCTACAGGCAAAAACACAGTAGAAAGAAATACTTAAACAAATCCAAGTATACGCAAAATTTCAAAATACAAACCGCGCGATGTGTTTTCAATTGTTTTACAAAATGTTTCTGAAGAAACCCTAACAGCACAAGATGTGCTAGACATGTACCATTTAGGTGTTCTAAATTCATCTCCCACATTGGTGCATTTATTGCTTCTTTTTCAAAGCGGTTGTATACTAGAAGCAACAAACGCATCAACTTTATTAGATGGCAACTGGCGCCGATCATTTGAAAGTGAATATGGAAGAACTATAAAATAAAGTAAATAGACAGTCGTCATTTTGTTATAAAATTAGGTCTACATGGCGAGCAGATTTTATTCCGAACGGTTATCGTCGAATATACGCGGGTTAAAGGAGCACTCTGATTAGCCAAATTCAAAAGACCTTAAGAATTTATCCCTCTACAAGCGACGGTTTCTTCATCGCATCCGTGGCCAAGTCGGAAGATCACGCGGCTAGTAATTGAAAGGTTGGTGGTTCCTGCCCCTCCCTTCTACAATTTTTCGGTGGCTTGGTGAATTCAGAAGAGGCCGGACATAGCTTAAAGATGAAGAGAGAGCTGGACGTCCGGCAACAGCTGTGTCAGATGAAAACATTGCCGATGTGAAACAAATGATTCGAGAAAATCCTCGAACAACTTTCAAGGATATTGAATCTACAGTGAACGTTGGATTGCCAGCCAGAACAAAAATTCTTCATGATCATCTTCGGCTCAGAAAGGTTTCATCTCGTTGGGTGCCTCACACTTTGACTGAACAGCAGAAACGCATGCGTGTGGAATGGTGTGAAGAAATGCTTGCAAGATTTGTTGGAGGCAATTCTCGACACGTCTCTGACATAGTTACTGGTGATGAGACTTGGATCTATCAATTTCACCCTGAAAATATACGCCAGTCTACAGTCTGGATATTTCCAGACGAAAATCCACCCATGAAAGTGAAGCGACCGCGATGTGGGGAAGAAGATGGTCGCAACTTTCTTCTCCAAATCTGGCCATGTTGCAACTGTTCCACTTGAAGAACAAAGGACTGTTACTGTTCAGTGGCACACCACTGTTTGCCTAACAAAAGTGTCCAAGAACTTCCATCCAGAAGCTTCCAGAAGCTTCGGGAACGGCGTCCAAGAACTGGATTGCGTGGGATCCTGCTTCATCATGACAACGCGTCCGCACACACGTCCAACATCACAATTCAGTTTTTAGAATCTACGGAGGTCAAACTTATGACTCATCCGCCGTATAGCTTTGACCTCGCCCCGTGTGATTTTTTTATATTCCCCAGGATCAAAGATCGCATGCGTGGGAAGAGATTTTGCAGCCCTGAAGAAGCTGTAGTGGCTTACGAGAATGAACTTTCAAAACTTGAAGAAAAATACTGTCAACATTGCTTCCAAGAGTGGTTTTCAAGGATGCAAAAATGTATACAGTGTAATGGTGAATACTTTGAGAAAATGTAAGTGTTAAATTGATTTTAAGTATGTAAGTTATTGCACATCTCAAAACTTTCGTAGTGACCCTCATATATTAGGGTGGGCCGAAAAAAATTTTTTTTCCTTTGTTTGAAACGCTATACTGCGGAAAACTTGCCCCTATGGTAGATAAATAAATTGCAAAAGAAATATGTCTTTTTTTACGTCTGGCTGTAGCGTAACGACCCTAAACCTTGAAAAAATATACGATTTTCGTAACTTTTCCAATACATTTAGAAAATTCAGATAACTTCTATAACAAGTTCTTATAGTCATATTTCAATAGAGAAAATTATAGAAAAGATAAATAAATGTATAAGGAATACATTTTACAATTTATTAGCAGCGTATTACACTTATAAAAACACTTAAAAAAGACAAATTTCCATTGAAATAGACATTTTTCCTGATTGTGTAATACTTAAGTTTGTAATGTAATACAGTCTTTTACTTGTCTTTAGTTTCTTTTGTTAGTTTGAAAAATGATTTGCTTGAAAACTTGGCATTAAATATCTTATAAAACCATCCCTGGAATTGAAACCGACAACTTTTTTTGACGCCTCAGTTACCACCTACACGCATCGTTCTAATGCTTTGGTGTGACACGGGAATTTATCAAAGTTCCACTCAGCCGCTGTTTCACCTGATTGGACCTTAGACCAAATCTCGTGATCGGTAAATTTCCGCAGCAAAGGCTGAGGTGAAAGTGTAACAGTGTTCCAGTGAATCATTTCGGTGTAGTCTCTAGCTAGGAAATTGATCTTAGGTAGTTGGAAATTCCTTATTGACTTCCTCTTAGAAGTTAAGTTTCTAGCCTTTGTAATTCTTCTGAACCCTAAGTCTGTTATCCCTTACGTGATCCGGGGTTTTTGGGGTATTTTTTAGACTTTCAGTCAAGCAGCTACTGCATCGTCTCTATTTATCCTAGGATCATGGTTCATACCTAATTCTCTTCAGAATGAAGCTGGCTTTCAAATGGTACCACTTGCATGCCCATATCATATACCAGAAGAGGGAAAATTGATGCGAAAGGGAAAATTTCGGAGGGAGAATTTTTTCACACTTTGGGCCTTTCTGGAGCGGCCCTGTGTGAACGTAGAGATCTCAAAAAAATCTGATAAATAGTACTTGGTAGACTGAATGTGTGTGCCAAATTTCAAGTTTCTATCTTGAATACTAAGGGTGGGAGAAATTTTATCAAGAATCCCCACAATGCCCCAAATTACCGCAAAAGACCATGATCTCAGGTAAAAAATTTCCTCAGACATCCCTAATTACCCTAGGGTCATGTTTCGCCCATCATTCTCTTCAGAATAGAACTGCCTTTCAGACGGTATGACTCACTTGTCCCCTTCATGTATGTAAGGCGGGAAAATGACGAAAAACGGGATTTTGGGGGTAAAAAATCCCTTTTTTTACCCCTTTGCCCCTCTGGTTCCCCCCTGAATTAGCACTGACATCGGAACAAAAAATCTGGTAAATACTACTCTGTGGACTGAATGTTTGTGCAAAATTTCAATCTTCTACGTAGAAAAATAAGCCCGCCAAAAATATTGAACATAGGCTTAGAAAATGAGAAAAGAAACTTTTGACTTATGACGTCATCACCTCCTGTGTCTGGACGCAGGACGTCTGAAACCATACGTAATGTCTTCTACAAGGCCTCTGGACTTGGAAAACAAAAAAAACAAAAAAAAAACCGGACGAAAAAGCTCTAATAGAAGAGAAATAACGCAATGTACCATGAAAAACGCGTATGGTACAAAATTGCACCATAGGATCCCCAAAGGGTTAAACATTAGGTCCATGATAACAAGCGATTTGAGGTTCTCCCCTTGGTCATAGGATCCAGGGGAGCTAAAACACATGTTGCAAGAAAGGTGTTTACAAAACTTGGGGTGCCTAAATTCACCCAAAAGAAAATTGCTTTTGCTGCTTTGAAGTCTACGATTGAAATGTTAAATTGCCATTTTAATTATGTTAGTGAATGTATATTTTATGTGGATTTTTAAAAAATTTAAGGGACATTTCAATTTATTTTACTTTAATACGTATTTGAATTATGAGTAAGGATGCGCAAGAGACAAGATTTGTGGCTGTCTCATCTCGAAAATGTGCTATAAAAGTGATGTCTCGACTCAAAAATGTATATTTCTCTATTAGAAGAGCCGTGTCTCGACTCGAATATTGTAAGGAAAATCCTGTCTCGACTCGTCTCGTGCGCATCCCTAATTATGAGCAGTGATGCCGAATGTAATTGGCTATGGTAAATATTGTAAATATGTTTTTTTACACTGCAAATATGGTTAATTATATTGTAAATTTTATTATTTTTTTAATTGACTGGTTTCGTGAACAATATTTTATTAATGTGGTGAATGTAATGCTTTTTTAAATTGAGAAAAGGAAATTTGAATTGCACAACTTTTATGTGGAATTTGTGTGTGAGAGGAATATTTTGTACATTTTGAAAATTATTGACAGGCTTTTCAACATTACATTTTGATCGTGAAGAAAAATGTCATTTTCAAAATTTCTCGCAACTAGGACTACGTTATTTTAGGAAATATTGATAACTTTAACAATAATTATTATACCTCCAGAACGGTTTGAATTATCAAATTGCCGTAAACAGTATTATGATCCTCACAACCTTTAAAAAGAATCTACGTAATTAGACATGGTACATATCTAAGCACTATTTTTTTTTTTCGAAATAGTCCTTGGAAATGCAATTTTCAATTCCTTGCAACTGTTCCGTCCGTCTTACTTCAGTTATTAGCATTGTAGAGGCCTCCAAAATTTTCACGTTCCTGAATACTGGTGATGCTGTAGCGTCCTCGGTTTGCAACAATGAACAACAAGTTTGGTTTGGTTTGTTTTTGCTTTGAATGTAGATTTGAAATTTATAATAACCTGACGTAGTCCCATTAAAAAAATAACTTTGTGATGGGTTGGCAACACTGTTAATCTGGTGGTATTGAAGAGTATGGCAGAGAATGTCACCCTGCTGATATTTGTATGTGCAAAATTCCAGCGTTATATACCTATTCGCTTAAAAGTTATAAAGGCGTATCAAGATGAATAGTTCACCCCATATCCGAACACAAAGATGCCGCCTGTCGACAAACACAGACTTTTACATGGAAATGGCTGACACCACGGTTTTTGTGTCCAATAATTTATATAACCTACATGGTTTCATTTAGATTCTTCCGTCCGAGTCCAGATACATCCCTTGTTAGTAAAATTAATTTTCAAGCTTATAAGAGTAAATGGTACTTAAGATGCATTAAAGTGCTTTTTTCGTGATTTTCGGTGATGCAGCGATGTGGATAAATATTTTTTGTACGATGCCCCTGGCGTGCCATCTTTATATTTGTCATGTCGGTGCTACTATATTGGACTTATAAAATGTTTTTTTTTTCAAATAAATTGAAGAGGGGGTATTTTGAGATATTCAAGGTCAAAGGTTAAGGCGTTGATGAAACTTGATATATAAGCTCCTTTCTACTAACTTTATTAAAGATATCGTAGTCTGGAAGAAGACGTAGACTATATAGAATTTTTGGTGCGCATCTTGCGGGGAGGGGAGAAAGAGGGGAAGGAAAAGGTTAAAAACGGAAAAGGGGGTAAGAAGTAATGAAAAATTATATCTTACGAGGTGGGGTGATGTATAGAATACTGTTTCTTTCAGCAGCGACTCTATGTAAGACGTGGATCTACCCCACCGGAGATCGAACTCGGGAGAATATCTGTCGAGACACTTATGTTAGGAAGATTAAACTTAATATATAAGTTCCTTCTAGGTAAATTCATCAAGGACATAATAGTCTGGAAAAGACTGTAGTAGGCCTATATTTAATTTTATTGGGTGCGGATCCTAGGGCGGGGTTCAATGGGGAGTGGTTTAAACTTTGTCAAAAATAAAATATTTCAGGAAGGAGAAATTAAGTTCAAGTATACCTTGAGACCTTCCTATAACTATATTTCCCTGTGCACACCGGGCATTTCAGCTAGTATTTCATAAATGAATGTCAATGCTCACATGTGTTTAGTTTAAATATTACCATTCGATATTGGTGCTGACTTTCTGTTTTCTGGTTCAATGCCGTGTACAGGCCTGCCGAATAAAGTTTCGTTCCATTTTGTTATGTCTCATGATGGAGACATATTTCTGAGCCTACATTTACTTACCTCATAATGACCTAACCACAATTTGTAAATAGAAAATGCACTAGAGAGAGTTTGCGAAAAGATCTTTTCTATTACTCAACACATCCCGTTTAAATATGTCATATACCTAGGCAGTGGCGTACCGAAGAGGGGGGTTTGTAACCCCTCCCATTGAGTCCTTCATATACTACAGGTCAGTTCACCCAAGGTGGTTTACAGAGCTTGATAACGAGCACAGCGTAGGAGAAGGAACCAGAAGTCAGTAGCCCGTAAATCCAGTAGTGAGTCACGTACACCGCTGTGGAAGTTGTTGTGGTGAGCAGCTAGTATTTCTGTTAAAGTGACACCTTATTGCGAAGGTCACATATGTGCACTTCCCGATGCAAAATGCAATGAGTCAGTGATTGTGAAAATGTGTGCGGCAAGCAGCAACAACATCATCAAGCGTGCAGTAGGAAGGGTAATAGCGCTGTAAAAGCACCGGCCCTAAATGTCAAGATCAAGTCGTGAGAGTGAAGAAGAAAGGAGTCCAGCCAGGAAACCACGCGTTGTGAGAAACATCAGGGCAGCAGTTGTGAAGAAGAACCCACCCACCCAAAGCAAACGTGCCATCTCAGGTAGGAAGTCTCAGAGCACAATGTGTTGATTCACAAAGGACAATTTGCAAATAAAAAAAAAACGACATAAGGCGATGGGCCATAAGTTATCACCAAGGTACATTCAAGAGAGATTCAAGAAAGTTGTATGAACAGTACCTCTCAGATGACAAATGGTAGTGAGTTGTCACTCTGGATGAAGCCTGGATCTACCTTGATAACACCAATAAGCCCAGGGCCATTTTTTATTCACCACATGATGCGAAGAGCCGCGGCGAGTCCGTCCGTGAATGTCGCGAGAAGTTTTCGAATTGCTTCATGATGGTGGCAGGTTTCTGAGCCAGTGGGAAGTTGCCAATGCATCGTGTGAATTTCGAGGGCAAGGTAAATGCAGACTACTTTCAAACGAACATCATGGAACCCTTATACAGAACGCACATCCCACAGTTGTATGGCAGGAACACCCGGAAGGTGTGGATCCACATGGTCAAAGCATCCAGTCATAATGTGTGCAGTTCTGTCGCGTATTATTGGCGTATGGCCACGGAGACTGATGAGTCTGTTATATCCTTCTCGTTCAAACTTGTGGAGTCACCAGATGCGTAGCCAATGGATTTCTGCGCCTTTGGCCTTCTGAAACAAGGACTCACACAAAGGCGTCCCATACCATAGAGGGCTTTGGAAAGCTTGTCAAGCGGTGTGGTCTACAATTCCCCTCACACACCTTCTACGCGCAATGCTTCAGTGGCAACTGCGTTGCAGGGCGATAGTCCAGGCTCGTGGCCGCCACATCGAGCACAACCGTTGGTGGAGGAAGGAATTGTCTGAGCAGGTGAGTGCACAAACTTTGGACATCTTAGGTGAATTGAATTCTGTATGGAAATGGAAAACATTTCAGTTTTATTTAAATCTTGGAAAAGAAACATTCTCTGTGTGCAAGAGGTTAATCTATACATATGACGATACATCACTCCAAATGTTTAGAAAATATTAACTGGCAGAGTATATAGTTATCCTGGGGGCAAGAAGACAAAGGGATTTTTACTGAAATTAAAAATCGTAGTATAGTGGTACGTACCCTACGCATGAATTTACTTGGGAGGAGGGGTCCAAATTCAATGCGAAGATAAATTATTTTCAGATTTGTCAATTTTCGAAGTTTATGTTTATAATTCCATACCTATACGTCCGAGCGCAAGTGAACTACGTCAGTCAAACATCGGTCCTTACTGAACAAACTTGGGCACAGATCGTTGCAATTGCGTAATTAGAAGGCGCACCATAAATTTGTATTTAGGTTCTAAACATCGTGTGCGTGGGTTTTATCGGGGTTCTCCCGTTTCCTTCCACTTTTTTCATTCCACCATTTCATTCATTTCTCATCATCAGCGTCTACTTTAGCCTAACCGACATAACCGTAGGACGTGAAACTCAAAGATTTCATTTCATTTCATTTTCATATAAAGGTTCTAATCCTTGATTTTTCTCACTTTTATATTTACCATAAGCTATTAATTTTTAATTACTAGCTTCGTTTATTCAATATCGACATGATACTTTCAGGATATATTAGTGGTAGGCTAAGGTTTATTTTATGATAGTTGCATCTGTCTCTTAGCAGTATTTCCAGCCATAGAACTATTTATTTCCAGACTTTTTTGGTTAAAAAAATCCCTTTTTTCCCTTCTAAAATTTGCCTCTTATTTCCTTCTCTTCTATTGGCTACATTGGAACGAACATACCAGATTCTGGAAGCCTCATCCTTGACTTATACAACGCACTATAAAAAGGTTCACTTGGATAATTGGGGACACTACAATTCCGGTCTTACAGTATACCATATTACATAATTTTAAGGATAATAGTGACTTTCTAGGAAAAATGATATATTTTTTAAAATTACATGCTTAATTTGAGAGATATCATCATGATACTAGCTGAATATATTATTGGTGGGCCAAAGATTACTTTAAAATTGTTTGCTTCTGACTGGTAGCAATGTTGCCAGCTACAGAAAATGTTAATTGTAATTGTTTGTGAAAAATTTGGGAAATTTATCCTTTCCCCCTATTATTTCAGTGTCCTTGGCTATATTCAAACCAACGTACAACTGTCTGGAATCATTCTTCGCCTACAAAACGCACCATAGAGGAGCACGATTGGATAATTAGGGAAGCCGGTGAACCACCATGTATGCTGATTTTTGCTTCTGACGCGTAAGAAGTGCCAAAATTTAATGTGTATTATGAGAGGGTTTTTTTCTTTCTCTCTTTGTATGGCAGCCACCGACTTCAGGTTTTTACTGTACCTTGTCAACATACCAGAAAATTCTTTTTAGGTGACTTGAACCCATGTGGCTTCGGTGTTGCCAGCTAGAAAATATCATGAAATTCGGCTAGGGATTTTTTTTTTTTAAATTTCACTCTTACATTTTTTCAATAATCCCTCCCGTTAGCAACACTGCAATCTAACTTACACCAAAAAATAGCCATGTCCCTTTTCTAAAATACAAGACGTAAACGATATCAATCGGGCTAACAGTGTTTGGGCAATAAATCATTAACTGAAAGTCTACCAAAAACCCCAAAATCGATTTTGTCCCGAAAGGGTTAATGAGATATGCGCGCCAAAGATTTCGGGCTCTAATTAAACGTGAGTTCCCCCCCCCCCAAGTTTCTGGGCTGGTCCAGAGAATGAATGGCCTACATAGTACAGTCTACGGGCTGGATGGGCTATCAAATTTCAGCTTTCGTTCTCCCATAGTTAATGTGATATAGGTGCCGAAAATTTGGGGGCTAACTTCACCAGAGCCTCCCAACTTTCTGGGCCAGTCGAGATAAAGATCGGTGGGCTAACAAATTTCATCTTTTGGGCCAATATAGTTAATAAGGTGTGAAAACCAAAGTTTTGGGGCGTTAACGTGAGCCCTTAACTTTTTGGGCAAGTTGAGATAATGGGTGTACCAGGTACTAAACTTCATGGGCCTTCCAACCCATTATTATTTAGCATTTGGGGCACTCAAGGAACACAGATACAGGGTCTCCAAATGTGAAAATGAAAATGCAATCTTTAAGTTTTATGTCCGACTGTCATCCTGGGTAGACTAAAGGAGACGCAGATGATGAGAATAAATGGAATGGTGAAATGAAAGAGTTGTGGGAAAGGGAAACTCCGAGAAAACCCTCACCCACGGTGTTTGTTCACCACAAACCCCACTTTGCGCAAGTTGGTATAGAACCAGGGCCCCGCATCATGTGTGAATCCTCTGCCACTAAGCCACTGCGGCCCAGAAGTCCTCGAGACAAGACACATAGGCGTATACCTAACGTGTAATTTGTTCGTAGCGGGAATTTCTATTATGGTATAGTTAATTACATACAATGAAAAACCGAAAATGTGATGTGGACAATCGCGACCGAAAATGTAATGTGGACAATCTCGAACAAGCAATAAACAATCTGCGTGATTTGTTTTAGATTTCGGAAAATAGGTTCTGCCAGATTTACGCTTATCGACTGTAATCGTTTATTTATTTGTTTGTTTATTTGGGAGGGAGGCAAAATATAATACATTTAAGTCATTACACATGCAAAGAGATGTTTTATGGTAATTGTTTTTTTACTGAAATATAACTTCGGTATCTTTTATACGTGTTTAGGAGCTGACAAGTAAACCTTACGTTTGGGTGAATCGAGTTGCTGACTGAGACACATATGAGAAAGTAGTACTAAATGTGGTCAGTATTTCAGTGAAGTTGTAGGTGCGAAGCTCCAGGGGTTTAGGAGATACAGCTATCAGAACATCACATGGAAGTACAGAATAGTCTTCATACAGTTGAAGGTAAAAGCTCTGTAAGACCTCTTGTAACGACAACAGGTGAATAACAAATATATGGGTATATATTAGGACTAGGGGGAAGTCATATAGTAAGGGTATACCTGACGGCGGCCATCTTGAAATCCGCCATTTGGAATTAAGGTTAAGTTTTTAAACTAGGAATAGGGTCATGTGATACATGATTTAAGGCGCAAATTTAATCAGAAGAACAATGGTCACGTTAATTTTGAGTTACGCACAATTGGTAAAAAGTTACAGGGAAATTAAATATTGTTGCAGCATATGTATTAGTCCTTTACCCCACCTTGTAAATTTTGTTTTAATGATAATAATTAAATAAAAAGCAGGTGGATAAATATTAGGTCTATGGTAAGAGTTGCCTTGATGGTGGCCATGTTCAAATCCGCCATTTGGAAGCAGACAAAAGTTTTAAACAAAACGCATAACAGTGATACCTTATTAATAGCAAATTTTACCATAACTCCAACGGTATAACATTTTTGCTTTATCATTAAGTATCATTTGTTATCTCATTAACAAGTTGCTAATTTAAGGAAAAATGACCAAAGAATAATTGAGTCATAATTGAACTTGGGTCTTTCTTCTAGAAAAGTCCTCAATTAGTACAATCAATATGTAGTTCAGAAAAGAGTGCATGACTTGCACAAATGCTCTGCTCACAGTGAGCACACCTGACAAAGGCAATCGAGTTACACATGACACATCTGTCGTTAACAATTCCGTCAAAGCAGTAGTCGTAAGGAGCGATCCATTTAATTTTGTGCTGGTTAATGATAAAGCAAAAATGGTTATACCGTTGGAGTTATGGTAAAATTTGCTATTAATAAGGTATCACTGTTATGCGTTTTGTTTAAAACTTTTGTCTGCTTCAAAATGGCGGATTTGAACATGGCCGCCATCAAGGCAACTCTTACCATAGACCTAATATTTATCCACCTGCTTTTTATTTAATTATTATCATTAAAACAAAATTTACAAGGTGGGGTAAAGGACTAATACATATGCTGCAATAATATTTAATTTCCCTGTAACTTTTTACCAATTGTGCGTAACTCAAAATTAACGTGACCATTGTTCTTCTGATTAAATTTGCGCCTTAAATCATGTATCACATGACCCTATTCCTAGTTTAAAAACTTAACCTTAATTCCAAATGGCGGATTTCAAGATGGCCGCCGTCAGGTATACCCTTACTATATGACTTCCCCCTAGTCCTAATATATACCCATATATTTGTTATTCACCTTTTGTCGTTACAAGAGGTCTTACAGAGCTTTTACCTCCAACTGTATGAAGACTATTCTGTTCTTCCATGTGATGTTCTGATAGCTGTATCTCCTAAACCCCTGGAGCTTCGCACCTACAACTTCACTGAAATACTGACCACATTTAGTACTACTTTCTCATATGTGTCTCAGTCAGCAACTCGATTCACCCAAACGTAAGGTTTACTTGTGAGATTATTATCTAATAATTATAAGGAAGATACAAGTTTTTTTTTTTTAGGAAGATACAAGTTTTTCACCTTCGTACAACAATTCATGTTTAATAGGCGTATAGAAGGGGCTCATACCCAAAACATTGGGACTCCATTTCTGGGACCCCATGGTGGGGGCCCGGTTTCTGACCACCACTGTGCTGAGGGGAATCGGATCTTTCCAACGTCACCATCTGTATGAACAACTCCATGCTTAAACGAGAAATAGAGTGGACTCGAGCCCAACATTTCGGAACCACATTTTCTGGAGCTTCGAGGCCAGGGTCCAATTTCTGACATTACCGCTTTCGTTAATCGACCCCGAGCTTTCAAACGCTAACACTATAGTACAACACCATGTTAAATAGGCAACTAAAAGAGACCTGAACCCAAACTTTTGGGATCTCATTTCTGGAGTCTCAGGTCCCGGAGCTTTCCAACACCCAATATGTATCCAATAACTCCATGCTTAAAAGAAATATAGAATGAAGTCAAGCTCAAAATTTCGGGACACCATTTTTGGACCTTTGAGACAAGGACCCAATTTCTGACGTTAACACTGTGCTCAGACGACCCGAACATTTCCAACTTCACCACCCACATACAATTCCATGTTTAATAGGCGTATAGAAAGAACCCGCGCCCAAAACTTCGGGACCCCATTTTTCTGGAGCCCCATGGCTGGGGCCCGGTTTCTGATATCACCACTGTGCTCGGGAGACCCGAACTTTTCCAATGCCACCATCTGCATGCACTAACTCCATGTCTAACACGGCTTCCCCATTGTAGGAGGATTTTGATGAATTTTCTGCAGGTTCTTTACAACTATTTACAACGTTTCAAACTATTCATAAGAAATGAAATTTCAATACATTAGAAACTATATTCTTTTAAAATGTTCAAAATGGATGACAGCATTGATTTCCAGTAATAATTGTAAACTTTCGTAATTTTATTCTCTATTTGAATAGTAGTTTAATTTCGAATCTTTTACGGTTAAAAATATTTTTGTGAAATGTAACGGAATACATTGAAATGCTCCTACTCCCACGGGTACGTTTAAAAATATTTTTGTGAAATGTAACGGAATACATTGAAATGCTCCTACTCCCACGGGTACGTGTTCCAATTATAAATCGCTTTGAGGTTCAGTGTACAAATGAGAAACTCCCAAAGCGAAGTACAATATTGTAACGTTGTTGACATACATATGAATAACTGGTGATTACGTCGTTAAGCTGTACATAAAATCATATAAATTTTCATTCATATTACGCAGACAAGTACACACAGAACAGCATATGAATCTTTATCTGACTTTTGTTTCTCTAACTTTCTGACAGCCTTTACGAAATAATATCTTTACAATCGAAATATTCGTTAAACATTATTATTATTCTTATCCTCCAATATTCATCATACATCATATTCTTCATTACTTTAAATTCTTCATATTATATAACTATTTTACATTATATTCCGTCGAAGCTGTTTCAAAGTTAGTATTACACTTCTGACATAGTCATCATTAGAAATCATAATTGATTCTTAATCCATACGCCTGTAACTTGTCCATCCTACCTGCAGTGTGGATCCTACGCAGTTTCGACCGTACGCAGTTTCGATCCTACGCAGTTTCGACGCTACGCAGTTTCGACCGTACGCAGTTTCGATCCTACGCAGTTTCGACGCTACGCAGTTTCGACCGTACGCAGTTTCGATCCTACGCAGTTTCGACGCTACGCAGTTTCGACCGTACGCAGTTTCGATCCTACGCAGTTTAGGTCGTGTGGAGTCCATGAATATAACCCTAATTTATAGCTGCAGAGGTTAAAGAAATTAAAGAGAGAAAAAAATATATTTTTTTTTTGAGCGCATGATTAAAACTTAAATTATTTCAGGGCAACTGCGTACGATCGAAACTGCGTAGCATCGAAACTGCGTAGGATCGAAACTGCGTACGATCGAAACTGCGTAGGATCGAAACAGGTTTTGAGCTGAATTTTTCGATCGTACGCAGTTTCGACGCTACGCAGTGTCGATCCTACGCCGCATTCCCATCCATACTAGGGAACTATACTGTAATACCAAATGTTTAATTGAGCAATTTCCAAATTAAAGGGGTGGGCCATTGTACCCCTCCCGGGGTGCACAAATGTACCTATGTCTTATGATAGGGAATGGACCCCTATACATGACCATATAACTATATGATGTAATAGGACCTGATCAAGGAGATAAATTAGGTCAAAATCAAACACGTGGTATAACGTATTGCTTACGTTTATATTTTGGCAATTTTGTACCCCTAAAAGGGAACGAGGTGGACCACCCAAATTTATCATGATACATATTAGGATCCAGTACTATGACACCACATGTTGAAATTAAGCAATTTCAAAAATTAAAGGGTTGGGCCAAGGTACCCCTCCCAAAAATTTAAAGGGGTGCATCAATATACTCATGTCTTATGAAAGGTAATAGACACCTGTATACGCTCATGTAAACATATAAGGTAATAACACCTCATCAAAGGGAATAAAATCGACCAAAAACCAAACACGTGGTATAACGTATTGCTTACGTTTATATTTTTGGCAATTTTGTACCCCTAGAAGGGAACGAGGTGGACCACCCAAATTTATCATAATACATATTAGGGTCTTGTACTATAATAACAAATGTTTAAATTGGTCAATTTCCAAAATTTAAGGGGTGGGCCAAGGTACCCCTCCCGGGGTGCACAAATGTATCTATGTCTTATGATAGGTAATAGACCCCTATACATGATCATATAACTATATAAGGTAATAGGACCCCATCCAAGCACATAAATTAGGCCAAAAACCAAACACGTGGTATAACGTATTGCTTACGTTTATATTTTTGGCAATTTTGTACCCCTAAAAGGGAATGAGGTGGACCACCCATATTTAACCTAATACATATTAGGGTCCTATACTATAATACCCAATGTTGAAATTGGGCAATTTCCAAAATTTAAGGGGTGGGCCAAGGTACCCCTCCCAAATTTTTCAAGGGTGCATTAATATACCCATGTCTTATGAAAGGTAATGGACCCCTGTATACGCCCATATAACTATATAAGGTAATAACACCTCATCAAAGGGGATAAATTAGGTCAAAAACCCCCGAAATTTGAATGTTTGGTAATTTTTTACCCATAAAAGGGAACGACATAGACACCCAATACTAATACAGGTACATACTATGGTCCTAGGCTACCATACCAAATTTTTAGATTTGGCAATTTCCAAAATTTAAGGGGGGTGGTCCTATGTACCCCTGCCAAAATTTAGGGGGTGGGCCATGGTACCCCTGCCAAAATTTAGATGGAGTGGTCCTATGTACCCCTAGGTCATTGACCCCGGCCAGGGACCATGGGTCCTGAGGCAGGAACCCAGGGGCCAAAAAGTGTCCTCAGGTCAGGCCCTTACTACTCGAGTTGACCCGATTGACCCGACCCGACAACCCGACCCGAGCTTACCCGATTGACCCGACCCGACCTGACCCGACTGACCCGACCCGATAACCCGACCCGTGTGACCTGACCCGACAACCCGACCCGATCTTAGTCGGGTCGGGTCGGGTCACGGGTCGGGTCGGGTCAACCCGATCCGTTTGAGAGCACTATGGTCACAACACTGGGTGAACACCAAAATGCACTCCCATTGGGAATTGAACCCGGACCACGTGTACCGAAGTCTTACACGTTAACCACTAGCTAGATCAAGCGGGGATTTGTATATGCATCTTAATGAATATTTGGCACTTTTGAGGTTTGGTTATTTCTTTTTATAACTGATACCAATGTCCGACGTGGGAGAAATTTATTTTTATTTTTATTTTATTTATTTATTTATTTATTTTTATTTTTTTTTCTTTACTTCTATGTGACGAAATTTTTCTTCAAGGTCAGTGTTCTCACCTGCTGGGACGGCAGGGCGTCTTCTCGGAAGGCAGTAGCAAGAGTCTCTTGGCGGAGACAAAAGGAAATCGTTTAACTACAATGATAAGGGTTGAGGAAAGAGGAGAACACCTGTGATTTTTTCCAACCCTTCAACTTTCATTCCAAAATAGGTTCTTATGATTCCGGGACCCGTACCACTTTGATTTTTCTTTCTCGGTAATTAAAACGTATTTTACAGTATATATAGTTGCACGTAAGAAGATACATAATATGAATTTAAAAATAAGGTTGATATTTAATTATAAAGTACTAATTTTATTTCATCACTTTCAGCCCAACAAATGAAATTCAAACAATTTGCTCCGTAGGTCTTGGTCATCAATACTGCGTCTTATTCTTTGTCTTGCAGTCAAGTCTTGGTCCTGCATTTCGTAGTCTTGGTGATCTTTCATGCTATACAAGAGCCAAGAATGCTCACCTCATCGGTACAAATGAAGACCAAGTGTGATTTTGATTATGGTATTTCATACTATACGGAAAGCTAGAAAATACGCTCATCGCTACTTGGTGATCACCAAAACAAGGCCAAGAGCAAGATTACTATGCAATTCGTCTTTCATATCCAATCTTTATCTTGTTCTTGTATCGATGTCCTTGGGCTTGGTGAAATAAAATGAAATATTCACTTTAAGCAGGGGTGTAGCCAGCAGGTTCGTGTAGGAAGGGCCCGTCGTTTTTGAGGGGGGGCGGCTACAATGTACAAAGCAAAAAATGTGTTGCTGCTAGTGTTTTTCAGGCCTAAAAGAAAGGAAAATTTTGGTTTCCTTCTGGAAAACTAAAAACACTATTTTATCTTATTTATTATTACTATTACTATTATTATTATTATTATTATTATTATTATTATTATTATTATTATTATTATTATTATTATTATTATTATTATTATCCATAAATTATATTCAAGATAGTTTTTATTATGCTTAATCAGGAACTACTGGCCGGGACCAAACGCTATACTTTTGTGCATAACTATAAAAAAACCCAGAAAGTTCTGTCCCTTTTCGTGGAGGTCTGTGTTCAATTGGACCTCACACCGTGAGTTGAATGCGAGTGGAGATAAGGCGAACGTCAGTTGTTGGTGTGGGTATATCCAACATACTACCTGTTTGTGGCAATTCAGATACACAGTGAACTTGCGTAAAGACAGAGGGAACATGGGACATCCACAGAGCGTCATAAGAGCATGTATGCTGAACGAGTTCAAATGGAGGTCAAACGCCGCTGTAGCGGGACAGAAAATATGCCAGGCCTTTGCTGAGGGTGTCGTGACGACGCGGACAGTGCAGCGATGGTTTAACAAGTTTAAGGACGATGACCAAACACCCGAAAACACCACATGCCAGAAGACCAACACATGTACGTACAAAGAGGAACTGGGACTACAATTCAGTGTGTGGAGAAACCATTCGGCAGCACATCCATCAAGTTGGGAAGCACTACAAGTTGGGTCTCACATGTTTTGACTCCGGGCCAGAAGGCAACGCGGCAGTCGCATGGATTTATTTACTGTTTCGGAGCCATTTCTGGACAGGGCGTTGACATGTGATAAAAAGTGGGTCCTATACGAAGCTCCACGGCGCCGTCATCATTGGTTAGCATCCCATGAACCGATTTCAAAACAGCCGAAACCAGCACTGTACCAGAAGAAGGTCCTTCTGTGTGTTTGGTGCATCGTGCATCGGGAACTGCTACCAGCTGGTCAGAGTATCAATGCAACTGTGTAGTGTCAGCAGTTGAGATGTGCTCAACAAAAACTCAAAACTCTGGAGCCATAACTTCTGAATTGCAAATGGGTCCTCGTTTACGGGACAACGCTAAGTCCCACGTGGCTAGGATGACTCAGGATACCATTCTCCGCCTTGGATGGGAAACAATATTGCAACTACTATATTCCCCGGGTATTGCACCGCCCGATTATTACCTGTTCCATTCTTTGGACAATCACCTTAGAGGCCGCCAATTCAAATCCCTAGTAAAAGTCCAAAATGCACCTGATACCTTCTTCGTTTCACGGCCCACCAACTTCTACCGCGATGAATTCCATGGCTTTCAGGAACGTTTTCAGAAGGTCGTCGATGTTGATGGGGACTATTTTTGATCTTCCAGGTTAGGTGACGTATCGATGTTCGAAGGTGGTGGGTGAAAAAGCAACAAAACTTTTCTTGGTTACCTTGTTATTTAAATTGGTTATTTTCTTGGTTACCTTGTATACAGAACCTATGTACACAAGATTGATTTTCTTTAAATTTCACTTAATTTCTTTATAGTTTCCTGACAAAAATTTTTATTTATTATTCGTGACTAAAAAAAAACAATTATTTTATTACACTGAGTAGAAATAAAAGAGAGCGAATGAAATCCAAACTGAATAAAAACATTGTTTCTCACCAAATTTTTCATTCTCTGTCTTTTAAAATACTTGTTAAAGCATATAAAAATATAATGTACTTACAAATCAGTTTAGTACCTTTGTTTTATGGCTGTATTTATAATATCTTGTTAAAATGTTTGTCTTTAAACTGTCAAATATAAATCGCAGTAAATTGTGTAATCTGCTGTCACAAAAATGTATCCTATTTTTCGATCGGTATGGAAAAACAATATTTCTCCATACTATTTTACCGTATATTATTAATTGTCAATAACTTTGTTACTTTTAAATGAAGGAAGCGAGATAATTTTACTATGATGTTTTTAAAGCTGGTCATTTGGGGGGGGGCAGGAAACCATTTGGGGGGCCTGGACCCGATGGCCCCCCCTTAGCTACAGCCCTGAGTTTAAGGTCCCTCGATTCTGCTTCGAGGCTAAGGGATATGGTGACCATGAGAAATGAATGAAATGGTGGAATGAAGAAAGTGGGAGGAAACAGGAGAACCCCGAGAAAACCCACTACACGGCGTTTCTCCACCACAAAGCCTACTTAACACAAGCTGGGATCGAACCATGGACACCATGCACCAGAGGTGAATTCTCTACCACTGAGCTACCGCGGCCCTGCTTGGGCTTGGTCGTCCATATCCAATCTTTCTTTCGGCCTTGCTTAAACAACTTCTAGTTTTGTTCTAAATCCAGACTCCATATTGGCGTAGATATTAATATTACAGTCGATTGGTAAAATCAATCTTCCACATTTAAAAATTAAAGTACACACAAGTACAAAAATAAGCATTTACCATAAAAACACTAGCTGCAAGTGTTCAAAATACATTTATGGCTTCTATAAAATCAATTGAAAATTGCTATTTTTAATTACGCAGGTAGTGTAAAACAGCAGTTGTCGACTCCAGCCGAGTTTAAGGTCAACCTAAACTTAGTTGACCAAAGTGAACTGACCCGACTGACCCGACCCGACAACCCGACCCGATAACCCGACCCGAGTTGACCCGACCCGATAACCCGACCCGAGTTGACCCGACCCGACAACCCGACCCGAATAACCCGACCCGACAACCCGACCCGACCTGACCCGAGTGACCCGACCCGAGCTGACCCGACTGACCCGACCCGACAACCCGACCCGACTGACCCGACCCGACAACCCGACCCGAGCTGACCTGACCCGACCCGATCCGTTTGAGAGCACTACCTCCACGGAACGTCACAGACCGCAAGGTATCCTGGTAAACAGAGGATCAATTCAATCTTTCTGCTCTCATTTTCCCTGTGTACTTTTCGGTCGGTGACGTCGCATGGAGGTATCGCCAAGGCTGTTACAAAATACAGGATCTGCCCATACCACAAAACCTTGAAGCAGTACGTCGCAGCCGTACGTATCATATGATGGTGAATTTCTTACCTGTGAAAGGTTATTTCGCATAATTTCTTATCACTCTTTATTGCACGACCGTACGTACAGCACTTAATCATTGATTAATATAAATCAGAAGCAATGATTTAAATAAAAATAAACGACAAACATATTACATGTCGACATATGGAGATCGCAATGTTTTCAGCCGACATATATGGCAGTCATTCGGTTAGCTAATAGGATGAAGACACTTATGGGCAGATCCTCTAATTTAAAACGTCCTTGAGTATCGTGAGGCTCCCACGAGTGAAATGTTGTGTACGCTAAAGTTCTTCTAGAAGACATCACGGAGAGGAAGCCAATCAGAATGCTCAACGCGAACTGTTATTTTATATACCTTGCCTGTGAAAAATGAGAGCAGAAAGACTGAATCGAGAGTCCCCTGCTTTGTCTCTGGGCAACGCTAATTCCTGATAGTTAACAATCACCGCTCCGCTTCGTTCGCTAGGACAGTGCCATCCTTAACAAGCTTTAACGTGAACCCACACAAAACAATATATATATATAGTTTTGAACTGAAGCACCCTAGTATATATATATATATATATATATATATATATATATTAAGGTGCTTCAGTTTTCCAAAAGTGTTTACTCTAATTAGAATACATTTTCAATTTAAACCGCTTACTATAAAGAGCTCACTTACGATATTTTGTCTTCCTAGTTCAAAATTTCGGGGTCCTCCCAAAAATGTTATTCTTATCTTCAAAGTAATTTTAGAACAGCTTATATGGCTATACAACATTTCGATACGAAACAAATTACTACGTGCGTATCGTCTAAGAATGAATATGTCGCACCTGTAACAAGCAAAGACTTTTGAACAGGTGGCATGACTTTACGATACTTTGCAACTAACTGTTTCTGGGACTCATCCTTCGTTAGACAATTCTTATAATTAGTAGCAAAAGCGATCGCATACTTAGCAACGACGTTGAAAACGCCATACCCTTGAGAGCATTCTTAAATTTCTGGTATGTAGCGTTATCGTCCCTTGTTGATGAATCTATTGCGGGAAACGTAAGACTTATTTTGGCCATTTAGAGGTATCGCATCGAAGATCCTCGTTTTCTCGGTGGTGCAGTCGTGGAGGGCTGTCAGATATACGTTCTTCCTCTCCAGCCTTCTGAGTAATTTCCATACTGGTGTTTCAAATTTATTCACCATCTTCCTTTTGTCCTGGGAAGAGATTCGTTTGTCAAGAAACGCAAGTCCCACTAAACTCTTCGGAGAGATAACACATATGTCTCTGAAGAGCATTTAAAGCCATTTTGGCACTTACCCAATCTGGTAGACAAGCTTCAAGGTTCTTCATGAAGTCAAAATCATTTTTCTTAGCATAAGCAGCGACTAGCTCATGCGAGTATAAACAGTGCAAAAGACTGACGAAAAGACTGACGTTTGTAACTTCTTAAGTCCATTCGCAGTTAGTTTCAGCTGCTTCGCGAAGAACATCTTTATCAAATAAATAGCCTTTCTCATCCCCTGGCACGGTGGAAAGCGCAGGGGGTTTTAATGCGAACTCCTTCAGGTTGTCCATGCAATAAGGCATATAAAAGAGTCAGAAATTCTTTATAATCGTCATGCGGATGTGCAGAAAATTCAATTGCATTTCTCAGAAAACTCAATACTCGGGATTTCAGATCTGATAGGTCTCTTGATTCTGATAATCTTTCCACCAGATTAAGCTTATCGAGTGCAGAGTTCCAAGAATCGTGATCAAGAGAATGCCGTTGTTCCTTGAACCTAGCAAACAATAGATGTTCGGCTCTGCCTAAGGACCACATGTGTACTTGAAGACGTCGGATAGAATGATTTCCAAAATGTAAAGCCGGCAGGCTATCCAGAGAAGCTCATTACACAACATCTGCTGAATTTTGATGCAAGCTCCCTGCAAAAAGCCAGTGTTCCATGTTGTTGTTTCGAAGATAAGTCACTTAATCTGATCCTGCTAACAACATTCTAGGATTGCCGAACAACAGGCTTAGGCTTGAACTATATTTGTGCTTGTCAGTTGTTCAATGGGGTTTAGATACTGCACTCCAAACAAAAGAAAACAAGAACAATGTTCAAAAAAAGACATTCATATACAATATTTCATTAAATATACTTAATAATTTCAAAGATCAACGAAAGTAAACATTTTGGGGGAGTTCTAAATTATGTTTAATCAACATCATATTTCGCACAGAGGGTTCTCAATATCAAATGGAAGTAAGGCACAATGTGTTATATAGCTGAAACTTTAAAAAAACATTGGTGATGAAACACCCTATGTATATATATATATACAGTATATAACATACACAAGTATTTATTCCATTTCGAGTAGAATATAATTTAATAACTAAGCAACATGAACACAGTATAAAAACTACAGTCAGTAGTTTATTTATTCAACACATCCCGTTTTTAAGCTATTAATTAGTTATATTCTGCAATCAAAATGATTATTTCTATTCACGAAACTTTATACACTTATCTAAAATTAAATAATTTTAAGGCAGATTAAACATAACTGTACCAATACAAAATATCATTTATTACATCTTCCGACCAAGATAAGCTCTTATAATATCAAATAATGATATTCAACTTCGTAACTCTGCGGTGTAGATTAAATATAGATGAACCAATACAAAATAAGATATCCTTCTATTGGACGAATTAGACATTTAATATCTTTAAAAGTTGTTTCATAAGCGATGTTACATTTTTCAATGTAGGTTTAGTTTATTAGGGCCATAATAATAAAAAATGCTATAAATAGAGCTGGCAATGTTTCTAGGTTAGCAATCTTTGACCTTCAAACTTTGACCTAAGTTGCCTTAGGATTGAACTAAAATAATATTTACTGTAAAGTTTTTGGGGGGAATGGCGGCGTAATTAGAAGGATGAATATTGATATTCCAACATAAGTATGGAATGCCTAAATCAATTTCAACCAGACTTGGTACACACGTAACTTACAATATAGAAAGAATGTTGTGGGAGTAAGATAACCTTATAGGGCGACATAATTAAAAACAATCGAAAACGACCGATACTAGTGTCGAGTCCATAGTTTTCGGGCTTGTTAAGCTTATTGGTGACAACTTAAATGACACTTAAACTCAAGTTTAGTGAAGAGTTAAGAACATCGAAAGTTCCTGTTGGGGTTTGAGTGGGAAGGGTTAATCAAAAATAATCAAAACCTTCTGTATAAGTGTCGAATCCACAACTTATGGGATCCCTGACATGAATAACATTTCTTCCAATTGCGTTTAATTCTTAGTACAGCCCTCTTTGGCATATGCAGTGACAGGAGATGAAAGTAAAATGTCCAAAATGACCAAAGTTAGAGTCGAATCCATTGTTTTTAAGTTCGGTAAATCCGATGATCAGTTTTAAATAAGATTGGAACATTGTTATTACTCACGTTAAGCTGAGAATTGATTATTAAATGGCGTATTCTAGGAGGATATTTATGACAAAAGCTACTCATGGATTTTTATAATTACACTCTTATTGAAAAGCATATGCTACGAAGGAAAGGTAGTCAGATATGTTCCATAAATCTAATCTATCCTTGCAAAGAATGGACATTTCCGGGCTTGTTATTAACGGAATAAATGATTAATTTAATCTTGTAAATTTATATTACAATGATAAAATTTCATGTAGGAGTGCAAAAGTGAATTCTAATTCCTATTTTACCTTTTTCATTATAGAGCAAAGTGACCACTTTTAGACTTCCAAACTGTAGTATTCATAAATATTGAACGTCTTACATAAGAATTATGTCCTTCAGTCGGTAAATGTAAGAGAAAATGGAAGGGAATGTCGGGAAGTGTTTTTCTTTCTTTAATCGATTCAGCGTCCCAAGAGTATGTTTTTCTTCCTCCATTAACACCTTATTCAAACCTAAAATAGTAGAAATCAAACTTTCCTCTTTTACTGTGGACCGACATATACAACGATAACAGATAGCAAAAAGTGCAATATTTCGAATCGATTTAGTATCTAATTGTAAGATCACAGCTTCACCTTATCTCTATAATAAAACAAGAAGTCTTAGAAATGTATTACTGTTTCTCGTTTGAATAGTGATATCCACAGATAGAAAACGGTAAGAAAGAAATTGTGTTTGAAACGGACTGAATGTGCCTTGAATAACTTTTATGTAAACGTTTATTCTTCTATGTGAACAGAAAGTCATTCAAATCTGCTATTTCTACTTTTAACAGTACTCATAATTGTGCAAAAAATAATGTATAATGGTTTTTGTTGTATTTACTATGGCTAGAGTAATTTTTAGCTTCTTCTATTACCAATATAAATAGCAGAAACTAGTAATGTTTGTTTTAATATTGATATCTATAGTCTAAAAACGGTAAAAGATAGCGAGTACTACCGAGTCTATAGTAAAAGGCGGTAATAAATAGCGATGGTTTCTTGGTATTTAATGAGTAACACAAGGATAGATTCTATCTCTGGATTAATGCATCTACTGTAACCACAAGTCGTAGATATTTACTACATTCGGAATTCCATGAATTGATTTTATTCCAGTCTTATTCTTCTATCATAACCTAAAAAGTAGTAGTTTCAGTATTGATTTGTATATAATAATAGTAATTTTAAGAGATAACAAGAACCTTTTTTTTGTATCAAAGCATTGTCTGAAGAAATGATCCAACTCTCGCATAATCCCCGTATTAAAGGCAGAAGTAATAGATCTACTGCTAATGTAATCAATACTAAATTCACATAGTTAGGAAACCCTTGGTAGTTTTCCAACGTGAAACGAATATCATTAATTCAATTATTTGCATTAAGTATTGATCTCGTTTTCATTTTTAATACCATTCCTACGTAACATAGTAATTTATTAAAACATTAATCTAATGCTTACTGATTTAACTTCTCCTTTTTCAGTTTCTGTTGGTGGAGTGTTTGGATTTTTCCTTGGCGCCAGTTTGATGAGTTTCATGGAACTATTTTACTTTTTTGTGATCAGGCCGTGTTTTTTGCTTATCAAAAAAGATTCATATAAGCTTTTTCCCTATACCGAGTAGTACTAATGTTGACTTCAAAATGTAAAAAGTGGAATGTTGTTTATAACAGGTAAAGTAAGAGCACCAATAGCTGCGCATTGATCCAATCCCTCGTACTTTTAGTTTTAAACGTTAAAAATGAGCTTAATTCTTCTTGTGATCCTATTTGCGAATGTTCTTGGGGCCGCTGACAACATTGTTACTCAATGCAATATTAATGTGATGCAACAAACTGCTTAATAGTGAAATTACATTGTGGGTGATGACAGAACCAGAACATTGTTGCTAACGAAAATGTTAAGAGTAAGTGTACATTTATTTCTATTTTAAATAGTAATATCCTTTTTCCATTACTGTATATTATGCGATGTATTGAAAGTATTTCACTGTGTAAAGTATTGAAGGTTGCATTGCACTGTATTGATGTTACTACATTGTATTCAATGTACTTTATAGTGGATCATGAATGTAATATTTATTACATCTAATGGTAAAGAATAGAGATGTCGGGGGACATCAGCTACTGGAATTTATTTATATACGTACAGTAGTTGTGACAATACCTGACACTACCTATCAAGTTTGGAACACTTCTAAGTACAATTCGTTTATTAATTTGTATTCTTTGATGCTAGAAAATTTTATATTATATTTTCTGTAAAATTGTTTACATTTACACATGAGTACCCAGAAGTCGACAGACGCTACTGGGACCAGGAACCAGGAGCTAAGATTGAGAATGTTGTTCTTATTTCTATTAGTTAATAAAAAGAACATGAACAAGTTTCATTTAATTAATATAATTCGTTTTAGTAATAACTTTGAATATACAGTGTAGAAAGGAAGGTGTCAAACAACTGTAATAATTCAACAACGAAAACACTATTGCAATACTTCAGAAACGTTATAAGCATCTATGTAATTTAAAAATTGTGTGTCAATGGTATGCTTATTTATGGAAGCTGTTCAATTGCAACTTATATCCTCTGAGATATAACAAAACTTTTTTTAAAACCGTCACGTAATACTTAATCACTATTTCCGTCAATCTGACGAATATTCTTTTTATAAAGTCCTTGTAGCTTCTTTTTATAAAGTTTTCTTTCAAAGAGAACGTAAGCGCAACGTAACACTTTTCTAATACAGTAAAAATTAATTTCAATAATTACTTGCTATATGGAGAATGAAAGAAATAGGTTTTGCTTACATCTCCATACATGATCCATTGACATAGCAACATGTCTAGTCTAGTAGATAAGGTATTGTCTTGGGTCATATCCCGTTACCGTCCATTCTGACTTATGTTTTACCACATGAGTAACGGGACAGAACTTTTAATTAGGACATCGGCGTTCTTCCTTACTTTCGTCTTTGTGTAACTTCTTTAAGATGTTCCTCTAAAAGGTTGAGGAATTATCAGAGTGCATTGTCATTAGACTAGTGATTTGTAGCAATGACATTAATTAAAAGATAACTTGGTCCTCGTAAAGACTTTGACGGAAACATAGAAAAAATAGTTATTATTATTATTATTATTATTATTATTATTATTATTATTATTATTATTATTATTATTATTATTATTATTATTATTATTATTAAGGTTGAATTGTAAATCTTCATGGCGCTACCTGAGGAGAAAATATTGAAGTATGTACCTGATGAGGTTAGAGATGCTATCAAAGGAGGCCGAAACGGAATAAGTCTAACAACAGCAGTTAAGACATTCGATGTGCCCAGAGTTACTTCCCTGTACAAAGTGAGGGGTAAGTATCTAAAGGAGTGCAAATTAGACCCAGCAACTATATTCAGTATTGAAGAGAATAGAGAAGTGTATGTTAAAAATTTCCGAAGCTGTACCAACGAGCAACTTCTGACAGTGTAGAAATAATAGTGAAAAAAAATACAGGAAACTCAACATATTTAAAAATAATTGTCCAGAAATTAAGTGCAATTATTCTTTTTGAAATAGACATCTTAAAACAACTGAAAAAGTGTACAACACCACTGCAAGTCAATACACTCTTACAGAAAACGAAATCAGCACTTGGTTTCAGAAATAAAATACTTTTTTTATATGAAAGAACATCTTAAGTGTTGTTATAGAAGAACCTTCCCAAATTTCTCCCAAATGAAATACGTTTCTTATTGTGTCCAATAGTAAAGTTTTGGTTCACCAAGGGGGAAATTTGTGTACAATTACACAAAAAAAAATGAAAAAGAAGGTCTCACAAAATTAATAACAGCCAGTGCTTCAGGTAAATGAGAAACTTCTAGTGTTGTTTATCCATGCCAATGCACACATGTTTCGTTAGTTAGTTTAATTCCCAATGTTAGGTAAATACGAAAACACGAGAGACGTTTTGTGAATACGTTACTATTTTTTTTTCATCCGTGATCTTTATAAAACATTGTAACTGCTTTATTATTTTTTTTTTGATTGTCGTGACTTGCGTTTCACAGAGTGCTTAAATACCTCTTATAGTAACAATGGTATTGTTTCAATAGCTTTGTATCCAAATCCTACTAATATTCAACCACTGGATGTCGCTGTTTTTCCTCACCGAAAAGTGTTTGAAAACAAGGGTCCTTCATAAGAGAGTGGAACATAACAGGCATCGCCTGAATTCAAATACTGTGCTTCTTCTCTGGACAATATACTCAGAGACTCTCTACATTACAGAACGGGTGCAAGGCTTGCGGACTTTTATCCCTTCAATGCTGACGGCGTAGATTGAGAAATACGAACGAAAGAAAGAAATTTTGTAGTACAATTTTCTCTGAACTCTTTTGGAATTAATGACGGCTTAATAAAAGAATTCATACATTTCCTAGAACGAAGAATTAAGGCTGAAAGACTTGGATGATTCTCCGAATAATGAGACATATAATATAAAAGATAAAATTACTATTCTTCTGAAAGTTTATGAAACAAGATGCAGAGAAATGCAACAAGGGATATGACTAATCAAATAAAGACAGATATATATAAACAACAGGAGACAAGCTAATGACACGGGAGGGTGTTGCACACCATTGGAGCTACGTGTACTGAAAATATACAATGGAGAAGTATGATATGTGACAACAGATGGTAATAAAGGAATCTGGGTCTCATACTATGAATTTAGTTCAAATGCATAACAAGGATATTATAACATAGCAAAATGTCAGCAGTGTCACAAAATATTGATGCATTTGTAAAACAAAATTGAGTGTTGCCATTTTTACGTCCTGTGTCAGCTCCGAATCTATATAGGAGTGTAAACTGGGATTGGAATCACTATGAAAAAGAAAGATTACAATGAAATTTAAGGTGAAAAGTATAACAAAAACATGTCCGAGGCTGGATTGGAACCCACGATGCCTAATACGTCGGTTGTTTAGCCTTCTAGACCACACGGCTATATTGGCCGATTAGGAACGAAACGAGGTAGTAATAAAATAATTATATTTTCAATGTGAATATGGTAATATTACAGTGTGCAAGCATAAGCATATGGTACTATGTAGGAGAGGAAGTAAAAGAATATGCCACTTAACACGAAAGATAGAAACCGAGAACGTACTCTTCCAAATATTGATAAGAAATCTAGAAAGAGTTTTCAAAATTAGAAAACACGTGTTTCTTTCTTCGCATGTATCATTTTGTTTTCGCGAGTTGTCTGCTTATTGATCGGGGCTACACAAGTATAATGCAAAATCCTCACTTGTTTCTAGTGCATTCCTTTATTACCCTTTGTTGGCACATATCAGACTTTTTTATTGTACATTTTCAGCACATGTAATTTCAATAGTGTGCAATTAGTCCAGTCAATTTAGTTGAATAAAGGGCTTAACATCAAACTAATTGTAAAAGAAACAAATTAAGTTTTTTTAGACTTGAAGTAATATCCAAAACAACATATCAAAAGTCTACAGAAATCCAACCATGGGAAAGCAGTCATATTGGCCGTCATCTTGGATTTACTCTTAAAATCTATAAAATGCAATTATTCGTCCAATTAATTTCAAATCTGTATCGAAAAGAAACTTTTTAGAACTATGAACGTTATTGTAAGCCATTTACAAACATTTTAACCAGTACGAAGCTTGAAAAAGGCATTTGATATGTTTGTTGAGGTCTTTTTCTTGATTATAATACCATGCAGTTTCTTTTTATTTCTTATCGCTTTTAAAATTTATTCGTTTTCGTTTTGTTTCAGATGTTGATTAATTTGAAGTGTCTAATGATCGCGGATGAAAATGTAATTGTGAAATGTTCCTTTGTGACAAAAAGTTATCTGAGAAGCCAATAGTGACGTGTCGAGCAAAGAAAGTGAGTGAATCTACAAAGCAAGTGAATGAAGAGGAAGTGATATAGGAACTCAAAAACAGTGTGTTATTTTAAACCACTTTAAAAAACTTTACCAGTAATAAACTTGAAAAAGCCTTTTGTTATATTTGTTGAATTCTTTTCCGTCATCATAATCCCATGCAGTTTCTTTTCATTAATATTGTTAACGATTTTTTCACCTGTTGTTTTATAAGCTGGTGTAATTATCATGGATAAAAATGTAGATGTGAAATGTGTCATTTGTGACAATAACTTATCGGATAAACAAACTGTGACATTACGAAGCAAAGGAAGTGAAGGAATAAACAAAGCAAGTATATCAAGAGGAAGTGATATACGAACTCAAGAAGGACAATCCGTTCATGTGAAATGTAGGAAAACATGGTGTAATCCAAAGAACATTAAGGGTTTGAAAAGGAGAAAGCCAGTTGTTAGTACTAGTAACGAACCTGTGCTTCGATCACAAGTGGGGAAGTTTCAATTCAATAAGCATTGTCTGTTTTGTGGGCAGGAAGCCAAATTCGATGGTAGAAAGAGAGTATATGATGTTTTCCCAGTTCGAAATCATGCATTGCATGCTACCATAATGAATGTATGCACCAGTAGGGAGGATGAATGGAGTAAACATGTGTCTGCAGGACTTCTGTTTGCTAAGGATCTTCCAGCCGTAGATGCAGTTTACCACAATCAATGTAACGTAAACATCAGAAATGGAAAAGCAATCCAACGAGGTATGTGCCAAAGAGTGAAGCAACAAATGATAAGCTGCAACTGAAAGGCCAACCGAAGGAGAATGACAGAACGAAAAGTTTTCTTGCTGCCATGCAAGACCTCAAAAAGAATGATGAAGACCAAATGACCATATGCGACTTAGGGAAAAAATGGAAGCAAATCTGGAGTCTTCTGGTTCCGAATATCACGCATATTCTGAACAGTATATGAAACAGAAAGTTAAAGAATTATTTGGGGATGATGTAATATTTACAAATATGAAAGGAGGAGTAAATATTGTAACACTTCGAGCAAGTGCTTCTTCAATTCTTCAGCAATACTACAATACTCCAAAAGGTGAGAATGAAGAGGAAGAAAAACATAGGCTAATTGAAACAGCTGCAAATTAATTAGAAGCGATGTGCAATCGTGTGAAACATCTAATGATCATTATCCACTGACTGAAGATATGGCTTCTGTAGACAAAGCAATGAATCTGTTGCCTGACAGTCTTCAAGTGTTTATGAAAACAGTTATTGGAGGGGAAAATGATAGAAAGTCGGCTTCTATAGGTCAAGCAATAATGCAAACAATAAAACCGATTCTTTGTAGCGCTTCTCCAATTGGGACTGGCAGTCCAAACGCACCATCATTTTGGTTCAAGGTTTTTGATAGATTCTTTACACCAGTATGGTTTCTGCTCTTCCTATAGCGAAGTACAGAAATATGAGAGGGGTGCAGCAACAACGTCAAACCTTGATACATTGATTGATTCACATCAGTTTGTTCAGTGTGTTGCAGGCAACATAGACCACAACATTAACACACTAGACGGCCATGGCTCCTTCCATGGCATGGGCTCCATAGCAGTAGTAACTGCTGGAAAGATAGTAAGTAGAACAAACATTTCCCAAGAAGGTAATCACAACACGTGATCTTTGTACTGCAGGAAGAATAAAACTTATATAGTACCAGAGACACTAATCACTTGTGGAGCTCAAGTTCAAAGAGTTAGAATGCATGAGGTCTTTAGAAGAGCCTATGAAACTACAGACTGATATCCTTTGGAAACTATCGGTATTTGTAGCATATTTAAGACCATGCTGGTCTGGTTTTATGCACATGATTCATGAAGGTCACCAGCACGCTGAAAAGTCATCTATTGTATTCTTGCCTATTATTGATCTAGAACCATCAAATATGTCGTGTATATATTCTACTCTTCTCTTTCTGAATGACCAAGCAAATAAGAACAGTTGCACACCAATCATTAGATCAACCGTTGTAGTGGAAGGCTTTACGTATTATTGAAAATGAAGCCGAAGGAAGTAAGTTGAAAAACGTAATCCTTCTACTTGGAGATTTACACACTGAGATGAGCTTTCTGGGATGTATAGGTCACCTAATGATAAACTCTGATTTAAAAGAATTCTGGAACAGATGTATGGCAGTAACTCAGTAATTCATATGCTTAATGGGAAGGCTGTATCAAGAGCAAGAAGAGGACACATGTTAGTAGATGTTGCTCTGAACATATCAATATCAGAGGCTTTGAAAATACCTTTGCCACATCAATGGATAACTCCCACCAGTCAGGAACAGAATGACACAAATCGGGAGCTGCAAGTAGAAGATGGTACTGAATCTGCAAAGGATGAGATGAATGGTCTTATTGTCAGTTTTGGAGAAATATATAGTAAAGTAATGTCTAATGATGATGGAGATCAATATTTGGAAGATGGGTCAAGTACCTTATTACTAGATATAAATAGTAAACTAGAAAGTATCAAGGACAAGTACAAGGTGGAAAGCAAAATCGGTAGATTATGGGTACAGCATATGAAAATTGTCGATATTTTAAAGAATTTCCTTCGGGCAGAGCGTACCGGCGACTGGAATCTACATTTGTTAACTCTAAAGGATATGCTACCATATTTTTTGCTGCAGCAGGGCACAATTTGTACACAAGCACAGTCTATGTACACCTTCAAAAATGCAAGAAATTAAGGAATCTCACCCGATCGTGTTCGACAAGTTCCAAAAAAGTTTACATGTAGCTCGTCGTAGTAACGAGTATTAGGCAGGTCTTTCCGGTGATCTTATCATAGAACAGGCACTGATGAGAAGCATGAAATCTACAGGAGGGTTAACTAGAGAAAGAGGAATACCAGAAGCACAGCGACAAGTATGGGTTCAATCCATGATTCCTTGTACAGAGGTCAACAATGTCATGCAAGAATTCACTACTGTCTTGTACAATAGAAGTGAACTACACAAAGAAACTTCATACACCAGGCAGACACGAGACTGCTCAGATACCAAGAAAATTTTGATAGTTGTATTAGATCGAAGTCCATTCATTCCTGATGAATCTTTGCGTAGTTTGGCATCATGAGTGGTTGCTCATAGTAATGTCAACGTTGACAAAGCAAAAGAAGTTGGTACATAGATAAGAGGAGCATACTCAAATATGAACTCTGCAGCTATCCAGCATCTTTGTTTGTCGGTTCAGTTCTTCCACGGAAAGCAAGTAAATCGGTTCTGGCCAATGCCATTTGGGCCAAGATGGAGAAATGTCAAATGTCAGCAGCAGAAACACCACTTTCAGAACCCCTATATATACTCGATGGAGGTGCTTTAGTATATCGATTATCATGGTCAATGCCATGCAAGAATTCACTGCTGTCTTGTACAATAGAAGTGAAAAACACAAAGGATTGGGTTTGGTATGCTGTTTTCAGACATCTGTAATAGCTATAAAAACTACGTTGTGGAAAGGTATGATTGTGATTGTGTTTGATGGATATTTGGATGGTCATTCCATTAAGGACGTAACTCACATTAGGAGGAGCAAGGGTAAAAGCTCCCCTAACGTCTTATTTTCTATGGACATGAAACTGACAATGAAGAAAGATCTGCTTCTATCAAACAAAATGAATAAGCAGCGTTTTTTAATGATGCTTAGTGAAAGCTTAGAAAGTACTGGATGTCAGACAATACATGCACGAGGAGATGCAGACCTTCTGATCGCCCAGACAGCAGTTCATGCGTCTGAACAAAATGACGTTGTTATTGCAGACGACACTGATGTCCTGATACTCCTGTGTTTCTATGTAAAAAAGTCTTCTTCAGATCAGAACTAAAGCGTGGTGCAACCAACATCCGAGAATGGAATATTCAATCTACAAAGTCATCATTAGGATTAAATGTCTGTAGTGGCTTGCTTTTTATTCATGCGATTTTGGGATGCGACACCACGTCACAGTTGTTTGGGATTGGCAAAGGTCTAACGAATATCATGAAAAATACATCATTTATGGAATATGCTGAAATATTCAAGAACGCAAACAGTTTGAAAGAAGACATAATTACTGTCCGGGAACATGCTATTTGTGCCATGTATGGAGGAAAGACATCTGATACCTTAGATGAACTCAGATACAGATGCTTCAGTACAAAGGTTGTTAAAAATATGGTTCAAGCTGTTCAAGCCGTCACTTCCACCGACTTCAGCTGCTGCTAAATTCCATAGCTTACGGGTCTACTCCCAAGTTCAGGATTGGAAAGGCAATACAGCTCTTCTAACTGAGGATTGGATGGGCAACTCTTTCCAGTACTCGCTGATCTTTCACTAGCACCACCAGCTCTGCTCGATATCATAAGAAGTAAATGCAAGACAGATTACAGTACTTCAATATGCTCATGTAGAAAGCATGGTTTGGAATGTTCATCAGTTTGCAGTGAACGTCATGGCATACTGTGCTGCAACTCCAATACAGAAGATAGTGTATACAACGATGGTGTTTCTGATGGAGTGTGATAATGATGGAAGTGAAACCAGTGTCTCACTTGTGTTAGTTACTTGTGTTTTGTTAGTATTTTTAAAGAGTGTCTAGTAATTTAAACGAGTCTGTACAAATTTAACCATCTCTTACAAACACTGATAATATATCCTTATAATACTCATAACTTTACTACCTATGGACCTATTATTATCATTTTGTAATAAATGGGATATGAATAGAAACACGATCGGATGATTCCTGGTTTAAAAAGCTATCGATTTGATGTATACTTCACGTAAGTTGGAAGAAAATTGGAAATTTCTAGATTTTGAGAGAAAATTCAATATTGCGGCCAATATGGCTACTTTCCAATGCTCGGATTTCTGTACACTTTTGATATGTTGTTGTGGATATTATTCCAAATCTAAGAAACCTTACTTTATTTCTTTTACAATTAGTTTGATGTTTTCACCTAAAATGACTGGACTAAATACTGTACCACTACACTTCATTGTTTTGTTTAGTGATAATAGTGCATTTTAAAGATGTGTACACTTGTATATGGTGCTATTTTAAACATAATATTTTTATGCTGAGTTGGCAACACTGCTTTACCTATGGCAACACTGTTTAGAGTTTTCGATAGGGCATTGTGTTCGCATTATATTGTGCAACTTTTGTTTTGATTGCTTTAACGGTTGTCAGCGTATTTACTTTAAACGTACATAATTCCATGATATAATTGTTTGGATATTCAAATTTTGAAGCGCAGTTGCTCCTATTTTTGGTCCATAGCACCTTAAATTTTGCTCATTTTCATTTCTCATGATGCTCTATCAGATGTGCTATGTGGCAATCAGATTTTAGCGACAACTTGTGGAACCCTTCCGTGTCAGTATTCTCTGTACACTCTTCAGTTACAGTATTCCTAGTGTTTTTTTATGGTTTTCTCTAGTGCATCCTCCCAACATGGTGTTTTCTCTCCCTTTTTCCATAGTTTTATCTCCCTTTTCTCTCCCCTCATGTGTTGGACATAAGTGTTGAAAAATACAAAGGGATATCATGTCACTGGTTCTCTCGAACAGCTGACGTATGAATTTTATTAAAAGGGGGATTATCATGTTCCAATGGACATAAGTAATGAAAAAGTTAAAACTTTCTATACTCACTGTGCTTTGTGATATTTCCTCCGTGAATATAATTTCAAAAGTAATCCAAGTACAAAATTAAAAGGAAAAGCAAGTCCTACGACCTTGTTGACAAGATCAAGTACGCAAGTGGAATTTAAAACAACCAAAACATTACATAAACACTTTCTAAGTGTATATTTTGACTAAAAGAAAAAACATATTTTCCTTTGGCGTACTTCAAAATAAATCACAAATTAGTATAAAAACTGGCAATTTTGAACGATTATTATCATTCGACGTTCATTTGATTAGTCTTCGTCTTCCGAACAGTTAGTGAACGCTTAAACTGCATCGTTAGGTGTCAACTGTCTTCTCAGGACCTTCCCGATGTCTGGATCAGAGCCAACGACCATGAAAGAACTCTATGGATTCATTGTGAGTATGCATTGTTCTTATAACTATTGCATGATTTATCACTGTGTAAAAGGCATTTCATGAACTCATGAATACGCACAAGAAATATCAAGCACTAACTTCTTAATAACAAAACTCCGACCACTATGCTACTCAAGTCTCTCTTATAACTTTATTCATATCATTTACATTACTGCTTTTATATTATCTAAAGTACTAATTATAATTACTCAATAAATATACTCGTATATAAGTGCTATCTTGCTCCTTAAATAATAAGACATCTTCCATTATATTATAATATCTCAATCATATGAACATAACAATTAAACAACAACATCATTTTACTATGGACATTTTAAATGTAAATAAAATTTTTATTCATACATGTTAATAATACTTCAATTCTGCTATATACTGACAACTGATTGATTCTCATCTGTTAAATTTATAAATTTTACTTTCTGACGACGAACAGTTACATTTACAATTAAATATATTGAATATTTTTTTAACTGTTAAGCAATAGAGGTTATTCGATGCAGTCTTCTGTATGAAATTTAATTTTTCTTTGAAATTATATATGGATCAAGTGATTTATTATTATTATTATTATTATTATTATTATTATTATTATTATTATTATTATTATTATTGCATAATTAAAATATACTTCATATATTTGCTTTATCCGTGCAGATATTACAAGATACTTATTATACTTTGTCATTAATCAAATATAGGGAAGATTCACACAGCAACGCACGTGGTTAAAATTACGTAATAATTGAACGTATCATTTGTACAAGGCAAACTTCCGTTTAGTTGATTTTAAAATAAAAATCTTGCTTACCATAGTATTTTGTTGCCTCAAATTTGTGTTATTATGCCATAGAATAGCGGTTAGAAACGCTAAAAGCTACCAAGTTTGGGCACCTTCCAATCCATTTGGCTTCAGAAAAATATGTTCATTTTCTCCCTGATAAAGTTCAATTCAAACTGGAAGTAGTTAGAATTAGCAATTTCTGGTTTCAATTATAGTCTCAGAACGAACACGGTAATAGGTAGCGATAAACGTTTTCTGCAATCTTTTTAGCGTCTCGAGGCAACATATTATGACTAGTCAGGGCACTATACATAAACCACAAGAAGTTAAAATTTACTATTACTTCCGGCTTCAATAATGATTTGCATAGAGCGAAAATCGTAAGGAATTTCAAGATGTGGTTTCCTGCTATTGAGTCAGCTTGCGAAAAGAGTGTTTCACTTTTAACATTAAAGCTCTGGATTTAAGCCGGAAGTTGTTAACGTTAGTCGTTTTCCGTTTCAACTTTTAACGACATAGAACGAAAATGTTAGCACGGAGCGAAAACTTTTTTTTTTTTTTAGGTAGAAACGGTTTAGCGTCTCAAGACAAAATACGAAGCATGACTATCGACAACACTATCCGAAAACAGAAAGTGGTTCAATTTTACAATCATTAACAGGTTCAATACATTTTTCTAACGGATAAAATATTTCCAGGTGCGTTTTTCAATTGATTTAACCCTCTCATGCATGAATTATGAAAAAGTTATAATTTTGGGGGGGTTTGATTTTCTGATCAAGTAGATTTCTTAAAATAGATATTTGAAAAAAATAAAACTTTGTATTTTGATAAGGGAGATATGACGAGTCCTCATATGAGGACGCAGTGCAATAAAGGGAACAATATTTTTTGAAAGGATGAATTTATTAGTGACATATAACAAACACAAAATTGTGAAACATTGTACGAAAACTACATAAAAAGGGGAAATCTGTTGCAAATCAGTTAAAATATACCTAGGAAAGCCAAAACACTGAAATAGAATATTTGGAATATCTAGTCAATACAATAAAATAACCCGTATTTTTTTTTATGAGGTTTCAAAAAGTTAGCATAAATCTTTATTTTATTTGAGCAACAAAATAATGAAAATGATAGGCCTACAACAAAAGATTGTATTAACCCACTAAACGATGAAAACTATTATTTATTGAATTGTATGAAACACTTTAAAGCACTCTGGACCCAATGGTACCTCATACCTGCCATATATATATTGTGTCTTACTTTTACACCTCAGATCAGGACAACGATTTGCAAATTTTCAATCACCTTTCTTTGAGTAATGACCTCCTCCATCAAACTTTTTCTTCCTGGATACGATCAGGATTGCTTTCTTCTTTAGTGTAGGTATCGAAGTCTCACTACTGGGTCTTCCTCTAACAGTAATTCTTGCAAGTGTGATGGCATTTCCTTTGTAAATAAGTCTCATAGCCATACGAGTATTGAACTCAAGCAAATCTATATATTCATCTTTTGAATTTTTCCAGAGTATCAAGCCGTTTACCATACTAATACTCAAGAAACTATAATATGTACGAACATACCACCTCTTATTTCTAATGTCGTTTCTGTAATGAGTCACAAGAGAGTCCATCAAATCAATCGCTCTCATATGAAGATTGTACTTTGAGATTGCAAATGGATGTTGAATTTTGATAACTTTCCTCTCTTTTCTGGAGAATCGTGAGGCTTCGTCTTGAGATTCTAACCATGCTCTCACATTTTCGTTACGTCGTGTGCTGGTTTGCACCGATTCTCAGAGCATGGTACTGAGTCTACGGAATGTCTTCAGTAAGCACGCACTCGTTCAAGAGATTCTTTTGAGATGCAATCAATTACAGCTGCAATCAATCAATCTTTTATTGCTGCTATATTTTTTCTTTTGTTCTACTTTTATTGTTTGTTTCTATATTTATTGTTATCGTTATCTATCTTATTCTATACATTTATTATTTTATCTTTAAATTTGAATTTTCTTCTTCCTTTCGCAGTGCTTTCTGATTTATTCGTTTTAACATTTCCTTGAATTTTATTTTTGCAGTTCGTATTGGAGCAGCCGTGATAATGGTGATTGGGACACACGACCTTGATGCTTACGTTCCCATTCCTTCCTAATGAATCAATCAATTGAGGTTCTAGTCCAACTTAGTGATATCCCTATCTTTTCAGTGATATTCAAAAAATATGATGGTTGAAAAGTATTGTTATTATTAGGGGGTCTCATGTTTGATTACTTTTTATTGGAAGGGGGAGCTGCTCAAAAATAGCAAAATTTATGATTACGTATAATATTTGAACTGCCCCTGAGCACAATTTAGTTTGTACTCAGAAGCATTATGGACTGACCTACCTTCATTTTTATTCAAATATTGAGTTACGGATTTGTATATGGTAATAGGTCAACTTTGTAAAGTAATAGTTGTGTACATTTCATTTCGTAATGTGATCTCAATTAAATGAAAAAAGAAATTTTAAAATACACAGACATATATAATTTTGACCTTACTTCGTTTCATGTTACCCATGTTTACAGTTTCGAATCATATAGACTGGAAATAAAACATACAAGATGCAATATTTGCGTATGCAATATAATGACAACCAGAAAATTTTGAAACCGCAGCTGCATAACGTCCTCACTTGAGGACACGTCTTTTGTCGCTATTATCTCGTTTTATATAATACGTTTTTCAAAATAACAACACAATCTCATAAAGTTACAACAAAGTAAAAAACTAAAAAAAATATTTACCTGGAAAAATGATTCCACTCTCTGGAAAAAAAATATAATTTACCAGCATATGCTCAACACGCGTTCAATCGCGTTTTCACATATTCCATCAACTGAATCACCAGAGCGAGAGGTGCTGCCGCCTTGGGACTTCTCACCGATGCTTTACTGTTCTTCTACAAGGAACTAGTGCATTTACAGAAAATTCTGCTTTTAATTGGATAAGGAAGGATCTATTAAATATTTGTCCTCATATGAGGCCAGTATGCATAAGAGGGTTAACTTGCCAAGAGTAGGTTCCATCCTTTACGTTAACCTTCTGTTCAAACCTGGAGTGGTTGAAGTAACTTTTTTTCTGGTTTTAAAAATTATGACCATATATACAAATGGTAATGGATAGCGTCAAACGGTATTTGGAATGGAAACAACTTTTCAATCGTAACTATATTATTACAACATGCATCCTTATATAGAAACCGAAAGTAATAAAATTTATTAGTATCAGAGTTTCACAGAGAAAAGCTGTGAAAGATGTCAAGAAGTGTTTATGTTCGATTCAGCGTCCGAAGGATAGATTCTACTTCTTCCTTAACTTTCTTTTCATGTTGGAAGTGTTTATGTTCGATTCAGCGTCCGAAGGATAGATTCTACTTCTTTCTTAACTTTCTTTTCATGTTGGAAGTGTTTATGTTCGATTCAGCGTCCGAAGGATAGATTCTACTTCTTCCTTAACTTTCTTTTCATGTTGGAAGTGTTTATGTTCGATTCAGCGTCCGAAGGATAGATTCTACTTCTTCCTTAACTTTCTTTTCATGTTGGAAGTGTTTATCTTCGATTCAGCGTCCGAAGGATAGATTCTACTTCTTCCTTAACTTTCTTTTCATGTTGGAAGTGTTTATGTTCGATTCAGCGTCCGAAGGATAGATTCTTCTTCTTCCTTAACTTTCTTTTCATGTTGGAAGTGTTTATGTTCGATTCAGCGTCCGAAAGATAGATTCTACTTCTTCCTTAACTTTCTTTTCATGTTGGAAGTGTTTATGTTCGATTCAGCGTCCGAAGGATAGATTCTACTTCTTCCTTAACTTTCTTTTCATGTTGGAAGTGTTTATGTTCGATTCAGCGTCCGAAGGATAGATTCTACTTCTTCCTTAACTTTCTTTTCATGTTGGAAGTGTTTATGTTCGATTCAGCGTCCGAAGGATAGATTCTACTTCTTCCTTAACTTTCTTTTCATGTTGGAAGTGTTTATGTTCGATTCAGCGTCCGAAGGATAGATTCTACTTCTTCCTTAACTTTCTTTTTATGTTGGAAGTGTTTATGTTCGATTCAGCGTCCGAAGGATAGAATCTACTTCTTCCTTAACTTTCTTTTCATGTTGGAAGTGTTTATGTTCGATTCAGCGTCCGAAGGATAGATTCTACTTCTTCCTTAACTTTCTTTTCATGTTGGAAGTGTTTATGTTCGATTCAGCGTCCGAAAGATAGATTCTACTTCTTCCTTAACTTTCTTTTCATGTTGGAAGTGTTTATGTTCGATTCAGCGTCCGAAGGATAGATTCTACTTCTTCCTTAACTTTCTTTTCATGTTGGAAGTGTTTATGTTCGATTCAGCGTCCGAAGGATAGATTCTACTTCTTCCTTAACTTTCTTTTCATGTTGGAAGTGTTTATGTTCGATTCAGCGTCCGAAGGATAGATTCTACTTCTTCCTTAACTTTCTTTTCATGTTGGAAGTGTTTATGTTCGAATCAGCGTCCGAAGGATAGATTCTACTTCTTCCTTAACTTTCTTTTCATGTTGGAAGTGTTTATGTTCGATTCAGCGTCCGAAGGATAGATTCTACTTCTTCCTTAACTTTCTTTTCATGTTGGAAGTGTTTATGTTCGATTCAGCGTCCGAAGGATAGATTCTACTTCTTCCTTAACTTTCTTTTCATGTTGGAAGTGTTTATGTTCGATTCAGCGTCCGAAGGATAGATTCTACTTCTTCCTTAACTTTCTTTTCATGTTGGAAGTGTTTATGTTCGATTCAGCGTCCGAAGGATAGTTTCTACTTCTTCCTTAACTTTCTTTTCATGTTGGAAGTGTTTATGTTCGATTCAGCGTCCGAAGGATAGATTCTACTTCTTCCTTAACTTTCTTTTCATGTTGGAAGAGTTTATGTTCGATTCAGCGTCCGAAGGATTGATTCTACTTCTTCCTTAACTTTCTTTTCATGTTGGAAGTGTTTATGTTCGATTCAGCGTCCGAAGGATAGATTCTACTTCTTCCTTAACTTTCTTTTCATGTTGGAAGTGTTTATGTTCGATTCAGCGTCCGAAGGATAGATTCTACTTCTTCCTTAACTTTCTTTTCATGTTGGAAGTGTTTATGTTCGATTCAGCGTCCGAAGGATAGATTCTACTTCTTCCTTAACTTTCTTTTCATGTTGGAAGTGTTTATGTTCGATTCAGCGTCCGAAGGATAGATTCTACTTCTTCCTTAACTTTCTTTTCATGTTGGAAGTGTTTATGTTCGATTCAGCGTCCGAAGGATAGATTCTACTTCTTCCTTAACTTTCTTTTCATGTTGGAAGTGTTTATGTTCGATTCAGCGTCCGAAGGATAGATTCTACTTCTTCCTTAACTTTCTTTTCATGTTGGAAGAGTTTATGTTCGATTCAGCGTCCGAAGGATAGATTCTACTTCTTCCTTAACTTTCTTTTCATGTTGGAAGTGTTTATGTTCGATTCAGCGTCCGAAGGATAGATTCTACTTCTTCCTTAACTTTCTTTTCATGTTGGAAGTGTTTATGTTCGATTCAGCGTTCGAATGATAGATTCTACTTCTTCCTTAACTTTCTTTTCATGTTGGAAGTGTTTATGTTCGATTCAGCGTCCGAAGGATAGATTCTACTTCTTCCTTAACTTTCTTTTCATGTTGGAAGTGTTTATGTTCGATTCAGCGTCCGAAGGATAGATTCTACTTCTTCCTTAACTTTCTTTTCATGTTGGAAGTGTTTGAATTTAACGATTGGTTTCAACATTTATCTCCATAGCGAAAAAAAGTAAGGGATAACTAATAACGGCTTTCTCATATGGATACATTGTCCAAGGAACCGCTTTTATTGTTACTCTATAGGATAATGTTGTCTATTACAACCAGTAGTTACACATGTACTGCTTCAACTTTGAATATTGAATTCGCATAGTTTTTACGTCTTAGTTTCAGTGTGGAACGATAGTCACTTGTTTAACTTGGGTATAGCTAGTCTTAACTTGTATAATACTTCCAACACGTTAATAACCTCAATCATAGATTACAAAATTCTAGCAATATAACAGACTTTTCATTCTTTCTCATTTTTCATTCTTGTTCCAAACATTCAACCTACGAAACGAAAAGTTTCTTAGTCCCACAGAAAACCATTACTAGCAACCGTAGAACCGAAATAGTAAGAGCTGCCCCTACACCTTCTCCATTCGAGGAGCAAGTCAACCTACGTGAAATACGTAGACTCAGGCGCTGAGATCATTACGAAACAAACGCCTCGCTAAACAAAACAAAACAAAAATAAAAACGTGAACACCCAAACGGACGCCAAAAGAATTTTTTTTCTCTCTCTCTCTTTACATTTCTTATGAGTGAGCTTCTTTTCTTTCTTTATCCTTTAACGCTTTCAACACAGATTTAAAAAAACCCAAAACATTCTCTTTTTTTTCTTTTCTATTCAGACATTAAGGATGTTAATTTATAGTAACGAGTTCGTTACAGTCTGGTCATCGTCGAGAAAAGAAAAATTCAAAGTCAATTCATTTTTCGGCAATAGCATATTTAGGACAAGCACGGGAATATTTAAGTATCATAAGTAAATATATACATCAACAAGAATTACATTAAAACAATAAAAGCAAATAATAAATAAATAAAGCAGTAATTAATAACAAGAATAAACTATTAATAACAAAACCATTAAATATTCAGATGCTTAACTAACATATTTACAAGTAATTAGCAAATCTCAAGAACATTTACATAAAGTCTTCATGTACTAATTCAAATCTTAAAATTTTCTAGTAGCATTAAAATAATTTATTTTGGTTGTGTTTATAAGGAATTATAAATATCTCTAAAGCAGCTATAATTAAATTCAACGATCATGCATCGATATATCTAAATACTATAATTAATTTTTACCAAACGTTTATTTTCACCAAAAACTGGAACCATAAATTAAATCAAATGTACATAATATTAACCAAAAATTCTTTCAGGGTTAGTTTTCATCAATTTTCCTTCCTTCAAAAGATAATCTCTCCTACTCCTTTAAATTGGCGATACAGATCATCTGAGTCATTTCCGTCTTAGACCAAAACAGTGCTTGGAGTCAAAAATCTAATTTCAGACGGACCGAACTATTTATTACTTAGGAATTTGGACACCTTTTCTTTTAACGACAATTGAATATATGTTTTAAGTAAACCCTTCTCTTCAATATTCAGATTAAAAGGATTTTGTTTCTATTGCATCAGCTTGTGTTTAGTGGCAAAACTTCTTTTAATATTTTTATAGCATCCATCCACACTTCAGCGGACGACTTTCTTCCAAAATCAGAATCTGATACTACATTGGTTCTCTAAAGTGTAGTATAAACTTATCCGACTTCCAAAATAAACATCGAAGGAAAATATCTTTAATCCTGAATGTTCACTTATTTAAGTTTAAATTGTAATTTAGGTATAAGAGTGGATCACAGATGTTGCTCAATAGACATATAATGTTTGAGTGATGCTTTGAATGTCTTCATAAGTCTCTCAGCTACGTTATCCTCAGGGCAATATGGGCTCAACCTAATGTGTTTGATTCACAAACCAAACAAATTTCTTGAAATATTCAGATACAAATATAGATGCATTGTCAAATAAGCAGGGCCTCCGGGAACCATAATGGACTGAACATTTCCATCATCTTGTATGCTACTGTAGTGGAACTAATATTCTGCAAACGTTCTAAAACTACAAAACGACTGGTATTATCTACTCCTATGGGTATGAATTTAAAATCATTAGAATTTGGCGAGGTTCCCACAAGTTTTGAACATTCAATGAGAGTGGAGTCTTTTGTTCAAGTTTGAAATCAAATATCCCAGTTCCTTCTGATTAGACTCCTTCAATTTCCGGCATATAGCGCATGTAATAAAAACATTCACGTCTGCTTTCACTCCTTCCCAGGTAAATTTCTTCAACTTATTTAACATTCTATACACACCCACATGACCTCCCATAAACATTTTCATGATAGCATTCAATCATTATCTACCTCAAATCTTTCGGGATTGCAATTAAAACTCACTACACCAATAAATTTCCGAGCAAATTGTAGACGAATTTGATGTATCATATGCACATATTCCCATTTGGGTGGAATCCAATATGGCGGCCCTAAGATGGCATCCCGAGTGGGTAACATGTGTCAGAGAAACAGTACTTGAGAAAAATTGTTTTGCGTATGCCCACATTAATGTCCAGTTACATTTAAAAAAACAAAATCATTTTTGTGTTCAAGCGTTATAGTAATGTATGAATTTTCGGATATATATGAAGACCCATAAATATGCAAATTACCGGTATGTGCCGCTAAAATCAGTAGAATACATACTGAGCTGCGGAGAACTTCGCATTTGAATCAATCTTACATGAATCCCGATAGTACACTTCGAGAATGTACCTTGTAAGATATTAGGCTGGAAATCACAAGCCCAATCTGTCGTGGCTTTAAAACCTGCTGAAGGAATGGATATAATGTATTGCTTTCTCCACCATCATTCATTTCGCTTTGGCTTCTTTAGCTGAGAGGGGAAAATATGTTTTAAACTGAAAAATATAAAATAAACCAAATCGTGACAAAAATCAGTTTAGTTGGCACCATAGCTATCAAGTGTCACATACAAAACGGAAGAATATTTCACATTCTTAATTTAAGTCACATGTAATACGTAATTTGGCCACCCTACAATAGACATTTGTTAAAAGAGCAATTTCTAGGAATGTGACATTTTACAAAGGTGGTTCATTACCAGCTAGCACAATTATTGTTTATTATCTATGTATGGGTACATTAAGCGAAGAAAGTTCATACTGAAATAAAGTGACAATTTAGTAATAACATAACTGTATTGACACTCATATTTGAACACACGGAGCAAGTAGGAATTTTGGATGTGATAAGTAAACAACATACAAGTATGAGTACGTATCAGTGATGGTGATGGTCAGTATTCATCTCTGTAAGTTAGGTTACTATCTTTGTCAGGATTATCCGGGTCTAGTTCACGCTTCACAAACCCACTAACTCGCATAGACCTGATAATCCGAAAGAATACAAGTCGCATTTAGGAGTTGTCAGCTCAGTACGTAAATGATTTTAATGGAATATTGAGGGAAAGTGATTAACATGCCTCAATCTTGGACTTCCAACTAAACTGAGAACTAATTGCTTAGGTTCCCGAATAAAACAATTTCTAAAATAATAAAATTGGAGAATAATACACATAAGCGGAAGTTAAAAGATGGAGAGCGAGGCGGAATAAAAGTTTCAGGAATAGTTTCAAAAACAGTACATTTTTCTTCGTGATGATTCCTTGAGATGTTCCTGGTGACTATAGGTCCAGTTTATGCGTCAGACGTCTAGAACGCCTCCGGCTTCAGGGACAGTTGGTTAAGGTGATAACAGTGTAACCCTCCTTCGAACAAATCTTCGTGTATGGATCCCTTGGGGAGATGCTCCCGACAGCCCAGTCAGTCAGATCTAGTTTCAAGATTTTCTGCATTACTGAATCTGCTTTCACCAAGATGAATATCGAAGTAACTCCGAAACTGTTCTCTCGGACCTCAGTTTCCTAGATTCGGTCAACCTGTCTCTCCTGATCATCACTATCTGATCGTGAACCAACTAAGTCCATATGGTTTAACTGATCAGGAAATCCACGGACTGCTTACAATGGGACTAGGACACTGTGTAATAGATGGAACATGAGTTCTCACATATTGGATATTAGGTAATAGAAACTTATGCTTTGTTTATTGCAATTCATTACATAATTGATTTCGAGAATTTTACATATTTAGAACATTAGAACTGTATTCTATGTCTCGATGCCCGATTGCTAGTTAGTTCTATCAATACCCAAAAATGTCATAATTTGATGGTCTCAAACATTCCATCCATAAGAACGATATCAATTTCACTGCCTTATTGCAGAATTTCGAAGTCGAATATTGATACTCACTACTTGACCTAGAAATTTCACATATTTACTTACCAATCACTCTTTGCGCTTCAGAACGCACTATATAATCATATGAAAATTAGATGGTAAAGGTTTTCAATAACATTTATTGAACGGTATTAATAAACAGCACTTTATTTGTCCTTTACTAATTTATAAACGTTTAAACATTTTGTTAGGATTGCTTAAAGGAGGTCTAAAGTTGTAGAAATATCCTATACAATGTGCAGCTGAAAAGAAAAGTGCATATAACTACTTGGATTTTACTTTTTTCTTCCTGTGCAGGGATTTTTGTTGGAGTTGCTTTTGGCAACTTATCTAGACGGCGGTGGAGCTATACAACACTGGTGGCGGCGCTAGTGTAGATGCTACAGTGATAGCAGTGGAGTGTGTTGAGTGTGGGATGCCAAATTACTAATCTAAAGTGAATGTTTCAAAGTTAGAATAACCTACCTGGATAAAGATCGAAGTGACCCGTAGAGAAATTGCCAGGGAATGTCACTCCGGATTACATGAAGCATGTGGTAATAATGCATTGCCGTATCGGACAGTGGCATATTGGGTTGCAGCTTTTCGTGGAGGACGTGATAGTGTGCAACAGGTATCAGGTGAAGGTCGACGTGAGCTCGAAAAGCGAAGCATTCTATTGATTCAATCTTTGCTGCAAGTAGACGAGAGGTGGATTGCCAAGCAATGGGGTAAATACGTAAGAAGATAACACACTGCAGTGTTGCATGAGTTGCATAGTGTTCTTGGTTACCAAAATTTGCATCCCGGTAGATACTGTATCAACTTACGTTCAAAAATTGCACAGACACGCCTTCATTTGGCATGTGATAAATGGGAAGGCCGTGTATTCCTGGACTAGATCATCGCACTTGACTAAACATGGCCGCACACTTATTATCCACAACTTAAGAGCCAATGAAAATTATGGCGTTATTCATTATCTTCTCAACCCAAGAAGCTGAGCCAGAAAAAGAGTAATGTGAACTTGATGCTGATAGTGGTGTACGATGTAATTGGTGTCATATTACAGCATGTAGTTCCCCCGAACCACACCACTGTAGATATCAACAAAGATAATACTGCTGCTAATACCCTGCGACTTCCACACATCTAGCGATGGGTGAAACATGCTGCAGGGGATTACGTTGTACAAACGTAGAAGTCTCATGATTGTACAATAAATGGTTCACGAAAAATTTAAATGTTGCCACTTATTTCCTTCAGCCCTTGTATAATTTGGATAACAGTTACTGGGAAAACGAGTTAATTCAGGGTAACGCTACGTACAAATAGAACTCCACACGTCGTGAGAACAGTAATATTAAGTTGGTAATATTTAAAAGGCATAATTACTAATGTAAACATAGTATCAAGATGTTTTACGAATTACTGTTTTATTATGTCGTTCATACATTTATTTCGGTAGTTAATATGATATACCATGAATAGGTTTAGGAAAATATTTTACACTGTTCTGGATGTTATAACGTATAAAGAAATAAATGCTACACAATTAGATTAAAGATTCCTCTAACCGGAATTACGTGAAATATATTTTAATGTTTATATAATGCAATTGCACGCAACGTTCTCAAGGGGTACATAGATAAAAGTTATGTAATGCATTTTTATATTAAAGCCCTGCTTGCAAGTTACCTTGTTTCTTTAAAATTTTATGAGAAGGCTTCTTCCAAAAAGCGGTACATAGCATTAGGTATTAGTATATAGAACTACGTAACTGTTCAAACTCATGTCAACATGTAGGAACAATTAGAAAAGCATAGTCAAGACTATAATTACACATGTCTAATGAAAATTATAACACTAAATAAATACATAAATACTACATCTACTGGGTGTCCTCGACGGAACGCCCTAATTTGAAATGTCTGTAATACAACATGTATTCAATACATAAAGTAGGTTCATACAGCAATGGATACACAAAGTATTGGAGTTTTGTTTGTGCAATTACTACTTGTACATGAGCCCATCAGTGGCACGGAGGACGTCTAATCGAAATTCTATTTCTTCCCTTGTATCCTTTAGAATCTCTGATGTAACTGTCTCATTCCCTTAGCAATCCTAGTTGATCGATATTACTTTGCTGGATTTCTTCCTGTGAGGGTATATTAAGGACAGGTTGTACTTATTCTAGCAAGGTGACAACTCTAGAATGAAATTGGGTATAAACAGTTGGAAACCCTGATGGAGTAAAGTGGTGAGCGACTTCGGCTCCGTAATATTTATTAACCATAATGGAATTAAGGTTCCTAGTGAGAATTAAGTGGACTGGGGAAACACAGTAAGTACTAGACTTGATTAGTGATATGAAACATTATATATTTCTGTAATATAAATGCTGGGATACATTATTTTTGCATAATATCTCGTTAGATAAGGAGCTATCGATGTAGACTAACAAAAGACGTTCGATAATAGAACTGTTGCCAGATAAATATGTAAGGAGCATACCGAAGTCGCTTTTTTTCTTTTTTTCTTCTTCTTCTTAATCTCTTGTTACAATTTTTCGAGTGAAGTGTATTTTTAGTGAATACAAGTAAAAAAACATTGAAACTCGTGCAAAATATAAAAAATAAAAATGAGCACCTATGGAGAGTGTATGAAAAGTGTTCCGAGGCAAGATGTGTCTACTAAAGTTAAACGCGAGGACTGTAATAATTTCTGGCATATAAAATGTGTACAATTAAAGAAAGAAGATATACAATTTCTGAAGGACCAAAATCAGATATGGAGGTGTAAAAACTGTGCGAAATCAAGGCGTAAGAGTATGGCAGGTGAAAGTAGTTTAGGAGATGGGGAAAATTGTCCTACCATATTAGATGCTTATAAACTCTTACAAGAATTGAAATTTGAGATCTCGGAAAAAAAAGTATTGAGACTGAGCGTGAATTACGAAAGTCACTAGACCTTGCACACGAAAAACTGGATGAGAATTCTAGATTAATAAAACAACAAGCTGATGTAATGAATGAGTGTGTTCATAAAGTAGAAGCTTTGAATGTAAAAGTGCAATTATTGGAAAAAGAACTAAAGGATACTCAGTTACAACTGGACGAACTCGATCAGTATGGGCGAAGAAATACAGTAGAAATTTATGGTGTTCCGGACAAATTGAATGAATATCCGCGTGAAATAGTAAAACATGTGTTAAAAGCGCTTGAAGTGAAACTAGAACACATTGATGCGTGTCATAGATTAAGGAAACATCCAAATGAGACATGCCGGGTATTATGGTAAAATTTGTAAATCGTGATATAAAAGACAAAATTATACAAAAACGGAAAGTTAAGAGAAATTTAAACACCAATGACATAGGATTTCAAAATAATCTCCCAGTCTATATTAATCATAGTTTAAAAGGATATCGAAAGCGCTTATTTGGACAAACCAGGAATACAGGAAGAAAGTGATATGAAACATTTACAAGAAGATATAAATGCCATATTTGAATGGAGTAAAGATAATTATTTAGAACTAAATATAAAGAAATGTCATTATGTAAGGTTTGGAACTTATAAAAACATACAGAACTACAAGTATTATTTGAATAATGTTGAACTCGAAAAGAAACATCAAGTTAAACACCTTGGTATTGTTTTTGATAGTAAGATGTCGTTTAATGATCATATTCAAATTATTATGGCAGAAGCATATAAAAAACTAGGTTTCGTTATTAGAAACACAAGAAACTTTACAAATTTGGAGGCTATTAAACTCTTGTATTATAATCTTGTTAGAACTAAACTGGAGTATGGGTCAATAATTTGGTCACCCAATTATACTTCTTATCAGAGGCAAATAGAAAATATTCAGATTACGTTGCATTTTTTATAAGAAATATAATTTTTCATCGTATAGAATGGGAATTTCTTATAATGAAATATTAGAAGAATTTCAGTTCATCCCGTTACATAAAAGGCGCAGACTACATGAACAAATGTTCCTTTATAAACTTATGAATGGAAACATTGAAAGTAGAAACATTTTAAAACAAATTTACTTTAATGCAGGTCAATGTAACTTAAGAACACGGAACTTTTTTGTAAATAAAATACCTGAGACGAACCGTTATAAGAATTCATCACTGTTTAGAATATTAAGCAACTACAATGACATGTTAAGAAATCATGATTTGGATTTCACTTTCAATGTTAACAAATACAATATTATTATGCAAAACACATTAAAAATATGAATTAATTCTAATACATAGCTGCAAATTTTTGAATGTACATGAAGTGTAAATATGTAAACAGTGTAGAACGTATGTTTATATGTATGAAGGTGAAGTATTTATATATAAACTATTTATCAACCAATATATAAATGTGTGTATGTAAAATTGTATTTATATATTTATGATTATTATTTTTTATATTTTTGTAAAATTCTTTGTGTGTATATTATGTGTATCTTTCTTTTTGCTTAACTATAAGTTAAATTGTAAATCAATTGTAGTAAAAGCTCCCATAATTGGAGAGGATCGTCCCTGTTGGAGTTAGATTGTTAAATAAATAAATAAATTAGATATCTTCCTTGCCTCTCGTTGGGCTCATATAGAAATAGTGTGATTGCACAAACAAAACTTCAATACTTTGTGCATCCATTTTTGTATGAATCTTTTCATGTATCGAATACATGTTGTACTACAGACATTTCAAATGTTGGCGTTTCGTCTCGGACACCCTCTATATAACATCCTCTGATGCTCCAAATAGAACTAAGGACAATCCCACAAATAAAGTAACCACTAGGAAACTGCAGACTTTTCAATAGTATCTCATGGATAGCATTCTACAAATCAGCACGAATGTGCTTGAAATGTCACAGCAAGGATTAATTGTGTATGAAAATAAGCAGTAATTCCATGGATTAGGAAAGTGATGCGAAAATTAATTATGCACTGAACGTGCACTCAGAAGGAACTTTAAAATGCAAAGTATCACAAAATCAGTGAAAGAGTTATACTCGGCTGCTAGAAAAGTCACAATGAAGTATAGGAAACACTTTTAAATATTTAAAAGGAAGACGTTGAAAACCAAAGACGTCTACTGTAAGTTCGGAGGGAAAGATTCTGAGGATTTCTTTGACGAAAATACATTTTTCAGTTCCCGATGTAGCCGAAATGGTAGATGCTAGAAAACAATACTACAATGGATAAAGTCAAAATCGAATATCCGATCATATCAAAAGCAGCGTCCGAACGAAGGATGAATCCATATAACTTACTACTACTACTACTACTACTACTACTACTACTACTACTACTACTACTATTGTAAAACTAACTATTCCACACTACACATAGCAGAATACACAGTATCGTTGCGGTAATTCAACTGACGTCTACTCAACACGCTATCATACGTACCAGAATTACACACCTAGGTTCATGAGGATCAATATTTACCTGATATCTGGAGGATGTAGTTAACATATGCACGTTGTGATTTTTTTTTTCAAAAATATTTCACCATCATATTTGGTAACCTTTTTCAACTATAATTTTGTACTCAAATTTACTTGCTCTAATTGTAACAATAACTAATCATTGCTAACTAACAATATTACACTAACAATGTAACTAATGATAGTTAACAACTATAGTACTCGTTGCTAAGCAACATAATTATCTTGTAGACCACTGTCCTCAAGTTGTAAAGACTCACACTTTCAAGATTGACGTCTTCACCTCACCACCTTCTGATCGCTGTTTCCCGCTCTGCATCCAATTGTCACTTAACTTACCGGTATTAAAAGAAGTCATAATTCTAAGTATTTAAAATGTGATCGCGACGTTATAATCAAATGTATTTGAACTATCCAAAGTGTAGTAACTGAAATTGTATTGATTTCATAATATTACCATACATACCACTCGAATGGTAAGTACGTTCTGTATCCACGGCGGGATTTCGGGTCATAAGGTTAAGAGTGTCGATCTAGCTTCTATGCATATTTGTGTAGAACTGAACTACTTATTGAACCCCTGGTCCCGTTTTGTAGGTATAGGGGGTACAAGTTTGGTAAAATACGACCATACTTACAACTCAAATGGTAAGTACGTTATGTATCCATGGCGGGATTTCGGGTCATAAGGTTAATAGTGTCGTATATTTATGTAGAACTGAACTTTTTATTAAACCCCTAGTATTTTATTAAAAAGTGAACAAATTAAACTGAAATCAGGTAATACAGAGTAATTGTGTTAATATAGTAACTTTCAATTTGATATAAATAATGAAAAATTGTATAAGTAATTCATGTATTAACATTAAAAATAAAAAGAGTAAGTCGTAAATATCGCAAAACAGAACTATGGATAACAAAAGGATTAGTCAACTCTATAAGAAACGAAGGTAAAGTCGCTTAGTAAGAAACAAGAATTTTTAGGAATGACCCAAAAAAATGCATGAAAAGATTGCGATGTTGGCCAATAATTAGTTTTTAATCAGGGGCCACAAAAGTTTGGAACGACCCATAAATCGAGTTTCCGTATTTTTTCGAACGGAATAAGCACATCATACTGGGGGGATAGTTTGGGTTCGGTTTCGCTATATGTAGTACTCCAGATATGTCGTACAAGAAAATGTTTGATTGAACGAAATATATGGAATTTTTTGAATCAGAGGCTACAAAAGTTTTGAAGAGCCCTTAAATAATCGAGTTTTCATATTTTTTGCAGAATGAGAACATCATACTGAGTAAATTGTTAGTTTTGGCTTGGCTACACTCTATGCAGTTCTCAAAATAAGGGACGTACAAGAAAATGATTATTGAATGAAATATATTGAATTTTGTGGAACAGGGCCCAGAAAATTTTTGAACGGCACCTAAATCGAGTTTTCGTATTTTTTGCGGAATGAGCACATTATACTTAGTAAATTGTTAGTTTCGGTTTGGCTACACTATACATAGTTCTCAAAATATGCGGCGTACAAGAAAATGTTTGATTGAATGAAATAAGTTGATTTTTTTAAATCAGGGGCCAAAAATATTTTGAACGGCCTTTAAATCGAGTTTTCATAATTATTACGGAATAAGCACATCATGCTGAGTAAATTTTTAGTTATGGCTTATCTACACTATATGTAGTTCTCGAGATATAAGGCCTACAAAGTGTTTTTTGCCTGAAATATATTGGATCTTTTGAACAAAAAATAATAAAATAAAATAAAATAAAATAAAATAAAGATTTTGAATTTAATGAATATTACCGAAGGTATAGAAATAAACTTACACAATTAATAAAATAAGTTAAAATGAATACTACAGAAAACAAATTATATTATGTAATAGTGTTAGTAAATTATGGAAGCTAATAACTGATATTATAGATAAAAAATGATGAGACATACGTAAAAGTAAATGAACTAAACACTAAAAATGTCTAGTAAAGTTTGAACGTGATCCAATGTTAATAGTCAAAAGTTTTAATGAGCATTTTTCCAGCGTTGGCAAAAATAGTTAAGAGATTGACGATAAATATTAAATTGAATCCTCAAACGAAAATAGTAAACTCTATATTTTTTACATCGATCACTCAACAAGAAATAGAACGCTTCATAAATGAATTATCACCAAAAACATCTGGTATAAATAGATTATTTATCAATAAGTGCATTTAAACATACGAAATAAGATATATTAAAACCTTCGCAATATGTCTTTATCCTAAGTTTATAAACAGTGTATTTTCTGATTTCAAGACTGCTGTAACGAAACCTATATATAAAAAAGGCTCAAAGGCTGATCCTAATAACTATAGACCTATATCAATCCTCAATAACTGTGGTAAAGTGTTACAAAAATTATAAAGAGACGCTATGTTAATTTATGTATATGTAAAACAAGGAGTCCAGGGAACTGTATTAGGTTCAATGTTATTTTTAATTTATATAAAAGTTTTGTGTTATTTAATGGACGGGCATATACAATCATTTGCTGATGACACGTCAAAAAATAATTGTAAATGAACGTCCATTAAATTTCATTAGTTATTATATGTATAAATGTCAAGTTTCCTTACTCTATGATTCGAATCTTAACTCAATCTAATCCTTTTCAACTCTGCACATGGAATGCTTTTCTTATCTTTTTGTCTCTTAACGAAATGAGTCCACGTGAGTACGAAGTGAGTGAGGGCTCACAGTCAGTCAGGCTCACGCTCACTTCTCTCAACTAAGCTCGCACTCACTTGGGTTCGAGCTCATTTCTCTCAACTGGGCTTGAAGTCACCGGGGCTCGCGATCACTTCTCAAAACTAGGCTCGTGCTCAATTCTTTCGACTGGGCTTGCACTCACTCGGACTCGCGATCACTTCTTTCAACTGGGCTCGCGCTCACTCGACTCACGCTCACTTATCTCAACTGGGCTCGCATTATATTACTGAGCGTGAGTGCCGAGATTTTGAGCGGTGGGCTTGCGAGTTTTTACACCTATGCCATTTCCTGAACAAGAACTGAACTAAGTTCATTCCAAAAGTAGCTTTCCCCTTCATGTTTCAATTCAATTGCTCCATGGGTTAAACCCTAACTCTAGTGGCCCATTAACTTTTCAATTTCATCACTTTATCATTGTTGACAGTATTGAAGACAAGAGTGGTGTTCTAGTCCACGACTTCAATCTACTTGAAAACAAAAATGAAAAACTAATATTTATATTCCTTAGTGTTTGTGTTGCAAGTGAAGAGGTTAAGTCAAAGGAAATCCGAAGAAAATAACCTCTGGGATCACTGTTATTCTTATAAAGTGTGTCTATAAAGGAAGGGAAAAATATTAAAATTGCTGTTTGATATAAGGACTTTTAAAGTATGCATGAAATAACTAATCAAACTATGTCAACAAAAATCGCTTTCAGTTATCGGTTGTAATCCTATAGTGCGACCTGGTTACCATACTAATAGGCACATGAAGAAGGTATTTGAAAAAGAAATGAAGCATAGAAGATCCCTTCAAGCAAGACCTTCTTACTATAGTATTCTCAAATTGCATAAAATTTACCTTCTGGAGGAGTTGAATATTTATAATTACATCAGATTTTCACTGATAAATATCCCGAGTATGCGTTTCATATAAATTTTATCACCAAACTTTTTAGAATAAGTTTGACATTCGTTTTGGATTGCAAAATCCTGTACCTGCTCAATGTGTGAAGAATTTTAAGAGAAAACAACCTCTTCTTCCAAAGAAAAATAATGGCATTAGTTGTGCAGAAGACGCCGATAAGAGAGGCACAACAAAAAAGCTGATGTATTTTATTAACTTAGTGTCGAAATCAGAGGTAGAAGGTGCGGAACATTCAGCAATATATATGGATTTTAAGAAATATCAACTATAACCACAATAATGCCTATATCAGAGATAGAAGATGCGGAACATTCAGGAATATGGGTCTGAGTGTCCCCCCTTCCAAATTTACAGAGAAATCGGCGTCCTTGGGTAGACCTACACTAAAGCTGACATGAATTCTGGTGTAGAAATTGCAGAAAACCTGCTTTGTTTACATTCAAGTTTAATTCAACTTGCTATGCCTAGGTATTCATACCTACAGTCTGAAACCATCCTACGGAGACATATCTCAGCAATATCTTGTAAAATTACCACACTGCCTAAAATAAATATGTATCCTTTGAGCTTCTTCGTTGAATTTTTCAAAAATTGCTACAATGCTACAAAACGTGATACGTTGTAGAATTATATTGGACTTCCATTGCTTTGTACATAAAAATGTGCATTTGGTATTTTTATTAGGTCATTTACAGTTCTCAACAATAGATATTTCAATGACAAAACATTAATGGGTTTGAAACATATTTTGGAAATGTAACTAGAAAACTCATACTTCTATGATTTTTACTGCATGGTTTAACGTTCTAGAACTTCAATTTAAATGTACAAAAAGTTCGATTGTTTTCCCTTGTGATTCTCTATTTCAATCACTCTTCACGTACATATAATGTATTCAATATTTATTGCAAGTATGTATATACTAGTTAGTTATATATTTATTTTTACAATATTTTATTTAGTATCATAGCAGGTAGAAGAGATAGGTCCATAGTTAATATTAAAAAGAATTGTATTAAAGATCAAAATTTTCGTTCTCTTAAATTAAATATGGTAAATTTTACTTTTCACTCCTTTTGAATTTTCAAGTGAGTTTGGGAGTATCTCACGAAAATTGAAAAATTCTTATACGGAATACATTGAAACTTTGAAATCTCAATATGTCAAATATAAAGGATTTCGTCAAGTTCAAACGTTTAATGAACTTCCCAAATATGTCTTTGAGTGAGATACAGATTAAGGTTAGTATATTTTGCCTGTAGTTTTACACAAGAAAATGGATACAAGTATGATTGAATAATATGTGCCATGTTCACTTGATAATAAGACCAATTTGAAAATGTTCAACATTTAAGGTAATTTAACTCCTGCATCTGGACTTGTTTTTTCTGCTTGAATGAATGATCGTTTCCCAAAATTTGATAAAATATTGCGTAATTTAAAATATCTGAACAATTTTACATCAATATGCCTCTGTGACGAAATTCCATAGATTAACGTACTAACCATAAATAGAATAGAAGTTCTACAAGTGTAATTTTATTGTCACAAGTACTCAATTTGTCTACAAAGTAATACTTGTACTAGTACGATCAAAGTTTTCCTCTAAGATATAGGGTCAAACTCAAAATAAGTTGCACACAATCTCAGTTGTTTGTAACAAATTGCACTACTGCTAGATGGTCTGGCAATCATGGTCACTCCAGGAAAGCATGCAAAACTGTATTGGTACTTCATTTGCATTCAATATATTCAATTTTTATCTCAAGACACAAATTGTTCTTTATGCTACATAAACACTTTTAGAAATTACTACCAATATGCGATAGTGAAGTATTTTACAGATTTCCCTTCTAATTAGAATTACTAGATAATTTGGAGTAGTTGATTGTAAAACACAGCTTTGAGGGACTAAAGATATTTCAAATTATTTTGCCCATTTATAAAACATTAACACTGCAAATACCTATCGGAAAGTAACGCAAGACCTGAGACGGACTGGGACTATAAGGCCTCAACCGGAGAATGATGCTTAAGGGCCTTGATGAATACCGAGTTGGTCTGAAGTCTGGAATACCCTTTTAGGAACAAGCTCTTAGCTGGAGACTTAGATGGTTAAACCGGCGCTTCTACGAAATGTAAAGTTGTGTATGCATATCGATAGTCAAGTATTACTTCGCTTTATTTTCTACAGTCTGAAAATCTATGCAATGAATCGTACATGTGCCTTCAAAGCAGCGACTGTTTATATTGAAAAAGATGTGAATAGAATGCGATCCGGTTTCGTCTAGTAGCTAAAACGTCTGGCTTCCGTTTACGCTGTCCCGGGTTCGATTTCCCGGTGGGGGTGCAACTTTTTGGCTTTTACCTAGCGTCGTAAGTCTTTTCTCGGAGCAGGCGATTGTGGAGGGGAGTAATTTCGAACCCTGCCGCCTGCCATCCTGACTGAGGTTTTCCAGGGTTTTCCTCAGTTACAACAAACGAATGCCGGGATGGTAGTTTAATAGGGCCCTGGGCGCTTTCTTCCCAATCCCTTTGCTTGAAGGCATGCGTTGGGGATGTCTTCCCCGGTCTTGAGACAGGCTTAGGTCAAAAATGCCATAAATGCCTATTCAAATAGACTTTCCCTTTTCCTTACATAGATAGCAACTTAAAATCACAATTTCCCTTGTAAAACCTCCTTTCCTTCCATCTATCTGTCTATAAAACGTCCGATGTAAGTATGAACTTGGATACATATAATGTAATGCATAGTAGTGTTGCTTATTTCCAATCTAGCGGCCAATGAACATAGTTTGCTACTTATAGTTAGTTCAATGTTTTTGCTTTCCCACTAGAGCGCGCCCACAAAAGTTTTATTTGTTTTTCTTAGCTACTTCTTTTTATTTTTTTCTGAAGGGGGAGCGATTTTTCGAGTAGTTTGGAGGCCTTCAAGCGGATTAATTCGGCACCTGTCGTGGGTAAGGACTTCCCATTGTTATTTCTATTGAGGTAAATTGCTTTGTCGCTCACATCCCACAAATTCAAATGAATGAAAGCTATAATATATATATATATATATATATATATATATATATATATATATATCTTACCTTTACAGCTTGAGAAGTTGATACAAAAATCAGTTTTCACTGCTTCAGATCACTTCCAGCTGTGACGAGTGCATTATTCTCTGCTTCTTTACGTTTCTGATATCCGGATTTTTCTTTCTTTCGATTTAATGTTAATCTGTACCTTTTATTGATTCCATCAAATTCAGATTTTCAAGAGAACCAAATTCGTCCAATGAAACAGTTCTACGCTTCTAGTATCGCAAATAGAACAATACTTACTATAGTTTTGGTGTCACAAATATGTATGCAGGTATTTGCGTACTATACGTTCTAACCGTTAGTAATGGTCCGCAAACCTAGTGGAATTGTAGTGAAACAACTAATATCCCGAATGGTATTTACTTAGCTATAATGGAGCTTATTTTTTAACGATTTTCAATAAAAAGAAAAACAGGGAAAACAAGTTGGGAATACAACAATGAGCACGATTGTTTCTATCTTCTCGAGGTTTTAGATGGTAGTGAAAACAATCGGTGTTGCAACTTTAAAAAAGTGTTATTTTATGATTGTAACATTCACTTTCTAGGGATTGGAAAGGATAGTATGTTTTATTGCTAATCGCTGTGAAATAAAGTGTTAAGAAAATATCAGAAAGCTCATCGTTAATCGGGTTCCAAGTTACAATAATTAATTGATTTCTTTCCGTGACCTGCTTGCTTCGGGGACCCCTCCAAATTAAAGGAAAACCATACATTTCCCTTGGATAGATTATCCCATATAACACACGCAAAAATTCAATTCAAATTATATTAGTTTTAATGTTACTATTAGTAGCTTAACTAAGGTCGCGTGCCCCAAACTTCCCGCAATATTCGCAAACGAGACCCCGCCAATATTCATACACTATTGTTAGGTATACCGAGTTAGAAACCCCATCTTGCTATTCCCCTTCATCTTTATCGACTTGAACTTAAAAAGAAAAACACTATGATTCCATCAGCAATGGAGACCTACCCGAGTTTTGAAAAGAAGTTAAAAAAATCACAACGTAAAAAATAGATTTGCAAGAAAGGAGTAGTGCGTTTCCCTTGGGGTTCACTATTTCCTGTGTACTTTCTTTCTCCTATGTACGAGAAAGAGAAATTGTCCCAATCTAATGTCTTTGAGTTTTACGTCCCAAGATTTTGCCGGCAAGGCTAAAGGAGGCCAATCTAATGTCATGTTAATTCCCATTGCTTGTTACTGTTGGATAAGAACATGGAGAATATTTTATGAAAATCCTCCTACAGTAAGGAAACCATGTTTGACATGGAGTTGGAAACTCGAGTTCTGGCGTTGGCACGTACCGGGTCACCTGAGTACAGCGATAATGTTAAAAATCGGTCCCGTGGCCCGAAACCTAAGAATTCGGAACCCCACATGTTTGGGCTCAGGTCCCTTCTATTCGATATCAAATATATTGCGCTGTCCCTTACTAACATGCAGCATCACAGTATTGTCTTGTAATGTTCGTTTTAATAACATTCGGGGAGGATATTAAGGAAACTTACTTTTGTAAGCAAAAAGCATGGATAATATGACATGAACATCTTTTGGGACCCGATTTCTTGAACTTTGGGTCCCGGGCCAGATTTACGACAACAATGGTGTGCTCAAGGGAACATACCCTTTCCAATGTAGCCACCCACGTCCAAGAACTCCATGCTTCATTGGTGAATAGAAGGGACAGGATATCTGGGGACATCAGGCCCTGCGCTCGATTTGTGACATCACCGCTGTGCTCAAGGAACCACGACCTTTCCATGACCACCTCCCATTCCAAGAACTACATATTTCACTGATGAATAAAAGGGACCCAAGCTTGAAACTTCGGGGCCCGATATCTGGGGTTCCGGGCCCGTTTTCTAGCATTACTGCTGTGCTCAAAAGACCATTATTTATCGCCACCACTCGCGTCCAACAATTCCATGTCTAACAATTTCCTTACCGTAGGAAAATCAGCTCCATGCTCTTTATATGTTGTCGATTGCACATATTATTGAATACATGAATTATGGACGAGATTACATTTTCGCGTTAATAAATTACATGCATTTTTAAGACTTTTTAATTTTCTTGTTGATTTTTCAACAAACAAGGTTACAGGTTGGGCAAGAGCTCCTTTCCCTAGCACCCCTTCCTTCGCTATCACTGCGGGCCCGTTAGTTACGCCCCTGATTACTACGAACGAGAACGGCGTTTTGAATTAGTTAAACTAATCGAGTAATATCTTTAGTGATTTTGCAGAGGGTGGGCCCACCCGGAAATTTTCGGGTATCCGGGCGGACCAGTCTACCACTGCGGCAAGACATTCTGATAGCATTTATATGATTGAGTATAAATAAATAAAATTAAATAAGGTATTTATATCTAAATCAATTTGTTGATCATCTTTGTAGATGAGACATTGTAAACGACAAAAAATATATAATTTAGGTAAAGAGGCATTTATCATGTGCCTTCGGTAATCTACATATAAGTTAGTTACTGCTTATGTACAATTTTGGTTACTATAAGTAAGAACTCTATAAACAGGTAGAAGTGTTTGCAAAGGCTGCATAATGAGAGTTCAATATCCAGGTAAACTACATTCGAGCTCTCATTTTTTATCGGTATCATGTGATTGATGTCTCACATGTATGAATCGATGAAGTGTCAAATATATATTAAGAGAAACAGTGAACATACATTAAAATAGAAGACAATCTCTACTCTCTGGATGTCAAGATTCCTAATCACAGATTTTAAAAAAATGTGTTTATCTTCTCGAAAGAAATAAATCATCATACTATTTTTAAAGAATATTATTCTGCAAATATAGCTGTTTCATGTTAGTTCTATAGGTGGATTATTTCACTGAATCAACATGTTTTGAGTCACTTAAATAGTTTTGCCTTCACATACTATTAAAGAATGCAGGCTATTTTTAGTAATTAAACGCCATTTTGATTCTCCAATGGATCACTTGAAATGATAAAAAGAAAATATCACGATCCGATTTAAAACTAAAGGGTGAGGCTCCAATACCAAATATATAGATATACTTAGATCGTTTATATAATTTTGTATCATCTAATATTTGGACGACAGATAGCAAGTGATGTGTTTCGTAATGTTATTCCCATACGTTGTCTTTCGCTGCATATCTGATGTTGCAAAAGCTACCATAAAAATATGGGAGAAATGCCGCTAGGGGAGAAAAATCTATTGTTTATTCAATAGTATTATATAAGGAATTTAGAATGTAAAGATGATGAATGGAATTAATATACGCCATGAATATTACTTAGCAAATGCTATTTTGTAATCATATATTCAAATTAATTGTGTTTCTTTATACCTACTTTATAACACTTTGTCGTCGTACTTTCTTTCATTGCGCTTTTGTTCCATATACAGATTAGAATATATATGTGGATTATATATATATATGTGTGTATTATATATATATATATATATATATATATATATATATATATGTTGAGTGTAGTGATTAGACTCGTCATAAGAAGTGAGTACTATTTGTATAAAAGTGTAGATCAAATATTCTTACATTGATCAACATTTCACTTAACTTAAAGTTAATTCTTCATCGGTCAAATATTTTGTTTAATAGAGAAGACGGTTTAATAGCAAGATCAATTTTTCAATCAATTTGTGGAACATAGCTTGAATCAATCATTTCCTGCGCATGTGTAGTATGTGTTCATATTACAGTGTGAGCAGGGGTAAATGTGGATCTGAAAACGTAGGGATTCCTTTCATCTCACTTCCTTTCCTTTGACACAGACATCCTCAAATGTCTAAAGGAATCCTCAACACTTCTGAAAGTTAAAACAATCTATTACAGGAAACAATATCAGAAGTTGGTTTCACAAATACAGGAGATTTTTAGGAAAGAATATATTAAGTGATGTTTTAGGAGATTCTTCCAGTACTTTAATGCAGATGAAATAACTTTCTTGTCGTGTCCAAAAGGAAATAGTTTGATTCATAAAGGTAAAGTATTGTGTACAACTCCACCAAACATTAGGAGGAAAACTCTCACAACGTTAATAACAGCTACTGCTTTAGGTAAGTGAGAACCTACTACGATTGTTAATTCATATCAACTTATACATGTTTCGTTAGTCAATTTAATGTCTAATGATGATTAAATCTTAAGATGTTATCCCTTTTGAATGAAAGGATAAACTTTCATAAAAATTACTTATGCTTTTTATCTATGTTTTTATAAAGTTAAAAATTGTGAGTCATTTCACACAGTGCTTAAGTACTGCCTGTAGTAAGAATGGTATTGTTCCAATAGCTTTGTATCCTAATTCTACTAATATTCTTCAACCACAGGGTACATCTGCTTTTCACTAACCGAAGAGTGTTTCGAAACGAGGGTATATGGTTTCTTTGTCTCTCCATGATGCATATTATTATGTCCCTTTTTCGTATTAATTCCTTTCTCTTATAAATTAACGTGAATCGAATTTCTGCCTATCTATCTGGTGTTTCTGAAAATAATGATAATGTTTCTTGCTCCAAATGGAGGAATATACTGACATATGTTTTTAATGTCTCTACTGTTATGTTGGTTGGAGTATGTTGGTTATGTTGGTTGGTTTTCCAACTACCAGTGAAAAAGATCCGATACAATTCTCCTGGAGCAAAGAACTATGATTTCTTATAATCTACAGTTAATTCTGTTCGTCACTGTACAAGTAAATAATAATGAAGTTTCGGTGAACTCATTGCGTCCAGTGCCCTAAACCACAAGTATTTGCGTTTTGTTGTTTTATCATTATTACAATAATCACTGCTTTCTCGTAAAATATGAAATGTCGTGTTTAAGTACGCACACAGAAATTTCCTGTTCTGATAAATCCAAGCCCTTGGGGCTCTCCAAATTTACAAGTCCAGTACTGCGAGATGCTACTAGTACTGAATCAGTGTTATCTATATCCAAAAGGACGATAAGTAATTGTTAAACGCTGCCGTATGTACTCAGAGAAAGATATAGAAGTAGATTGTTTTTATAAGAAAAAATAATAAAGACAAAGTGTAAGAGCAAACCTTAATGCTACATCAATCATTTCTCTGACAAGCTAGTATAGCTTTAAAAAAATGCACGTATGTATTCCTAGTTAACATGTTTGGATGAGGTTCCGGTGCTGATGGACCCCTGGGTAGGAGCATATCTCTGGTGGTGTTTATGTAAACTAAAGGGAGTTGTTGCGTGTGACAAGTAGCGAGTAGATTATAATCTAGCGTGTGGCCCAATTGGAAATATTCGGTTTCAGGCAGGCGCCGCATATACCGTATATTGTAGTACGACTTAGCATATGTATGCTTACATTCAATTCCATATTAATCTTTATCAGAACGATTTCTTTGCCTTTGTGTAGCAAAATATCAAAACCATGTCCATACTACATTAGAATCTAACACATTTGTATGTGTATTTAATTGAAGTAACTATAACAGGAAAAATACATTTCGAAACATTGAACCAATATATAACTGTTTCGTTACTAAAGCAGATCAGCTTGTTAGATAAATTGTAAGTGTAATTTCTGTTTAACAATAGCTTTATGAAATTAAAGACACAATAGTTATTGTGAATTATTATTATGATTTTGAACATAGTAAGTACAGAAGTTAACATTGGAAGTCAGTGTTCTGTTCATAAAAATAAGCAGTTTTAAATTCTAAATTATTGCAATTATACCAACAACTTAAATTTATACAGATTTTAAGACCACAGGTTTAAATTTTGTGTTAAAAAGGTCTCTTTTATGTTCAGCTTTTCATTAGCTAAATTTAATTCATTCAACCGTTAGTTTTCCTCTAAAGTCATGGCAGCATAGTATCAACATTTGCCAACCGTCACCCTCAAGTGGTCTAAGATATTAGGCTGAAAATCACAAGCCCAGTCTGTAGTGGGTTTGAACCCTGCTGAGAGTATGGATACGACGTATTGCTTTCTCCACCATTATTCGATTTCATCATTCCAGCTTAGTTGGTGCCGTAATCACCAAGTGTCACATACAAGATGGAAGTATGTTTATTTGCCTATCTAAATCATATTAATAGGTAATTTGGCCATTCCCTACAGTAGATATCTGTTAAGGGAGCAGTTCGTAGGAATGTGACATGTTACAGACGAAGAGTGGTTCATTGCCAGTTTGCACAATTATTATTCTTATCTATGGATAGAATAGGCGAAGACACTTAATGTTGTAATAAAGTGACACCTTTTTCATTAATAACGTAACTGTATTGACAATCATGATATTTCAACACATGGAACAATTAAGAATTTTTGGAAATGATGTTAATTAAACTACGTACAAGTTTGCGTGCGTATCAATAATGGTGATGATTACTGTTTATCTCTATAACTTATGTTACTACCTTTGACCGGATTATCTGTGTCTAGATATTGCTTACAGTACAAAGTTTTAGATTCCTCAGAGCGAAATCAATGGTACTTATTTCTAAGAACCCGCTTCATTCCCACTTTACGCAAGCGAAATGCCTGCAATGTATATTTGTATCACCCATTATGTGGATCTACATCTCAGCAAAGTTTCGAGTCACTAATCAAACACATCCCTGACCTTCTACCGACATATGCCAGTTCCAACTGATATTCATAATATTCCATTCAAGGATATTCCTATTAAGACGCAGATGTTAGTACCATGGGTTACTATAATTTCCAACGTCTCTTGCAATCCTATAGCGTACGTTGAGTTAGAAGGGTAAATGGCTTTTGTAAATTCTCCAAGCAGGAGCATGATAATATACTCCTGATACAGCTACAACGAAATTTATTGTAATGAGAACTGTGAAATGTTTCATACAGTGCTCTTCATATTGAGCGATCTCTATTTTAGGGAAGTAAAATATATTAGGTAAGCTTCAATTTGTTAACATGAAGCAAAGAAACATGTGTATGATATAAATGATATATATATATATATATATATATATATATATATATATATATATATATATATATATATATATATATATATATATATATATATATGCAGAACATGACTCTAAACTTCTGTCCTAATATTGGAGGCTCGTAGAACGATTGCTCAGTTTTAAGCACTTATCTCTGGTGTGTTGGATCGTAAGTTCAATCACGAAGAAAGTTTGTGGTATACAACACTGTGTCCGTTGGTTTTTGCGGGGAACTATAGTCTCCTCCCACATTCTTTATTCTACCAATTCTTCCATCATAATTTACTTGCCCATTCGTCTCCCTTAGGCTAAGAAATGTAAACGTGGAATGTTAACCTGTAAGATTTCAATTTCAATTTTTGAAATTGGAGGTTATTGTTTGAATCCTATAGAGCTGAATTATGCGATTAGTTTGTATGTTGTTAGTCTGAAAAGATTTTTTTACTCTTGTTTATGAACGTGCTACATATTCAAAAAACTATACATTGTGTTTCTAAACAACACCGACAGCGTTTGGGAGGAGATTCCTGACACCAAAATAAGTCAAAAGGTATAGACTCACCTGAGAGTGAAAAGGGAAAAAAGAAGAAGAAAAAAAAGAATACTAAGCTCGCTCTGTAACAAATGAGATGCATGGAATAAGTCGTGAATGAGAACCCTTCACCCCTGATGGGGATATTCATGAAGCTATAGGCTTATGTCTAATTATATTGGAATATATTATCCATTTCTTAATTTCGAACATACTAGGTTCGATCGAAAGGAGAAAACTTTTTATCGGATTTCTGAAGAAAATAAAATAAAATAAATAAATACATGACCGTGTTTATTATATATGGAATTCCCAGTCACGACCCCATTTTCAGTTTTATTCACAATAGGAGAAGAAGAAGATGAATAAAGGAAAAGGAAGATAGATAGAAGAGAAAAGAGGGAAAGAAGGTGAGAAAGAGGGAAACTGTTACTGGATATTTTTGAGAAATATGGTAAAGGAAAGTGAATAATTATCGAATTGGGATCATTTCCAATAGCTATTGGGTGAATATTTGTTATTAAGGTGATCAAAGGTAGACACATGTCAACCCATGCCTCCCAGACCTAGATCCATGTAACCCCAACTACCGAATTATCCCAATCTAGATCTGAGATAGATGAGAAAGTTTAATTTAACAGTATATTCAATATTTCCGAAAGTTCTCGACTAATATCCAACATTTGAAAGATAAATGACGAAGTTGATGACATGTTAGAATCGACCACAGAAAAAAATCAGAGCAACACATCTATTTGTCGAAAAATTTGACTCTCGAAGTTCTCCTATGATGATCATTCGTTCAGGTTACTTCGGTTCTTTTCGCTTCCTTCATAGAGCCAATTTTAATTAAGTTAGTATTAACATTCAAAGACTTTAATTGCCAACTACCATTAATTGTAGTAAGTCACATGTCAAAATAATTGGTGCGCTTAATACTAAACCTACATTCCACTCACACTCACATTCATACAGGACAATGTATACTTCAGGTTGTATTTAGTTGAATTAAACTAACCTAACTTCATTTCTATAGACATTTATTACTTTTAAAGAAAAGAAAACTTAGTTTGACATAACAGAAAAAGTTTGATAGATGAATTTAAAAAAAAAATATATTAATAATACTACATAGCCATGCACAGAAATCTGTTACTTTCAACAATATCAAATAACACATTTCTCTTTTAGAGATATTTAAAAATTGGATTACATTAAAAAATCGACAAAAGAAAGACAAAAGAGGGAGAAAAAATCAAAGGTCAACATTAAACATATTTAAGATTCAGTACAATGAATACATATCATGGTGAAAAAGAAAAGAAAAAAATATATAATTGGTTAATTAATCCTTAAAAAAGCACTTTGGTAGCATTTTATTGAGTCTCTGTCTCAAGAGGAGGAATTTCGACAATTTTATGAGCCTTTGTTCTCACGTCGATGGTAACTCCTTTTTCAACTCTCTTTACGCACTGTGATTCGTGTCCATGAGAGTATTTAGTCGTTTCTGTTTTAACTACAGACAAATAAATTAGATTCTTCATATTATATGTAAAATTTTCATTTCGTCACTTGACGCACTTGGTATAAGATTTCAAAGTTAATTCAGATTAAAGAAAAATTATCGAATCCAGTCACAGACATTGGGAACATATTTCCATAATACTATATAATATTTCAATGGAATTAGGTCTTTGGACCAATCTAGGTCCCTTATTCACATTACTAAATTATTAACCAAAATCAGTTCAAATTTAGATCACGAATTTCTATTTCTAGTATAGATCGTAGGGTCAAGAGATTTTAGTCACGAAACTGACGAACGACAAATAGTTAGGTTTCCAATCGTAGGGGAAGGATTTTTTTTTCATAGTTTACTGATAGAAGGATTTGTTGGCGGGGCGCACTGTTTCGTAGTTTACTGATTTCACTATGATCTCACAAAATAACTTTGGATAAGGATTAGGGTTATTTTTACTTTTCTTACGACCTGCTACTTGTTCTATTTACATGCAATACTTAACATGGTATTAAAAATTTAATAGTTACTAACGTTACTAACAAATCAGTATGGTGTCATTTACTACGAGTTACGCGGTAATACTTTACATCACAAATAATTGGTCAATGTCGGGTGTCAAAAATCTATGGCAACCTAAAACAACCAGGGTAAATACCGAGCCCTTTACATACATACTCGCATATATATATATATTCATATTACTCAATATAATAAATTTCACTTTAATATCCATCTTAGTATTTCGTCGACATTTAAATTCTACATTACCTTTTTATATTCAACACGTGTTCACACTTGCTTGGCTCAAAATAAAGAAAAACCCTGACTAACAAAATTCTTTTTTTTCTCATAAGGTTGCAACATTGAACTTTATATGTAAACCCGATAATCAATAATAATTCTCAATTTACTAAAATCCGCGTATAAAGAAATAGTTGATGTTATTTAAAAGTTGACACAAGAGCTGGAAATACAACAAATAGAACAGGCACGTAACTTTTCAAACTATGTAAGTACATATATATATATATGTATATACAGAGAAAGAAAAAATCAAGATTATTTGAAACTAGTGGGCCCAAACTACTAATACATACACACCATATGACCAATCAATAGAAAGAAAACCAGAAATCAGTAGTCAATGGATATAATTTGTATGATCGATGAATAACAAGTACGTTTCTGGGAATCTGAAATCATAGTGTACCTTCTCGTCAGTTTCTCCCGTGGTGGATTGAATATCGTGAAAATGGTCCTGAGTTGTGCTGAAATACCTCCACGAATTGTATTCCTCGATGTCTCAGTTAGCACATACGATCAAAATAAGTGATATGAACATTGTATGTTTTCATGAGTTTCAGAACCGGGGGGGGGGAGGTTTTTTAAAAAAATCTTGAAGTAAGAAGGAAGAAAGAGACAAGATAGAGAAAGCGGTGCCAACGAAAGGAGAAAGATTAAGGTACTACTCACTACACAGACGAGTGATCGAATTTAAATATATAACAACTCAGTCCAAATTATTCACATATGCCGAAAGAGGGTGGTTTACTTAAATACGTAAACTAGGGGGCGTCCTGCTGCCAAGGATGTGAGTCTGTGTCCATCAGATCCCAATCCCACAAGAGTTTGCTTGTAAGATTGAAATCTGAGCCCCGTATCCGGCCCAGACCAGCAAGGTAAAAAGGGAAGGGGAGAGGGACCAGGTAACTGCGTCCCCAATTTTGAAATCTCTAAGTAAAAAAAAATATTCGACCCCTCAAAAGAACTAAGAAGGTTCAAGGACAGTAAAGAAACTAGAGTAAAAGTAATAGCTAAGATATCCCTAACTACTGATTTGCCAAAATTAAAAAAATAATTAAATAAACTGAATTTTGGATCGGTGATTTCAGTGATCAAACATCACTGATGGCAACCCTTCGCAGACATGCCAAAGTCTGGGACGTCGTTAATTTCCATCATCTAATTAAACTAAGAAAAGAAACGAAAATACTTAAGGGGGTCATGGGTCGACGTCCGGGTACCCGATGGGCCTAGATATTAATTTAGTAACGGTTGATTTAATCGGATAGCCCGAATGAGCTGTTAGCTATATGAACACTGCACGGTAAATAAGGTAAGCAACGAAGAAAAAAATCTCGGAAAGTCAATGAATGTTAAAGGTACAAATGACCAAACCTGTACTTTTCGATGATCACAGGACATAGCAGTTATTTTTCTTAATTATCATTTCTGTCAACCTTTTAAAAGTAATTCCCACATGATGCTACCCTATCTGATGAAAGGCTTAAGATCCGAGGCTGTTAATATGAGGTCCTTAAATGCGAAGAACATATAATTCCCAACTACACATTATTACCCAATAGCAAACTCGGTTGGATGAATGTGCTGGTGTAGAAGTCATAACGCGAGAGATTTTCAGTAAAACATATTCATATTCTCAATATATAATATACACTGGGTCTATTCATTTAAGTATGGGTGTCCTACCATCTCATTCATATTTTATATCGTATTATTACTATATCATTACATTCATTCATTATTTACTCATTTTCGCGCGAAGTAATATTTTACAGACACCCTACTACATATATTTATACGCAGGCCATACACATATTACATTATGCACCAATAAATATATAATTATCACAATCCGTCACGCTCAAACTACTACACGATAACATTCATCGAACCACGGACTCTTTGTTCCGAAGCATACAAATTATATTTACTTCGCAGTTTAAAAAATCCATATGTGTATTCACTGAAAGCTAAATTGTCAACGATTATTTTATTTCTGATTTGCTGATAAAACTAAAGCAACAATGGAATTTTTCAACAGCCACGGGAAAAGAATTTAATAGTATATTTTGAAACAAACAGTAACATCATGTGGACTTTACTTCTATTAAGAAAATAGGCATTCTTGATTTCAGTGGATCGATTGGTAATTGACCTAGCAAGCTGTAATTTTCAGAACAGTAAGATCTCATGCTATTTTATATGAATGTATACTCATCCGGACCGACAACCATGTCCACGGGATGTAATTTAGAAATAAGGGGCCAAAATCAAACAAACTAAATCACTGACTCGTCCGATGACGTAATGTCAACAAACAATTGATTAGCGAAAACGGACACGATGGCGCTGTAGTGGAGACATAATTTACCGTGTACTGAAATATATACTTGCACTTATTAATCAGAAATCTAATATTTACTCTCGTTTAGTATGTTTCGAGTTAGACAAATGGTATTAAATTAACGCATGTGAACTACACTGTCCTAACAGTAAAAATCACGCACTCACACAGAACTACTAACTACACACACCACTATAAATACTACACATAAAAACAACTAACTAAACAAGCACCATTTATTATAGGCACATTATAGGCAAATACCTGATATATTATTCCTTGTCGGTATATAAAGTCTGCTCTATCGAACTTTAGGGGGACAAAATGAGAAGAGTTACCCTAGGTCCAATTGACCTGACCAATTGTTTACAAAATGATTACTAAAGATTGATGCCCTGGGGGCACCTTAACAAGGTTTATTGAGGGACAATTCCCCTGAGAGGGGAAAAGGCCCTAAAACAAACAATAACTAACCCATCCCCCGCTAGAACTGGTTCAATTTGGAGAGAGAAATAGGAGCCCTTTTTGTTAAATTAAGCTGCCATTCTGATAGTTAGTAGTACTGCTATGATACCTAAGATGTATATGTAGTTACTGATTAATAAAAAGAAAATCACATTCAAAGTATACACTATAATATATGTACGAAACCATGTCGTATTTCCCTAATCCCTAACTGAGTTTTAGAAAGATGAAACAATCACTCTCCTATATTGTCTATGCTTTGGCTCGGATAACGAGGAATATGGCGTGTGAAAAGCTGGTTCCTATTTCTCCTTTATTTTATAGTTCACTTAACAAAAATGTAGATTTGTCATCTCCTAAATGGTCGTACGGCGTTTACTATTGCAGAGAAACTAAAATTTTACCTTACTTTCGTCGAAATCCTGGTCCTTTAAGCAGATATGTAACCGTGAGAAAATGTATGTTGCTCCTCTTAATGTGTCTTCGATTATTATGATAACATTGCGCCGAAAACGACAGGGATTGGAAAATTCCACCAATCAAGGCGGAGTCTTCCAGCCGCGGAAATTACAAAGCGAATAGAAATTTGGCAAATCCAGATATAACCGGATCTGAAAGTGACTATGGACTAGTGAGAGGGGGTGAGGGAAAGATTAGGTACCTGACTAAATTCTACATTGGTCTGAAATTAAGAAAATTTATATCCAATGACGGAACTATGTTTCGGTATGACGTCAGCCTGGTAAACCTTGTTACTATTCAACTTGTATATGCGAAAATGGGATTTACACTTAATCAAAATATAAATAAATATATTATTCACTTAAAATATGATTACTAATGAAACCTTTCATTCATTACATTTAATTTGAAGTAAAGAGAATAAATAAATTGTGTAATTAAACCGAAATCGAAGTAAAAAAAATCACTAGGTACAGGGTGCGTAAAAAAGTGTGTCATTACTTTCAACTGTAATGGTACATTACAAGAGCACAAATGCTCCCTTTCGGCGTTATATGCTGCCGAAAACATGAAAAAAGTAACTTTAAAGGTCCATTGCTCCAAAACTATGGGATTTACTGTAGTCAGGTGAATTCTTCATTAGGAACTAGTATGTGCCGTATCCAAATATTAGTGTTTCACAATGCTGCGGTAGTTCCGCTACAATTTTTATAGAGGTAGTTGGTTAGTAATTCAAATTATATGTCCGTAGCCAAACTCCTATAATAATTGTTGAGTGAGTATCTTACGATTCTAAAACATTGATTTTTGAATAGGGTACTTATTAGTTCCTAAGTGAAGTCTTGACCTGACTTCGGTATACCCCATAGCTTTGAAGCTCTGGACTTTTAAAGTTCATTTTTTCATGTTTTCGGCAGCCTATAACTCCAAAAGGAAGCATTTGTGCACCCAGGTTGATCTGTTCTTTTCTCTTATCTTGGTGTCAGGAATCACTCTCCAAACGTTATCGGTGTTGTTTTGAAAAACCCTGTATATTCTAAGTATTATCGTAGTATTAAACATAGTAAATTTATAGGTATGCTTTCATGGGTTAAGTAAACTCGTATTTTTTTTCACCTCTTCGCAGTCATACCTGTTATTTGGAAAATATAAGACTCCCACCTTGATGATTATATGATATCCTATTTTGTTATATAATATACTTTTTATGTTATTGTATTTCGTGACTAAACTTTTCTCCTCATTTGAATCATCAAGAGCAGAGTTCCACGACTATTTTGCATAGTGTCACATTGAAAATACATTCTAAATTTCTATTTTTCGATCAATGTGCTACAAGTGAAGTATAATTCTATACTCTAAGTACTACAGTAATATAAAAAATTGTAAGTTGATACAAGTATGGTACTCTTATATGTTAAATAAAATCATACACATGTTTCATCTCTTTGTAGTCATTCATATTATTTAGAAGAAAACAAGATTCACATTTGTAATTTGTATATCATACTTAGGACACCAAGAATGATATATTTGTTGATATTTTATTTAAATAGTTATGTTGTTGCTGATGATCACAACATAATTACGGATCTCGTAGGATTTAATTACAAGAGCCACACTGAATTTGATGTACCAACTAATTTAATAACTATACTCTCTAAGGTGGTTCAAAATTTCGGACAGGTTGTGTTATATTTTGAAAATATTGATGAACATTACGTGTCATCAATAATTAAGCGATTGTCTTTTCCTATGGCAATATAAGTCATTTTATTCTACGTTTATGAACTCATTGAATAACGTTACTGTTGTAAATAGTAACCTATTCCTCATAATGGCGTCAAGTGAAATATCTGTACTGAATATGTTTGAACAACTGAAAGAACAATTGTGAAATTTTCAACGTAAAGTTCTTATTCTAATGTTCATTAAATGTAATGGTAATAAGTCTAATTTTCAATTATTTTTCAATTGTTTTGGTCAGCAGGAACAATTATTGTTGCAATTATAACTATTAAAGTAGGAGATTTGGACAATTCATTACTTGAGTTTAAACAGTCCATAACGGTGTATGCGTATAACCCATTTCTGAGGGATATATATGAAGAAATTCTGATTGCGGATAGCGAAGTATCTACAAACATTTTCTCACATTCTAAAACGTCAAATCTCTTTGGATAACATTTGCGCTTGGCAACTACGGAATCAAACACTCTACCAGCGTTGCTTTATTTGAAAATTGGAAAAAGAAGCTCTTATCGCAGAGTTGGATATATTCCAATGGTTTTTGAATCGTTGAAGAAATACGTGAACAGTTTGAGAAATGTTATAAACAAAGGCTTCAATAATTTAAATATAAGATTGTCTAATGCAACATAGGATGGTGTTATAGGAAGTTTTGTGAAACCTAAAGCAGACGTGGGCTTCTTTCCTTTGATGACAACAATTGACAGAATGCAATATATGGAGTTGACTGACTACATACTCACTGTTCTTTTCACTTTCTTAATTCCTGAGGGACATATTCTTTCAACAGAAACTCCATTGGTGCAATTCATCGATGTTTATATTTGGGGATGCGTTGCAATTTCATTTGTTGTGATTGATGTAGCAATAGCTCTTTTTTAACGCATTCTAAAATATTTCAAGGGAACAAGGACCTTGTCTCAGATATTTCTTAGCCTTCTGTCTATACTTCTTCAAATATCAACGCACATACCAAACAATGCAACCACTAGAATGCTGATTATTTGGGTATACATGACACTCGTGATAGTACCTGTTTCTCAATGTGGTGTTGTATGTTTTTTAACATTACCTGTACGCTCCTCACCTATTAATACTTTACGAGAGCTTGCTGATTCGCATCTTGTAATTATATGATGGAAAACCATGAAATGATTTTCAACAATACATGGAATCCTACTTTTATGTCAATATTCAACAAGTACCAACCCAACGAAAGCATTGAATTTAGTATCGAAGATGTTTAAGGCATGAAACACCAGCATTGTTCGGTCCAGTTAAAGTTTTGAAATACTATTGGAACAAAGTTCATTTACGTTTAAGATGCAAATCATTCTTTCGTAAAACTCTGCATTTGCTCTGCTAGTTTACATTTCTTACTCATTGTTAAACTTCCTCTATGTCTGTCTGTCCTCTCCTATATCAACCTGTCTCCACGTCTTACTTTCTATAATTTTCTGCAAAATGTGTTCTGTAAGACATGCTTTCTTAGCTGTTTAGTGCTCACAGTAACATACTACTTTTTTTCCAACCTATTGTATATAAAGTTAATTATGCATTCGCCATCTGTTACTACTTGTATCTATCTTTTCGTATTTGGGAATTTTGAACATAAAGATTTCTTGCTTCCCCGTTTTTCATCTTTTCAGTTCAACATCTTCTTGTCTAATTTTCTTCTGCCTACAGTTTTCACTTGAATATCCACTTTGTCCAGCACAGGGTTATATTCAGAGAAAATGTTTGCCCGAGATGGATTTTCGCGTTCTTCAAGCTGTTCCAATACTTGTCCTGAATCACAACATAATCTATCTGATATTTTCAGTCGTCAATTGAGCACTTCCATGTATGTCTTATTTTTTGTGTTAACTGTTTCCAATTACTAGTGAATTTTGTCTACAGAAACTGACCATTCCTTTAATTTGTTTCGCCTATATCATATTTGGCTATGACACTACTTTCCTGTCTTTCTCCTACAACTGTATTGGAATTCACCTTTACAGTTACGCACACACTCCTCTTCCCCGTAACTATAATTTCTAGCAAGGAACAAACGTGAAATTTTTGGTGAAGCTTTAAACAAGGGCAGGAAAATATAGAAAGTGTTAAAGCAGGTGGACGACGACAATGTTATGAAGAAAACAACAGCTTACAATTGTGTTAAACAGTTTTGGGAGGAATCGGAACAAACGACTGATAAGAGTAAGATGAGGCGACTAGTAACATAAGAAGTCATTGTCCAAGTTCGTGAAATTGTGCGTGCAATTTGGCGATTCATAGTAGACGAAGTGAACATAGGTGGAGAAACTGAACCGTATGTTTCAAATCAAGATCTTGTAATGTGCAAAGTGTGTGTCAAAATTATTTCAAAGGACTTTACCGATTAACAAAAGCAAAGCAAAGTGAAAGTGTCCAATCGCGTCGCGTTGGAGGGCAGGACGAAATTTGAGGTCGAATATTCATATATGATGAATCCTGGGTCTTCGGGTATGACCCTGCAAAGTGTCCAATGGAAGACATGTATCATCCAACAACCCAAAATTTCTTGCACTTGTAACTATGACTGTTACCAAACAAAAGAACTTTTAATACTCTAAAAAAACAGAAGAATAATTTGACATCAGTGTTTCCTTTTTTCATGACGACACGCTTTTCTATTTTATTCGCTATAGGCTATGCTTAATGCTAGGATTGGAAAGGCTACATGTTGAGTATGTTTCTTTTTCTGCTCCTGACTCAACAAACACACAGTTACTTGCAGTTGGTCTGCTGTGTAAGGACGAGGAAGGTAGGAGTAAGCATACAAGACCATAAACTGGAAAAAAACCACTGTTACCAATAGTACTCTAATCCTGAATAAATACTTCGATTAATGGAAAATATCAAAAAGTTATTTCCTTATTATATTATTTCGTTTGTTGTTAACATGAAAATTATACACTTACTATAATATTTTATAAAAAGAGAGATGGGATGGGATGAGCTTCTGCTGTCAAAATGGTAGAAGAACTTGTAATCCGCACTCTATCCACCTAACCACTGCTACAGATTCGCCTTCTGTTTTCGATTTTTTGCTATTTTATAGCCATGGATAGTGTCACTTTCAACTTGAATACAAGTGTTTTCCTGTTTGTTTCTATATTTGCTTACGAACTCTTGGTTTCAAACGCTAACTTATGTTTGGAATACAATCTTGGCACTAGGTTTAAACCAATAAATTCAATGTTTTACTCCGCTTTCTAGTTCTTTCCTCCAGCTTTTTTAATTGGTAATTGTCAATTTCTCTTTGCAATCGTGCTCTGCTGCTGCAAAAATCCCTAGGTAACATGATTGCCAGGATACACAAAACCGAGCATAATTTTGTTCTTGGCTTATATTTTATTATTTATTATTTTATTATATATTTTAGAAATATATGAAGAAATGGATGTCTTTCTATTATCTTTACTTACTAATAACATAATTGTATGCATAAATGTAAGGAAAATGGAATCAAGGAGACAAATCATGAGTTACTGTATACGCGCCATAGTTTTTTTAACATAGTAGTACATTTGACTTCTCAATAACGTCAAATTATCGCTCAACTCATAGCGGAAAGTTTGAGTGAGACGTTATTTTCTGTTGTGTGTTGAGCGATCTCTTTTGGATTCTAAACTGAGTGATCAAAACAAACAGCAAATGTGTTAATTTTGTTTAGAAACTAGACAACAAGCTACAGACTATTACGAAATGTTCCAATTAGCAATGATAATTCGTGCGTCATAAGTTTCCAAGCTGGAAAACTATATTCGCAGGATGAGAAACCCTCCTTACCGGAGGGAGAAGAAAGTTGCCAAGGTCAGTGCACTTCTGAGATATGATCATTGATTGTAAAACCGTGAAATTTTGAAGAACATTTTCTTCGGCTACTATCATCAAACCTTACAAAAAAACCTCGATATGTGGCTTGTATTAATGAAATACGTGCCAAGAATTATGGCCCGTTATCAAAAGGTCACATATGTCACCATTAGCAGCAAAATGTTGGTAACAGCCGCCAAGTTCCGACATTCCTCACTAGTACCAACATAGAGGATAAATCTTGGTTTTACCGTTAAATTTACAAAACAATGATAATGTCATCTCAATGGAAGTTATCTGGTTCGTGACCCTAAAAATCTATAGTAAAAGACGGTAATAGATTGCCAGAAGCAGTTTCTTGGTATGAAGGGAGTAACAGAATGATAGGTTCTATCTCTGAATTCATTTATCTACTGCAACCAAATGTCGTAGATATCTATTTGCCATACAGCAAAAATGCTAGAGGGGCACATATTTCTGGTATAGTTTCGGAATTCCAAGAATTGATTTCATTTCAATCTTATTCTTCTATCGTAACAAAAGTAATAGCTAGTAGCTAGTACAACTGCCAATTGCAGTATTGATTTGTATATAATAATGATTGCACGAGATAGTAAGAACCTTTTTTATATGGATTCAATGTAAGAAGAAATGCTCTATCTATCACATGATCTCTGTATTGGAACTGGAAGTTATAGAACGAGTACCTACGATTTCAATGTTGAATTCACGTAGTTAGAAAACCTGTCGTTGTTTTCAAATGTGAAACGCAATTCAGTTGTTTAGTTACTAGCATTAAGTATCGATCTTGTTCAGTTTTCTAATACCAATCCTACGTAAGATAGTAATTTATTAAAATATTTCTCTAATACTTACTGATTGTTACTTCTTCTTTTTCCACTTTCTGTTGTTGGAGTATTTGGATTCTTCCTTGACGTCAGTTTGATATGTTTCATGAAACTATTTTATTGCTTTGAGATCAGGCTTCGTTTTTTGCTTATCAAACTAGATACACATAAGCTGTTTCCTATACCGAATAATACTAATGTCGACTTCAGAATATATGAAGTGCATCTCGTTGAAGATAGGCGAGGTAAGTGCACCAATGGCTGGCGTTGATCCAATCTCTCATACGTTTAGTTTTAAATGTTAACAAGAATTTTAGAAATGATAAAAAAATGGATCAAAAGATTGCGATCTTGGCGAAGAATTTTAGGAATGATTAAAAAAATACATCAAAAGATTTGCATCTTGGCCAACAGTTAGTTTTTGGATCAGGGTGCAAAAAACTAATGAACGGCCCCTAAATGGAGTTTGTTTTTATTTTTTTACGGAATAAACACATCATACTTCGTTAATTGATAGTTCGGAATTGGCTACACTATATGTGTCTTCGGATATCAGGCGTAAAAGAAAATTTCAGATTGATTGAAATATATTGGATTTTTAAAATCAAAGACCACAAAATTTTTGAACGGCCCTTAAATCGAGTTTTCTTATTTTTTACGGAATAAACACATGATGCTGAGTTACGTGATAGTTTTGGTTTGGCTACATTATATGTAGTTCTCGAATATAAGGCCGAGAAGAAATTTTTTGCCTGAAATATATTGGATCTTTCGATCTAAAAATAAGTTTTATTGCTCTTGAAAACCTATTCCCGAACGTTTACGCACCCTTTGACAAGATTGTGACTCAATGCAATTTGAAAATGATGCAACAAACTGCTTAATAGTGAAATCATGTGTTGTGAACTCTGGGAACCAGAACATTGTTGTTTCACGTAAACTTCAAGTGTAAGTATATATTTTCTTTCTATTATATTATGTGTTGTATTAAGGTATTGAATTGAAGGTACTATACTCTTTAAAAGGTACATAATAGTGATGATGAATTTAACATTTATTTTATCTAAAACTAAAGAACAGACATGTGAGGAATGTCAGGTTCTGAAATGCATATATAATGTAGTTGTGACAATACCGGACACTGCTTGCCATGTTTTGGAGCACATCTAAGTACTGTTGATTTATTTGCTTTATATTTCCTTGATGCTAGAAAAGCAACTACTACGTGTTTTGTAAATGTGCTTACATTTCAACATGAGTATAGAGTAGTTGGCAGACGCTCTCAACTACTGGGACCAACAAGTACATCCTTGTACCAGAAGCTGACCCTGAGAATTTTCTTCTTATATTTATTAGTTAATGAAAAGCATATAAACAAATTTTATATTAATGTTGAGTTGAGTTGATTTTAGTTTAGCGTCACTTTCAGCAGCGAGGCTATATGAGACGTGGACCTACTGATTAACGTGGAATCCGAAACACATGAGCTCCCGCCGGGAATCGAACCCGGGTCTCCCACGCCAAAATTTTACATTAAATAATGTAATTAGTTTTAGTAATAGCTTTGAATATACAGTGTAGAAAGAAAGGTATCAAGAAACTTGCTTCTGAGTACACACAATGGATTGTAGAAGAAAGTGCACTACGGACCTTTCCCCCAATTATTTTTATTTGTTTTATTTTATTTTTTTCTTCCAAGAACAAACTAATTTTCTGAACGGGATATTTATATTTTCCATACAATATTTAATATACAAATATTTTTCTGTATATTTTATTGACATATTTTAAATCGATATTGTGTTACGTAATACTCACATAAAATTGATATAACACGTGTGTATATGGTCCTGTATGTGATAACACGTGCTACATTATATTGTGGTTAATTATTTTTTTGGTTAGATTATGATAGACAAAATCTGATACCAAACAATATATGTTACATTTTCTGTGAATTTCATATAAAAATTAATTGAAAAACAAAACATTTTTATGTGAAATTCATAGAAAATATAACATATATTGCTTAGTGTTTTTTTATACAAACAAACTGCTTCGGATGATGTGTAAGCGTTCTGAAAATTGGCAATAAGCAAATCAATCAGGTCCTGAATTTTATGAGGCCGGTTTTCTGGAGGGCACGGATTATTGTCATCAAGATGAATCATACGAAGCAACCATTTGAATCTCTTCCTTGACATGATAGAAGGCCCGAAACTGTTCCTAAACATGTCTTCCTGGCTCCAATAGTCTAACAAGGATGGCATTTTCATTACTACCAAATGGAACAAGACCTAGAAAATTTCTGATTTCAAGTTTGTCAGCTGATAACCAATCGTTTAATCTTGAACAGGGTTCTACATCACAGATACCATTTAACATGTGACTGGCATATAGTGCTAACCTAGTCTGATCAACTATTATATTTATCACCTTATCCACCATGCATGAGAAAAACTCATCAAGTTCAGTCTGTGTTAAGTTGCAGCAAAATTTGGGTTCACAGCTTCGTTTTCCATAAATTGCATTACTTGCGTTAAGATGTGCAATTGTTAGACGGTATATTGTGTATATTTTCTCCTTGAGACGTAGAGACAGAGGAGGGAAGATCACAGCTATGCTTAGCAGAAGTATGTACTTTGTTCTTCACGTTATCGCTTACATTACTACTTCAGCTTGGCTTGATGTACACCAAGAATTGTCATCCGAAACACTTTGTATATAATCAGAATCATCATCGGAAGATATATCAAAAGTCCTAATATGTCCTTATAAAGTGTATCTTCAATTTTTGACGATCATACAGAACCGTACCCACGGAGGGTCGCCCACTAAATGTTTACGGCTCCCCTAAAATTATCAAGTAGGCTTGCAAATTAACTTTATAATATGGCGATGAACTATAATATGGTTTGTTTGCCCCCTTCCTGAACTTCTACCGGGTCCTCCCTACATTTTTGGGCTGGCTACTGGCCTGTGGTGATACAAACCATTTACGCGGTTTTACTGCGTTTTTTTTATCGTTTAGGGATATTGCAGTTTTATATATAAAGGACTATAATTGGAACAAACGAAAACAATTTCTTCCTATCAACAATGAATTACTGGTGAAGCAGATCAAACTACGTTGACAAGACTTGAACAATTTCTACATACAAGCTAAGTAACAGTATAAAACAAAAATCATCACAACCTGTGAGGTATTGAATAAACTAATTAATATGTAAATTGGGACGGTGACCAGCAGCGTGCCCGATGCAGTGCAGGTAAAGGAATTTTAAGTTTTACGCCGCGTCGGACACACGCGACCGGCACTCAAAAATATTTCTTCTTCTTAACGGTCACTCTACATGAATAAATAAGATTAAAAATAAATGTATTAGAAGGAATGGGAACTTATGGTAATAATGGCCTGAATGAACAGAATCATCGAAAGGCTCGGCAGTCAACTTGTTAAATTCGATGGCTTTCTACATAAATGCTCTATTGACATAGCGATACGTCTTGTCTAGTGAGTAAGATCTTGCGTAGCACTCGGGAACCGGGATTACATAACATTCCTTGAAGAAAGCACACGTCATAACCAATTTAAAAGAAGAAAAGGGAAGGGAAGAGGAGCTGTCGCCATTTATAACTGTAAACTACTTTAAAACCAAACGAAAACTATTATGTATTATGACGTAATAAAGTATTGTTGATCATTAACTTACGTTTATAAGCATTTCTTTAATTGTCAATTAATATCGGTCTTCCGAAGATATAACTGAATCTAAATTCATTAACCGCTTACAATGGCGATAACTCCCAGATATGACTTTCTTCAGTTTTATTAAAATAGAGAAATATTAAGAGAGAATAATGGGAAGTCAAGGGGACGGTAAATGAAGGGAGAAAGAAGAAGGAGGAGGGTAGGGAAAAGGAAAGGGGTTGGAATGACCTTCAAGGGAAATGTGTTGTCTCAGAAATAGTAAAAGGCAAGAAGAAAGTGTTGCAGGAAAGAGATATTGAATAGTTTATGGTAAAGACGGAAGAAGATGAAAGAGGGAGGAAAAGAATATGTAAACACTAAGCAAACACGGGATAAACTTCGCAATATAGTAAAGAAACTTAAATAAGTACTGTAGGTAATTTATATTCCCGTTCTATTGCTTGAGAATAGAGTTTAGCGCGTTAGTTATTTAACACATGTCAACCCATACAACTCTGACCTGGATCCAAGTTACTGAGCAAGTCTGAATTACTCGAACCCCATTCCAAATGGTGAGAAAGGCTACATTGACACTTGTAGTCATTGTTTCTGACCCTAGAGTATTATTTATTTGCTCAAAGTGCAAGACGCATCTTGCTGGTTTTCAATATACTTTATATAAATGTATACATTTTTAATTGTAATAAACGATATGCTAATATAACTAGTATATAATACCAGGCCTGGTCTTAGTTATATTTGTAATATATATATATCAGTGTATTTAGTTAACTTGTGTATTGAACTTGTAAATTACTTGTATTTTATGTATACTTAATAACTTTTCGTTAGGGTGATAACACTTCTCGTCGGGGTTGCAGAGGCGAAAATATTTTTCTATTTTTTCTTTTTTCTCTTTTTTTAGAGGAAACTCTTGTTCTCCACACTCCGCGGAATGTCCCATAGATAGTCTTTGATAACTGCTATAAGTACGGACGAAAATTGTATAACAGGGCTTGACTTTCTGAAGACAGCCATTGAATGATGTGTTTTTTTCACAGTTCGAGGTTCTGAATGAGGACCTATTTAGGCTGAAGTACTTTTGATTCTAGCTCTGAATGATATGGCTGTATAGGATGGTTCTTAGTGAGAACCAAAATATAGATTCAGTTGATAGGAATACCAGTGAGTAATGTGGTCTTAGGGTTTTTGGTTCTAAGTGGGAACCAAGGTTACAGAATTTTAACATTAGTGGTTTATTCCTTAAAATTTAGTTAGTTCTTACTTAATTTAGTTATGTTTTTGTTACATAATATTTTATTTGTTCGGGTATAGGTTGGGAAATATAGACAAGTGTTTAGATGGATTGTAGCTGAGTAATTAATTTTTAATTTCTCGATTCCCAAAAGAGAGGGAATTAGGGAAAGAATAGAGGAGATTGGACTTAAATGAAGTTTAATAGAATACACAGCGAGTGCTCGATTTGTAATAGTATGAGTAAGAATTCTATAGTCGGGATTCTACATTATTGAAGCCTAGTCTTGAAACATAGACGAAGCTGATGGAGAATTTCCTTAGTTAAGAATTCCTTCTGGGATTCAATGTACGGATCCAAATTATACCTTTACCTAATCTATACGTAATCTGAATAAATTAGCTAGTTTCCTTAAGTGGAACGGAATTCAGCTCAGATGAGTTCCACGACAAGGATTTAGATGAAGCAATGCTGATAGAAACTAATTAAGGAGTGTACTAACAGCTTGCAGCTGAACGCGAGTTAGTAACTCCACAGACCAATCCCAGTTAGTGTTGTATAAACAAATTAGACATACAATCTAAATTAAGAATTTTGTTCAGGAACAAGTAAGAGTTATCTTAGACTTTTCATAAACCAAAACACTCTTTATTTAGAAAATAAACTTATAAAAACAAAGGTGTTCCATGATTTCTATAGCTAAAAATCGTACCCGAGAGGGTAAGATAAATAAGAGATTAATTCCCCTAGACATTTTAGTATAATTTATAATAAGCAAGTCTAATTGCGCAAATCTGCTAAGTCCACAAGAGAATAAGGCAAGACAACATATCCGTTATAAATTGGATCGTACGGTGGAAGGTCAAGGAGGGAGAGGAAGAGGAATTGAGACAATTCATGAGAATAGTAAAATTCTGGATTTTTGTCATACTTTCAATTAAATCTCATTCTTCATTTTGTTATGGATTTTATTATGATTCCCTACATAGCGGATTTATTATTTAGATATGGACGGGAAGCGTACTGTACGAAAAAGGACGGTAATTGCCGCGTATAGTGTGGGTAATCAGTGGTCGAAAAGTGTGGACTTAGGTTGCTGTAGGCTTGGACGACAGTTAATATTAATTCGTCTGTAGCAAATGTTTCTTGTCCAGCAATCCGATTTGTACTTAAACTAGTCAAGGAAAAAAGTAACTCATAAGCTTCTTATTCAGGATTCGGAGTTCTTGAAGATTTTGAACACAGTGGTTACTATTATTAGTTCCGTTCCATTGTTTCTGCTTGCTTCGTTGAGCCGTTATCAAATTAATAGAGGATTGATAACCTTCATGACATACATCATGAATAAGATATAACCACATTTTTCAAAGAAAGTACACGTATAATAAAATAATTGTCAGTTTTCCTCTATATCGTAGGTTTCTTTACTTATAACTAAAATAACTATACATTCATTCACACAGTCACACCAAATAGACAATGTAGGTATATATGAAATTAGGTTATATTTCGTTTCAGAAAAGAAACAATCGACTAAGTATAGTTTTACATTTTTATTACTCTACTAACGACAAGTAAAAGAAAAGCAAATAAATTACACAAAATTATATACCTAGGTATATAGTAGTCTACATAACATTTCATATATATCCATTAACATTGCAATTAAAGAATCGGATCATATAGCTATCTACTTGAAATAGCTCATCTTATGAGCCTAACATTTACAACGATATTGTATATTTGTACGTTACTTCCATTCTTCTTTTAACTATTTTGGGGCAAACGGTGCTATTTAAAAGTGCACAGGTTGTGATTACGAGAAAGAGGAATATATATACAGAAAAATATGTTGGTGTTGTATGATTTTAACCGGTGTTACTGTAACAACAGATTTACCGTTTTTGGGTTGCTATGACAACCTGTTCTTATTGATTAGAGGATTGAGCAAAGATAGTTATTAAAAAGTCGACATTGCTTAAAATTGATGTGTATTATTTCAGTATATTGCAATTGATATTTATTGCGGAATATATAGATATAAAACTACAAAAGTTCGATAGTGTTGTGTGACTTCATTTTAACCAAATATCATATGCATTTTATAACGAAATGGGTAATGTAACGAAAATAAGAAAATATCGTTACATTATAGATGGTGTTATTCCGTCCGGGACATTGAGATTAGTTAGAAGTTTAAAGTAAACGGTCTCATATATATTTCGATAATCACGGATTATATTTTATTACGGAATATACCGAAACTAAAAATGAATATTCGCAGCGGTGAAGACACCAGTAATGGAGTTGAAGAGATCCATACGTCAAAGAGTGTGACTGACCTTATAAGACAGTTAGGGCAACAGTTGAATGCCAAAATGGAACAAGTAACGCAACAGTTTGATGCTAAAATGAAAACGTAACGCAATAGTTGAATACCAACAACGAACAGTGTTGCGTAAAGAAATACACATATATAATTTCAGGTATCCGCCAATTCTCAGTTCTAGCTGTTTTAACCACTAGGAATGTAAATAGCATTAAATTCCTTTACTACCAAATAATTCCCGAAAATAAAACAACCAGTACTGACAATTAACGTCCACACATCGAGTGAGCACGATAGTTTACCATAGAAGGGTTGAATAGGTTCGCATCTGTTCCAAATCACTGCAAATCCCAATTTCAAATAACAACTCACAAACTTTATTTTGTGTAATTCAGTAACAAATAACATGTACGAAATTTAATAACGTAAGTCCTCCTTTGAAGTAAATCAATTCTCAAATATAACATCCAATGTGCAAAGTAACACTCATTATTTTTTTCCAAGGACTTGTTTAACACTCGAATCTTTAGATATAAAATCCCCACTTTAAACGCAATAAAGTATTCTTATCGAAACGTTAAATAATATAGGAATTCTCTACCCAATATGAAGGACCAAAGTTAGCTACTGTAATTTAAATTTATAGTTAAAACAAACAACAGCAAAAAGGTTTCACGCAGATAGTCCAACCAAGGCAGTTTACTGGTTACGTAGGATGATCAATTCAAACTTTCCTTTATTTCTTTTTTCTTTTCTCGTACGAGACAATAAGAAAAGTGAAATGGAAGTAACTTAATTCTAATATAACAAATTACCAAATACAACATACCAAAGCTATTTCATTCATTTTCTTTCACTTCGTATTTTTCTTTTTCTTTCTTTCTTGTCTCCAAACCTGTTTTTTCCAAAGCAATTTAGTGGTTAGAATTCTGCTTCAGTCTCCTTACAGACATAATCCAGTGGTTTCTTGTCTTCGTAATTTAAATATCACCACCTCCGTTTCACACTTCCCATTCTCACGTTACGAAACACTAATTTTCAGACTCGACTCCTTCAGTACCTAGGTGAAAATACGCCGTCCACTGGCTGAGCAGCAAGCAGCTGGCTGCAGCGACAACTAGCGACACACAGCGGAAGCTCACGCACTTCCACCACAGACACTGTCAAGGTCAACCGGTTACGAGTATCTCACAAACCTATTGCTATTTTAAAACGGAGATTTTATTAACAAACATTTTACATATTTTTATTTTTCGACTAAACGCTACAACAGGTAGATGCCAAGACGGAACAATTGATACAACGGTCAGATGCCAGGATCGAACAAATATTACATCAAATTAATAGCAAACTGGAACTAACCGATAATAGATTACAGCAAATTCTCCACAGTTTTGCAATTGTGCAAAGTTCAGTAGAAGAAGTAGAAACAAGTCAACAGTCATCAGAACCAGATAAGGAAATTTCAAGAAGAATTACATAATATCAAGGAAAAACTTGGGACAGCAGATAGTACTCTTGATCCCGTCGTCAATGTGGCTTATGTAGAACAAAATGCTGTTAGAACGAGACTACGTGAATAGGGCAGTAACACAACTGAATGTTATTCCGAGAAAGAGGACATCACTTCCAATTCTAAAAATGAAGAAAGACAATGCGACGGAACACTGATACTCACGTAAAATTTAGAAATGTAAAACCTTCAGATACATGTTTAAAAATTAGCGAAATAGTCTTTGACAAAATTCAGTGGTAGATCCGAGGATATCCCGGCTAGTATATTCTTAGAAAAATTTGAAGCAGAATGTGAATTGATAAGTGTAGATGTGTATAATCTTCTCAAAATATTGCCACATTTTTATTGCCGCATCGCTCGGTATGGTTCAAAGCTATTAGCGGTAATTTACATATTTATTCAGATTTCAAAATTCCTCTGATAGCCAATTTTGAAAATGACTTAGTAATGGCAAATCGTGATGCACAGATTAAAAATAGGCATTATGATCCTAAGGTAGACACAAGTCTCACCGATTTTGTAGTTACTGCATGTAATGAATTGAATCTGATCAATCCGTATCAGCCGGAATCACGCGTTGTCGCATCAATACGAATATTGTTACCTTTTAGACTACAGCAAATATTGATAGCTTCGCAGGTATTAATTTTAATCATTTACTTGCAATAGTTCAAAATTTTGAAAGTCAGACCATGTTGCAAAACAATTCTAACCGAAGTCAAGCTAATCATTTTCCTATTCGTAGTATTAATGTTAAGGGAAATCGTAATCATAATGAAAATGTAATTTTGGATTTTCTTGTACTGGTAATATAGCTAAACCTAATTGTAATGGCAATACGACCGCACCTAATTTTAGAAGAAACATAAATAACAATCGTGCCGTTCTTAGGAACAATGGAAATAATCGATCTAATTATTCACGTACTTCCAGATTTCGCTGTAACTATACAGAGGGCAGAAATTTCCAGAATAGGAGTCAAACATCTGGCGAAGGAAATAACATACAGAACCGTACTCAAGATAGTGCCAATCCATGCAACCTAATCGTATGTTTTGGTAATGTAACTTGAGTTGAAGTTATGGCGTTCTTCAAACCACACCAAAGGTAAATGGATGCAACTAGTTGAGAAGTTAGTTCCTACGGAATTTTTGTCCAAGATTAACATACATGATGTCGGGTTTTCAGATTGATTCTTAATATAATAATTTCTTTATTATATTATTCTTTAATATGATATTGATTAGTTCCTGTTTTTAGTGTTACGATTTCTTTGTAATTCGGTCTTCTTCCCTATTATAAGCAATCATATATTTACTTACAACGATGATGGTATTTAGCAAAGTTTTGCTAGCTAGGCCCAAACGAAAGAGATAGGTTATGTTGTATTTTAAGTTACACTGATTTATTTAATCAATGAGCATAAATGGTGTTGAATTAAAGAAACAATTTTGGACAAGAATAGACCGAAAACTTGTCACATTTTGAATGCGTCTTTCATTTTAGTAACTTTATAAAAATGGAATTAAAACTGATTAATATCAGAATATAAGAATAATATAAAAGATAAGAATAATGTATTGTTCCATGGTTCGTAATTTTCATGTAAGGATTAATCGAAAAGTAAGGTGATCTTGTATTTGCAATGTCTAACGGTCCAGGGATATTTTCTTTAATTGTGCACAATTTTGTAAGTTCCATTTGTTCGGGAGCCATATATATAACAATATTGTATATTTGTAAGTTACTTCCATTCTTCTTTTATATATATTTAAAAGTGCATAGGCTGTGATTACGAAGAATATATATATATATATATATATATATATATATATATATATATATATATATATATATATATATATATATATATATATATATATATATATATATATAAGAATATGTTGGTGTTGTATGATTTTTAACCGATGTTACTGTAACAACAGATTTACCATTTTTGGGTTGCTATGAAAACCTGTTCTTATTGATTAGAGGACTGGGAGAAGATAGTTATTAAAAAGTCGACATTGCTTAAAATTGATGTGTATTATTTCAGTATATCGTTTCACGTTTAGGATAAAAGATCGAATCTCTTTTGCTCCAACTTTGGAAAAAGAATATTTGCCGAACGAGTTCAATACTCTCGTCGAGGTAGTTAATCTCACTTATATCGCGTGTCCATACCTGCACTCACTAAGTCTCTATGCCGCTTTATTACCCCTTAGATTAGATACACATATCATAATAATCACATCAGTTTACACACTAGTACATACTAAGCATACGTGGCTGTTGAATTCGTAACAACAATAGTCAGAGTAATCACATATAATGCATATAAATCGTCTTACCGTAGTTTTAAAGTTTCACTATTTCTGACGTCAGTTCGTGGACTGGTTTAGTCTGATACTATCACTCACTTAAATTCGTAAACAATTTCGATGTAAATTAAGATTTAATTAGTAATTTTGGAGAGATTAAAAGTCGAGTTGGTATGCTTCTCGAGCACGAGGCATTATGAAAATTTAACCATTAGGTACGCTATAGATGGATTTTCGAAGAAAATTTAAAACTGTGCTGTTGAGTATGGCTCACCACTGTTACTGAACAATCACTATAACTTCAGGTTGCACAAAGGAAAGTATCAGATTTTGGAGTTTCATAGGTCACAAATTGAAAGGAATATGTAATTATGTCAAAGAGTTTAGGTTTCACGAAGTCATGCATGTAGACAGGTGAGAGGTTAAACATACAATGCGATAACCTGCCTGCTTACAAAACCCAACATGCAGTTAGTAAAGTAACAACATAGAGGTGTTAAATAGAAATATAGGTATTATTACAACACAAGGAAAGAAGTAACATTTATCCACAAAGGCGGTATACTCTACACATTCGGTTTTACATTTGTTGACGTAATGGAAACTATAGCAACAGAACGTAATAGTCGTGCCACGACTAACCGGAGAGAGTGACGAAACCCTTTGTTTACATCGAAATAACGTATCTCAACATAATACTATATTTTATCGTAATAAAACATATGTCTATCACATATTCACATATCAATGATAATATACAATTCGCCGTTAATTACTCCGTTTCTGCATATTTCAAGGTTGCTTAATCCATCAAAAAAAGGACTCGACGAACCAAAATGAGTAGCCGCACAAAACATGTTTTATATTATAGTCAGCCATTAATAATTTTGGATTTTAATTGGTAAGGATAGAAAGTAGGCATGAACGCGAAATATTTACACGTTTTTCAGTATAATAATTAATAGATTCAAACTACTACGACAGATTCAGATTTGAATACGAAAGATTCAGATTACTCGATATTCACTGTTACTAACAGTGACATTGCCCTATATTCACACTTTGTAATCTGTTATACCATTTATACGGACAAAGTTTACTGCCATCTATTGGTTTAAATTTCTAAATAAACGTTATAATTTAACCTAGATTTCTTTATTGGCTCGCGAACTGAAAATTCCTACTCTTAATACAGTTTATTCGCACTAGTAGCTCACTCCCATTTAAAATTCTGTTAGTTCCCATTCCAATATTCACATCGCTTTACAAAACAGTTCATATGTCAATATTGTAATCACACAAACACATGTATGGAATACAAAGATCTATTACTATCCTGTACCCATGCAATAGCTAAAGATTACTAAGCATAAACGATTATTAGTCTTTAACTACGGATATTGTTCTTGACAACTGATTCCAGTTAAGAGACAAAGTGAAGTTTATTTCTCGTTACCATTCAGCTATTTAACGTCAAAACAGAATGAAATTTTCGGTGTATGTGCCTAATAATGTACTCTCAAGGTTTACCTACCATAGTTTTAGCAGTTAACAAATTTAAATAATATGAGGAAAAATAGCGTTTTGGACTTTACTAAGAGAACATACAGACGATGACAAATGTCTCGCGCAATGCAATCGTGCTAAAACTTAGAACTTGTACTCGGAATGCACTAAGTACTAACTACAGAGACTTATAAATCTCAACAGCAGCTCAGACATTCGGTGTGCCGAGAGTTATTCCCCTGTACAAAATGAGACGTATGTATCTAAAGGAGTGCAGAATAGGTCCAGGAACTCTATGTTCTGTGTTGCAGAGGACAGTAAAGTGAATATTAAAAAATTCCGAATACATACCAAAGAGCAACTTCTGGTAGTGTTGAAATATTACAGAAACTTAATCTATTTAAAAATAATCGTTCAGAAAGGAAGTGCGATTGTTCCTTTTTAAATAGGCATTCTGAAATAACGGAAGAAATTCCTCTGCAAGCCAAGGCAATTTGTTACAGCAAACAATATCACAAGTTAGTTTGAGAAATACAAGAGTTTTTAGGAAGGAACATATTAAGTGATGTGTTAGAAGATCCTTCCAGAACTTTATTGCAAATGAAATAACTTTTTTTTGTGTCCAAAACGAAATTGTTTGCTTCACAAAGGTACCGAAACGACGGTACATGCTTTCTGTGTCTCTGCATGATGCATATTATTATGCTCCTTTTCTTTTCATTGATTTCCATTTCTTAGAACTTAACGCGAATGGAATATCTGTCTATCAATCTCGTGTTTCTCTAAATGATGCTAATGTTTGTAGATCCAAATGGAGGAATATCCTGACATATCATGTTTTGGCATGTCTGTACTATTATGTTGGTTGTCCATCTATCGGTGAAAAAAATCGGATACAATTCTCCTGGATCAAATAACTATGATTTCTTATAGCCTACAGTTAATTCTGTTCGTCACCGTACAAGTAAATAATAATGGAGTTTCGGTAAACCCATTGCGTCCAGTGTCCTAAAATCACAGTATTTGGGTTGTGTTGTTTTATGATTATTACAATAATCACTGCTTTCCCATAAAACATGAAATGTCATGTTTAGGGGACATAAATTTTCTGTTCTGAGAAATCCAAGCCCTTGGGGCTCTCCAAAGTTACAGGTCCAGTACTGCGAGATACTACATCTCCGTAGTACTAAATCAGTGTTATCCTATATTAAAAAAGACGATAAGTGATAGTAGTCTTAGAAAAAGATATAGAAGTAGATTGATTTTATAAGACAAAATATAGACGACCTGTAAGAGCAAACCGTAATGCTACATCAATCATTTCCCTGACAAGTTTGTATAGCTTTGTTTAAATAGTCCATAAATGTGCTCTAATTAGCATGTTCGGGTGAAGGGTCCGGTGCTCGTAGACCCCCGCGCCTCTGGTGGTGTACATATGCATTGAAATGAGTTGTTGCATGTGACAAATGGCGAGTAGATTATAATCTAGCGTGTAGGTTAATTGGCAAAATCCGGTTTCATGGTGGCGCCGCATATGTATTCTAGTACAAGTTAGTATATACATACAATTATATTCAATACTATATTAATCTTTATCCTAACGAATTCTCCGCCTTCGTGAAATAAAATATCCAAACAATATCCGTACTAGATTAGAATCTAATACTTATGTGTTTTTATTCAATTCAAGTAACTATAGGAGCGAATGCATATTTCGAAACATTGAATCAATACATAACTGTCTCGTAACTAAAACAGGCCAGTTTGTTAGATAAATTGAAAATGTAATTCTTGTTTCTGATAAGCTTTATGGAATTAAACACACAGTAGTTATTGTGATGGATTATTATGATTTTGAACATAGTAAGTACAGAAGGTAACATTGTGAAAAGGACTTCGGTATAAAAACGAACAGCTTTAAATTTGAAATTATTGCAATTATATCGAGAACGTAAATCTATACAGGTTTGAAAATCACGGAAATTTAATTATGTGTTCAAAAGACGTTTTATGTTCAGCTTTTCGTTAACTAAATGTAATTCATTCAACCGTTAATTTTCCTTTAAAATCAAGGCAGCAATATCATCAATTGTCAACCGTCACAGATATTAGGCAGGAAATGACAAGATCAGTCTGTCCTGGGTTTGAACCCGGCTGAAGGTATGGATACGACGTATTGCTTTTCAGATTATGATTCGAATAATCATCCATTTCACTTTGTATTCTTATGCCGAGAGGGAAAAGTTATATTTTTTAAAACTGAAAAATAAATTTAAAAAATAAACCAAATCGTGATACAAACAACCTGTCTAGTTGGCGCCGTAACCTTCAAGTGTCATATACAAGACAGAAGAATATTTAACATTCTTATTGTAACTCACATATAATGTGTAATTTGAGCATTACCTACAGTAGAGATCTTTTAAGGAAGCAGTTCATAGGAATGGAATATGTTCCAGGCTAAAAGTGGTTCATTAGCAGCTTGCACATTTATTGTTTCTTACCTACGGGTAGATTAAGCGATGAAGCTTTATGTTGAAGTAGTGACACTCTATCTGGTAATAATATAAATGTATAGACACTCATGATATTTCAATACATGAAGCAAGTAAGAATTTTTAGGTTGTGATGTTAAGTAAACCACGTACAAGTTTGCGTACGTATCAGTAATAGTGATGATCCCTGTTTCTCTCTGTAACTTAGGATTATGCGGTTCTAGATTTTACTTACAACACAGAGTTTAACATTTCTCAGGCCGAAATCAATGGTACTTATTTCTAACAAGGTTCATTCGCAAATGTCCCCTCTTGATTCTGTAAAATTGATTCAAAAGTAATTTTCTGTGACTCAATTTGTATTGTACTAATTTTAGCAACCCGTACTCGTAATTTTCATATTTATGAGCCTTCATATATCCGGAATTCAATCATATGCTAATAACGCTGGGACACAAAATTGCTTTTAGTTTCTTTAGATGTAACTGGAATGAATGTGGTCATATGCAAAACCAATTCGACCAAGTACTGCTTCTCTGACACATGTTTCCCACCCCGGCCACCATCTTGAATCCGCCATTGGATAGAACTTTCGGTTTTTCAAATGGTAATAGATGCAAATGATACATCAAATTCATGAAAAATTTTCTCGGAAATTCTTTGTCGGAACTTCATGTAGTTAGTTTTACCGTAACTTGTACCAATTGGAAGGTATTACATGTAAAATGTCAGACACTTCACAAATATTGAACTAAGTTGCAAGTTATGCAGGGCCCAGTGTATACAAGTGATCTTTTACGTGATTTATCGTTGAAAGAATATTTGCTGAATTTGCACTTATGTGCAAAATAACTGTCGAATGTCTATAAATATATTGTTGTAGGAGTATAATTTGATAACGAATTTGCAGGGTATTTCTTATAATATCAGCATGTGTATATCGTCAAAGACATGTATGTGGCAAACTTCATGCCGAAAGAGCAGTAAATAAGAACAATAAAACGAAAATAAAACTTTCTTGTATATTTAGCAACATTTTGTTTTACTCATTCTAATTTTCGTATTTATAATCATTTTCTTATGAAATTTACCACAAATATACATTTCTTGATTATACACACAGTATCAGTATTAAACGTACCCAGCCAATTCATTATCAAAATATATTCTTGTTAGAAGACAGCTATAGATATGCGACAATCGTTTTAGACATGAGTGTGCATATCTACAGACACACAGACGTCAATACGGAAATGGTAGGTATTCACTTTAATCTGGTCATATCTGGATTTGCATTAGGCGTTTTTACCATAATACAATACTTCCTTGTTATACATAGTATAACTTGGAAGTAACAACAATCACCCACAGAAATGTAATAAGAATTATGACACTAATGTTGTAAAGAGTTTGTTTATACCTACAGTATTTTTGTTTCTATTTGTCAACATCAAAAACATATGGGTAAGGGATATTACTCTGCAATGTCTATTCGCGAAGTGCCTGACGGGATTTAACATGCACTACCTTCCAAACGGAACAAGCTACTGAAGAATTCACTACACCATTGAATTTCCAAGAAACTTGTACGTAAATTTGATATATCACTTGCACATGTTCCCATTTGAAAAACCAAAATTTGAGCTCAATGGCGGATACAAGATGGCGACCTGGGTGGGTAACAAGTATCAGAAAAGCAGTACTTGATCCAATTTGTTTTGCACATGCCCACATTCATGTTCAGTTACATCTAAAGAAACTAAAAGTAATTTTGTGTCCGAGCTTTATAGTAGTGCATGATTGAATTCTGGATATATGAAGGTTCATAAATATGTAAATTGCCGGTATGGGCCGTTTAAATTAGTGCAATATACATTGGGCTGCGGAGGACTTTGTATTTGAATCAATTTTACAGGAATCCCGAGGGGATACTTCGTAAATTAGCTTGTGAGATCACATTCTATTCCCACTTTACGCAAGGGAAATTCCAGTAATTTATTTTTGCGGCACCCATTAAGTGGAAATACATCCGGATAAAATTTCAAGTCATTAACCAAACACATCTCTGACCTTCTACCGACAAATGGCGGTTGCAACTGATGATCATGGTATTCCACTAGAGGGTAATCGTATTAAGAGGCAGATGTTAGTACCATGAGTTACTATGCTTTCCTACGTCTGTTGTGATACTATAGCATACGTTGAATTAGAACAGTAAATGGCCTCTTCTGTAAAGTCTTCAAGCAGTAGGATGGCAATGTACTCCTGATACGACTACAACGAAATTTACTATAATGAGAACTGTAGTATTGTGCAATCTTCCATACAGCGGTCTTCATTTCGAGCAAGCTCAATCTTACCGAAGTAAACTATCTTAGGTAAGCTCCAATTTGTTCCCATGGAAATAAATAAGTCTCTGTATGATATAAATAATATATAATTGATTTATTTTCGTCAGACTCATATACTAAAATTTAATTTCATATTGCACTTTTTGGGTATACTATTTCATTTACAGATCATGACTCTAAACTCTCCTCCTCATATTGGAAGTTGGCAGCATCATAGCTCAGTAGTAAAGCATTTCTTCTTATGTGTAGGATTCCTGGTCCGATCGCCAAGTAATTTTGTGGTAGACAAAACCGTGTCCGTGAGTTTTGTCTGGTTAGTCCCGTTTCTTCTGGCATTCTTGTTCCACACATTCTTCCATCATAATGCATTTGCCTCAATCATTCATCTCCCTTAGCATAAGAAATATAATCGTGGGACGTTAAACCGAAAGATTTCAATTTCAAATTAGAGATTATCGTCTGAATCCTTAGGAGCTGAATTCCGCGATTCTTTTGTATAGCGTTTGCCTGAAAAGGAAAGTTCTAAATTGTTCTCTTTTTTTATGAACGTGTTACATGTTCCAGCGTAGCTATATATTCTAATATCGTAATATTAAACATAGTAAATTTATACCTATGCTTTCAAAAGTTAAACAAACTCGTATTGTTTCTCTCTTCCTAGTCATACCTATTATTTGGAACAAAATGTGACTCCCATCTTGATGGTTATATGATACGCTACGTATAATGTTATATGGAGTGTTCGAAGTGGGAAAAAAGCAGAGGCGGTATGTTTTATTACGATTTTGACTCGACATACCTGCTATCTAAATGTTGAAATATAGTGAGGGTATGTTTCCTGAAAGATTGCATTTTTATTTATATAATGACTGAAAACCATTTGAGAGCTTCTCTGTAGTTACACGGAAGGAATGGAAAGACTTTTATCCCCTGCCAACAACTCTCTGAAAAAAAATTAATAAAGGTATCCCCTTATGTTGTATTATAGAGAATTAAACACGAAACCGTTCAAAAACTATTTCTTATATTAACAATTTCCTGTGGGAAAACTTCCGGACCCCCACTCAATTCAGTAGTATTCCAAACCCCTGAAAGTTCCGTCCCCACAGCAGGGAACCTCTAAATTCGTCCATGCTCAAAACATGACGTTTATATACATTACGACAAGAAGGCACACATATTAGAAAGAAATAATTTAATATGGCATATCAAAATATAAACTATATTAACTTCCTTGAAGATATCTCATTTTAAAAGCGAAAAAGAGGAAAAAGATAACAAAATTGTCGATGTTGTCAACTTAGAAATCGTATCTATATAAGAAATAAAATATTTTTTATGTGCAAAGCTATTCGTCAGTTACTGTGTGTAAAAATGCATTTATTAAAGGTATTCAGAGACGGTATGCTTTAATCACTGAAAAACCAGAGGTGGTATGGCATACCACCGCATACCGTCTCACTTCGACCACTGGTTATATTATATACTTTTATAGTACTATTGAATTTGCAAATCATCGCTGTAAATTTTTTTCCTCATTTGAATCATCAACACCAGAGTTCTGTGAATATTTAGTAAAGGGACATTTTGAAAAGATATTCTAAATTTCTATTTTTTCATCAATGCGCTAATACTGAAATAAAACTCTACACACTAAGTAGTACGGTAATATTAAATATTGTAAACTGATAAAAGTATGGTACCTTTATAGCTTAAATAAACTGATATATGTATGTTTTATCTCTTTGCAGTCACGCCTACTATTTGGAAGGAAACGAGACTCACATCTTTAATTTTATATCATACCTAGCAGATCAAGGATGATATATTTGTTGATACTCTATCTACTTAGTTACGCTGCTGCTGAGGCTCACAACGTAATTAGGGAACTCATTGCTTTTAATGACAAGAGCGACACTAAATTTGATTTACCAAATAATTTAAACAATATGATTTCTAAGGTGGTTAAAAATTCCAGGCATGTTGTGTTATACTTTGAAATTATTGATGAATATTACGTGTCATCAATAATTAAACGAATGTCCTTTCCTCTGGCAATATGTAAGATGCCATTTTATTCTATGTTTATCAAATTATTGAATAATGTTACTGTTATAAATAATGACTTGTTCCTCATAATGGCGTCAAGTGAATCATCTCTACTGCAAATGTTTGATCAGCTGAAAGAAGAATTGAGACATTTTCAACGCAAAGTTCTTATTCTCATGTTTATTGAAGCTAATGGTAATAAACCTAATTTTCATTTAATTTTTCAACAGATTTGGTCAACAGGAACAATTAATGTCGCAATTATAGCTATTAAACTAGGAGCTTGGAAAAATATATTACATTTAGCTGATTTGTACCAGTCCATTACGGTGTATACGTATAACCCATTTTTAAAATATATGTATGAAGAAGTTCTGAATGGAGGTAGCGAAGTGCCTACAAAAGCATTTTCACATTCAAAAACGTCAAATCTCTTTGGATATCCTTTGCACTTGGCAAATATGGAGTCAAACTTACTACCAGCGTTGCTTTATTTGAAAATTGGGAATACAAGCACTTATCGTAAAGGTGGGTATATTCCAATGGTTTTCGAGTCGTTGAAAACATACATGAATTTCAGTGTGAAAAATGTTGTTAATCATGATATCAATAATTTAAACATAAAGTTACCTAATGGAACATGGGATGGAGTTATAGGAAGTCTTGTGAGACGTGAAGCAGACGTGAGCTTTTTTCCTTTGTTAGCATCAGTAGACAGAATGCAATATATAGAGTTCACCGACTACATAATCACTGTTCTTTTCACTTTCTTAATTCGTGAGAGACATATTCTTTCAACAGTAACTGCATTGCAACAATTCATTGATGTTTATATTTGGGGATGCGTTGCAATTTCATTTGTTGTGGTTGGTGTGGCAATAGCTATCTTTGAACGGATCATAAAAGATTCCAAGAGAAAAATGACCTTATGTCAGATATTTCTTAGCCTTATCGCTACACTTCTTCAAATATCAACGCAAATGCCAAACAATGCAACCACTAGAGTATTGTTTTTTACTTGGGTATACATGACACTCGTGATAGTACCTGTTTTCGAAGGTGGTGTTGTAGGTGTTTTAACAATACCGTTACGCTCCACACCTATTAATACTTTACGTGAGCTTGCTGATTCGCATCTTGTAATTAAAGGATGGAAAAACTTAAAATATATTTTCAACGACACATCTAACCCTACTTTGATGTCAATATTTAATAGGTACGAACCCAACGAAAACTATGAATTTAGTATCGAAGATGTAATAAGACATGGAACATCAACAGTATTCGGTCCAGATAAACTTTTGAAATACTACGGGAACATAGTTCATTTACGTTTAAGCTGCAAATCGTCCTTTCGATTACTGAAAGAGGGAATGAGTACCCGGTGTGTAAGAATAGGTGTCCAAAAGGGTTCCCCTTTCCTCTCACGCTTCAACATCCTTATTAGAAGGATGAGATCTTCTGGACTTATATTTAAATGGATATCTGATGTAGTTGAGAAGCCTAAACGGAACTCACAGGGTGAAGCACTCTGTCATACACGAATGCTGACGATCTCATTAGAAAACTTGAAATCAGCGTTCTATTTGCTAGGGATCGGCTTAATATTGTCTTTAGTTGTATTTCTAATTGAAATATGTAAATTTGCTTTACAGTCAAAGAGAAGGCGTAGTTAAACATTTAATATAATGTCATAAATAAGGCCCAGATTTATATTTAAAAACATATTTTTATTCCAAACACATACAATCCCAAAACGAAGTTTATTATCCCAACTAAGAGTATGCAAGTGTAAATTTCAAATTTTATTTCACATAAAAATACATATTTTCTGAAACAAAAGTTATGTAAATAAATATTTTGGACATTTTTGTAATAAATACTTACTTTTAACAATTTTCCTTTATTTTACTCTAAATTTCACAAAGATTTTTTTCTTTCTGTCGAGGGAATTTAAGATCAGAAAAGAGTAGGCTACATAAATCTATCCATTGTATATGGAAGAAACTTTCCAACTGCAGAAAGAGCGTCGTCATAAATTGTCCCCAGTCGATGCTGCATCCACTGAAATTGTTGAAAAATTTAGTAAGTGACCTGGCTTAAAATGTGATTTAGCTTTCATATCTGCCTATTTCTCTTTCTTGACTCACTCTATAAACTACAAACTACAGGAGATTTATTGAGTATTCTGATTAAAGAAGTACAGTGCTTTGAAAGAAAGCTGAGTGTTCTTTACTCCTTCGAAAGTTGAAGTCGTAAGAAAAAAATTAAGGACATGTTTGAGAAACACATTGACTATAAAACCCTTTTTGAAATATCTGAAATATTAGAGGCCAAAACACAAGGGAAATTGATGGTGTGAATATTCGTGATATACCCTTTTCAAATACGCGATATTTTATATGTTGTGATGTAGAGCGGTCCTTTTCTCAATATAAGGCATTATTCCATGAGAATAGGCATGGCTTTACGATGGACAACTTGGAAAAGACTTCAGTTATTAACTGGAATGTCCATGGAATTTCGACATCTGATGAATAATTGCTACTGCTGAGTATCAGTATTTATTTTTCTTATGTTGGGCGTTTTCCCATACTTTTTCTTGTTACTTTTTATTAAATATTTTTTAAACTTTTATTACATAAAAACAAATATTTTACAGTTTTCTAGCACAAAAATCAGGTCCCTAGTCATAAAACTTAGAAGGTATATGTAGATATGCATGCGTCGTATCGTGTGTAAAGAGGGAAAAAGAAACGTAATAAAAAGGTCTTTTACATTAACAACTTTTACAAAAACACGTAAATACAAAGAAAGTCTAGGTTGAAATGACAACGTTGCTGTGATACAATTCTCGCTTATCCAGAGGTGATAACGAATGTAGAGTATTTCTTGGCAGTATAGTGATTGTGTCAATGTGTTCCTGTCCACATGTTACGGTTAAAGTGGTAAGTGGACGCTGTTAATTCTTAAATGAATAATAGAGGCATCAGACCTTTTATATGAATAATCTTACTTTGTATACTAAATGTTTTTATTTATTTCCAAAACCTTTTCATATCTTATATTGGCATTATATTTAAACATTTATTAAATTTCCAACTTGCTCGTATCCAAAATACAATCAATAATTAAAAAATCCCCGTATTTCAGCTTTGGGTTTTACTAGGATTATATTCTTTTTAAGGGCTTTAATTTATTTTTATAGTAGTTAATTCGAATTATATTTTAAAAAGTTGTCTTGAAATGATTGCAAATCCATTATTTGAATAAATATGCGTAGGGTTATGACACTATATATCGAACACTTAAGGGCATTGGTATGAATAGTTAATCAATATTTTCTATCAGTGAGGAACAGGACTGTGTGTGGGCGATAAAACTCTATTAGTGTTATTTATTGGTTGAAACCAGCCCATTATGACAATTATAATTAACAATTTTGAAATTTGAGGTACATTTTAAAAGCAAAGTTGTATTACTTGAACGGGTTGTCTTATATATCGATCATTGAGATTTTAATTATCGAACAGATTGTTTTATATATTGAACAGCGAGGTTTAAATATCAAAAAGAATATTTTATTTTTGAACAAGTTCACTTTAAGGGTAATATGAATACAGTTACATTGTAAACACATTGCAGTAATTCTTAAATATAACTAAGAAAGCAGATATAAAGAGAAATACATATTAAAATGTTCTAAGCTGCAAAATATTTGTTTTATATCGCCATTCCTTAGTACAAAGTGGAGCATTTTACGTCAATCATTTTTGTTGCCTTTTTTCTTCTTCAGTTTTTACCGGTATTGCTAACAAGACATTGCATATATTTTCTTCAACCCAAACTGTTGAGGTTTCTCTGGTTCTTGAGGAAGTTTCAGAAATTCTTTGAGAGAATCACGTCTACTACTTGAGGAAGGCGAGCATGCTAATTCCGAAGCGATCTCATTTTGATGTAATGGTTTCGGATTGTGAATTTTTGCCCGACTTCACCCACATGCATGATCCTTCTTGGGTGAAGGTGCGTACACCTCTAAGCGTTCATATTCCATTTGAATTCACATTCGTCACTTTCTTGCTCTTTGTTTTCATCTTCTGATCTTGAATCACTTGTTTATTTTCGATCAGCCAATTTATTTTCATGTGTCGCACTGTACCGGGTTTTAACATTTTTCCAATAAGCATCCAAATCTGGATCACCATCACTCTGTTCCTCTTGGTCCGTCTTAGTTTGTCACAGAACATATTAAATTTCCCACATCTTCAAGCACGAACTTTATTTTCTGATGAAGGGTATGGAACAGTTGTTGAGAAGATAGAGCGGTACTCTGGTTACTCTCTTGATGTGGTTTTCCCACTGGAATCTTCAAAACATCAGCAACACACTTGCTATAGTCCACAGCAGCAGGACTCAATGTTTAAAGGCTACATTTACGAAATGCGCTTTGCACAATTTCTGGTTTGACGGCATCATCCCAAACTTTCTTCAACTGGGGCGCAAAATCTTCCCTCGTCGCCGATGCTGCGAGGGTTTTTATTTCCTCGTAATAAAGTGCTTCAATATTTGTTTCCAAGGTGAAAATGGGAATACGTCTGATGGTTCAGAAGATGAGTGGCGTTGGGAAATTGACAATATTATAGTATTCCATGATCGTGACAATATTGACTGACCTGAACTGATAGATGACTCCTGTGCCCATCAAGAAAGAGAATAGCAAAAGTGTGATTTTCTCAGTCTCTAGCCACGACCTAAACTGTTGGAGGTAATTCAAAAATGCTATAGTCTTCATTCATCTAGTTTCTGTTTCCTCGTAGATCCGTGGCTCAGGTACGCTATTCTTCATATATGCTGAAGTCGTATGTTGCTGCAGACGATCATGCGACGATCAACGCCCGTCAGCACAGAAATTGCCAAGCACTGTTATACCCTCCTTTTCTTAAGAAGTTGCAGTAATTTGAAGCTGTTCTCCTCTCTTACCTAGGTACTTTCCTGAAACCTTGTGGAACAGGAAGTTTATTTCGTCTGCGTTAAGAATCCTTGTTGGGTCTCTCATAATTGTACTTAATCCCTCAGATTCAAGATAACTCGAAAGTTCTGCAAATCAGCTGCGTATTCTCTCTTTCGAAACCGCAGCCCTGCCCTTGTTAATAGTTCAGCCTTCTTCTGAGACAGGCAAGATGTCGTCCGATAAAACAGCTGAAGCAAGTTTTCCCTGGTCTTCCTTGCTTGAGCAGTGTGCTTCTTTATGAAGACTGTACAATTTGCTGAACAGTGTCCAGTAAATTACTATTCTTCAACGGAAATCCTCTCTTAGACATGTTCATCATCCACCCAGAAATTCCATTTTCTTCCTGTGGGCTCAGGAGCGGCTTCCGCCCAAGAGCAATCTCAATCTTATGATGACCATATAATTTATCATTTAAAGTTGTTAGATGAATCTTTAAGGTTTTCAATGCGTGACTTTGGGACATCAAACTGGACATCACCTGCTGAACAGCTTCAGTCAAGACTGACTTTTTTACAACCTTGGTTCTCGTTTTGGTACACTTTCCTTGTTGGGGTTCTTAATTTTACCCAGTATCAAGTTTCGAGCAGTAGTTAAGGAAACTAAAAAAAATGTATAAAAATATTTTTATGATTAACTTCTACTGTGCTTAGTAGTCTATACATTGAAGGGGAGGACAACCCGGAGACAACATTCTGAAACTATGCGATCAGTACTACGTAAGGCTTCTATTAGTTAGACTCTCTATGACGAAACTTTGCTATAAAGGTAACTCTGAATATTATTATAACGGAGAGAACCCCTCAACTATCAGCTACAAGGTAAAAGCCTTAAAATTCACGGCAAAATGCGTTATTCAGTGCAAAAGAAATCAACATAGTTAAACTAATATTTCAATCACCAATATGCTTTCCACTTACAATAATGTTCGATACAAAAGAACACTTTTCCTTAGAGAAACCTCTTTTATCGAACAACATTTCGATGTTATGAAATTGGTCTCGAATATCGAACGCTATTTTCTTTTCGCTTCAAATAAGATGGTAGCTGAAAATAGCATTATGACAAATAAATACGCATATATTGATATTAACTCATTGCATCATTAAAAGAATACTTTATGATGACACCATCACACAGGGGGAAGATAATTGCAGCAGTGCTGCGCCTTATAAAAAATATAGTGATTTCTAGAATCTCCAGCAAAATCACAGACTAGGAAACTTTCCCGCGTTCTCTAACATCGAAATGTATCGACCTATTGAATTTCATTAGGCGAGATTTGGAATGGCGTGTTCACAAATTTCAGATAGCGCGTAATGTTTTCGGTATTCTTATTATTTAACGAAATGACCAAGGTGTTCGATATTTACGGAGCGTTCGATCTTTAGTGCCATTACGTTACCTTTCACAACTTAGTAATCGAATTGCAACTATATATCTTACTTAGCAAATTTTAAGTTAGTGATTCTGTTACCTCGTGGTGAATATGAACACTATTTTTCAAGAAAAATATTAAAAGATGTTGTTCTAATGAGATCGAGGATGCCATAGATTCTAACACTGCACAAAATAATTTACGTCAAATAATGGAAACGAAAACTTTTGCTTGTAATTACGCACTGAGTCAAACACTTCAAGACTAAGTCGCAAAACATTGTACGAAAAGATCCCAAGGCAGGATGTAAAAATATACAGATTCATCTCCGTCTGCCCTAAATTTCTTTGTTACCCCTGATATTTAAGAATAAATCGTGCTGTATTCTACTCACATAAGTAAGGCAGGCTGCAACTGAAGAGTACAAAAAGTGAAAATAATAACCGGTGAATAAATTATGGATTTATTACAGTTGCCAAACTATATATTACAATGAAACTAAATGGGTAAAAAATTAACGGCTCAATCAGTACTAAACTCTGGATAAACCAGGCAACATGACACTTTATAAATAGTTTCGATATTACTACCATGAATTATATTTATCCCTCATAATCCATAGTGTAGTGTAAAGTACAGCTGCGACAAAGAATGTTAACTAGGAGACTATATGAAATGATAATCTTTGTGATACTGAAAAAAGCACCAAGGACTAATTTGAAGAAACAAGAGCAGATGTGGTAAAAAATATGGAATATAAAATACACAAACAAGTACAGAGAGTCCTATGCATTGGAGAAGAATCAGTGGGGTTTATATGTCGTCCTTTAAGGAGAAGAAAAACCGAAGTGTGAACTACAAATATGATGTATAATAAGGCTGGGAACATGGTGGTTTTATTTAGAAATATACATATAGAAAATCTATGGTAACATTATTTTTACTAGCAAATATTATTTCATTGCATGTTACACGAAATTTGTTATAATTTACCTGTGCCACACAGGCCTGTCTTATAATTTACTTTGATGTGGATTGTTATTTGTTTGTGAACTTCCTCCATGAGAAAGTTTTAAGAAAAACGAAATTATATCCTTCACAAATATAGTTTTTCTTTCATTTTTAATTTTCACTGTTTTAGAAAGGTGAACTCTACATATATCTAGCACTAATTGCAATTCTATATTTCAAATTCATGCGCACATTTATTATATTCGTTCTTTATACTAGTACAAAGAAACATATATTTTACATAGAGATATGGCAAACGTGTTGGATATCTATATCTATAATAATATATGTAACCAATACTGCACACAGCATTTCATCAAGAAAGGGATTTAAACAACAATAAAAATTATTATTATTAACAACAATTTATTTTCATTGGTTTCTCAATATTTTCGGAAGTTTGAACATAAAACTATCTTACACATTACATGATTTATTTTTATATTCATATACTAACATAATACTTTTTAATATTTGCATAACATAATAAAGAAGATTATTGCTAGAACACAGTAAACTCCCTTTGACTACGCCACCAATTTATAAAAGTATTCTAAAACTTTTTTATATATGTTATATAAGTAAATCTAGATGCTCTAGTCTGCTAGACCCCCAAAGTGCAAATTCGGATGTAAAAATGAAAGTTCTCCTGAGAATTAAAGAACCAGCAATTCACTGTCGTAAACTATGTTTATCAGTATAGAAGCGCGTATTTCATCAAGTTTCACGAAGCACGAGTTCAAAATGCGTGTTAGAAAAAAAAGGAAATGTTAGGTGTGTGGTGACAGTATTTTGCTTTTTGATGGTTGCGATATTGGCTGCAGAACTCGAGACGGACGCCAGACAACATGCAAAGAATAGTGAGTGGCCTTATTCAAAAGGCTATTCATGAACCTCATATGTTAGGAATGCGGACATAACTAAAAAAAAATGTCAGTGATGGATGTGTTGTAAATCATATAATGAATTTAAACTTACGTGGGGATAAGTGGTTTTAACCAGAGTTGAAAAGCAGTGTAGTTAATGGTACAAATCCGGGGTCCCCACTACCGAGAAACTTTAAACAAGGGCCAGAAAATCATTGTCATTATGATAATGTCCTATGACCATGAAGGTATCAACCACTTCATCAGGTTCCATCAGGAATTACCATAAATGTTTCGCACTATTCATTGTACCTGAATTACTATTCATTGTACCTGAATCTATATAATCCTATTACTGCATTTCCTGCAGTCTGTACCAAATCTACTTCAGGATAATGCCGGATTTCATACTTCCCTTCGGATCAGACTCTCTTACCTTAGGCAAATGGGCTTAGGAGAAACTGAAGTATCTTCCATATTCCCCTGTGTGTTGATTTCTTCCCAAAGATGAAAGAAGTACTTTGGAGAAAATATTTCAATGATTTTCTCAGTATTGTTCGTGCCTTATGGTACTCTCTCACCCTCTCACAAACGGGGTGATTCAACGGTGTCCAACGTCTGCATGAGATCTGGATTCGTGTTGACCAGGCAAAAGGGATGTCATTATCAAAATTTTCGAAGTTCTATAGGCGATTTTAAAAACTATAATGTTTATATGATTGATTGATTGTCAAATAAAGATGTAGAATGCTTCTTATTTAAATTGTTATATGGGAAATAAACTTTATACAGCGTGTTAACTTCACATTAGATTCACCTGTGCAAAGGTATGAAGAAGTTTCGGAATTAATAAAATACTCTAACATTCGGATCAAACGTCAATGCATAAGTGGCATGGTGGCTTAGTGGTAGAGTTTTTACCTCTCTGATGCTTTTGTTCTCTGATTCGCTCCCGGACAAGTAAGCTTATGGTGGACAACATCGTGTCCATAAGTTTTTCGGGTTACTACTATTTCCTCCAACTTTCTCACACATCCCATTCTTCTATCATTATTCACTTGCTTTAATTATCGTCTCCCTTAGCCTAAAGTGTATAAATTGAGGTTAAAGTGAAATAAGTTTATATCATTTCATTTTATCAATGCATGAAAATGTTTACGTTCATGTAAACCTCCATCAATTTTAACCTCCTTCTCATCATTCGTTTCTTCACTGCCTACTTCCCTCTAGCACATCCTTTATATTGCACGCACATCCCGCACGTAACTCCTTAGAAAATCTCTTCATCAATTTCTCTTCATCTTCTAAATAACACTTAAAACCTTTGCCTTCTCCTCACATTTTCTAGTATCATCTTATTTGTTGTCTGCTTGACTCAGCTACTTCAAGCCATTCTTATCTATACCTACATTTCGAAAGGCTCCGGTTGTTTCTATTTACTTTTGCTTAATGTCCATGTTTCTATCCCATAGATAACGATACTCTAAACGAATCATTATATGATACATTTTTCAAATCACTTCACGAGTCTTTACTCGAGTTGTCACAAAATAGTATATTCTTCCACTTTAATACTTCTAGGGAACTCTATCCTTCTATCCTTTATATTTTTGTCTCATTTCATCGCATATTAACACTAATAATACTATCCAGAAATCGAAAGCTGGTCTATTTTCTACCCTCCTACTTCTTTATTTTACCGCTTCGTTCCAATCACCATGGCTTATGTCTTTCTAACATGTATTTTCGTATATCTATGACTAACATTTATGACTATCTCTTCTACATAGAAATTAAATAATGTTGAGTAGAGATAGTATCCGTGTCGACCTCCTCTTCCAACTGTACTCTCCTCTGTCATTCTCCCCTATGCTAACACTTACTTGTTGGTTCATATATAAGTTTCTTATGAATCTTTCGACCGTTCCATTCCAACCCAACCTTCTTAAGAACTTCCGACAACAATTCCCTATTCGCATGGTCAAAAGCCTTTTCCAAATCAATAAATACAATATGTGCTTCTTTTTCTTCTTCTATAAGGCTTCCCTGATCAGCCTTACTATCCAATTGTATCTTTTGTGCTGTTACCTCTCCTCAGCCAGACATGATCTTAATCAACTTTTTCATTTGTTCTTCCTTACAACCTGCTGTTCAATATTCGAAGCATTTTTGAACATACATTGGATATGGAAATAATAGTTCCATAGTTCTCACAAGTATCTGGATCCGATTTCTTAGCCAACGGTATCATGATAGTTATCAAAAAGTAGTTTGGCCACATTCCTGTTTCATATATTCAATTGCACAGTTGAAACAGTTCTTTATTGCTCTTGTCTTCCATATTGTTAATGAATTCGATTGGTACTTTATCAATCAATCTTTAGTAATCTTGATTATAGCTTTATCAAACTCACTGGAACTCTTGTATTAGCCTTTTCTACTTTAACATCTAGGCCACATAGTCAATCCTTAGTCTCATGTAAATACTCAATATATTCTTTCCTTTTTTCAAAGACTTAACTACTCTTGCTGACTCTAAAGCCTTCCTTTCCTTATATTCTACTGCTATTGTAATACCCTACTGTTTCTTCGACTGTTCCCTAGATTACAACTTCTTATACACTTCCTCACATTTCTTCATCCTTTCTAATTCTTCTCTGACCTTGCAGTTTATTTTGTATAACTCTACATTTGCTCTGCTTATTTACATTTGTAACTCTTTGTTAAACTTCCTCTATATCTGTCTGCCCTCTCCTATATCAACCTGTCTCCACGTTTTACTTTCCCTACTTTTCTGCAACATGTGTTCTGTAACCCATAGTTTCTTAGCTGTTTTGTTTTCGCGGTAATCTCCTATTTTTTCTGCAGCCTGCGGTATGTAAAGTTAATTATGCTCTTGCCGTCTGTTACTGGATGCACCAATTCTTTCGTCGTTTGAGAATTTTCAACAAAATGATTTCTTACCACCTCGTTTTTCATCTTTTCAGTTCAATATCTTTTTGCCTAATTTTCTCTGTATACAGTTTTCATTTGAATATCTACTTCGTCCAGCACAAGGTTATATTCAGAGAAAACGTAAGGCCCAGGAAGGATCTTCGCGTTCTTCAAATTATTCAAACACTTGTCTTGCATCATAACATAGTCTATCTGATATTTTCAGCTGTCAATTGAATATTTCAATGTATATTTCTATGTTGTTATTTCTTCTCCTTTTTCGTTAAGTGTTCCAAATTACTAGTGAATTCTGTTCACAGAAACTGGCCAGTCCTTTAATTTGTTTCGTCTACACCATATTTGCATACGACACTACTGTACTGTTTTTCTCCTACAACTGTATTGTAATTCCCATTACAATTACCACGCACACCTCTTCTTCCCGACTATAATTTCTTCTTCTTTTTTTGAGCAAGGAACAAACGTGAAATTTTTGGTGAAGCTTTTAAACAAGGGCAGCAAAATATAGAATGTTTTAAAGCAGATGTACGGCGACGATGCCATAAAGAAAACAACATGTAAAATTTGGTTAAATTATTTTCGAGGAAAAGGAAACAAGCGACTGATAAGGGTAAGATGAGGCTGCTAGTAAGAAGTTGAACATAAGAAGCCATTGCCAAAAATCGTGAAATTGTGTGTGTAATTTATAGCAGACAAAGTGAGTATTGGTGGAGAAAGTGAACTGTGTGTTTTAAATCAAGACCTTAGCATGTGCAAAGTGTGTGTCAAAATGGTCCCAAAGGACTTCGCCGTTGATAAAAGCAAATGATTGGTGGAAGTGCACAAGCCTGTCGGAAGGCAGTGACGCAAGTTTGAGGTCGAATAATCACAGGTGATGAAACCTGGGTCTTCGCGTATGACCCTGCATCAAAACGCAGAGTGCCCAATGGAATACATCTAGCATTCAACGAACCCAAAACGTGTCGGCAATCAAAATCACAAATCAAAACGATCTTGATAACATTTCTTACATCACTATTTTGTACCACGAGGTCAAACAGTGAATCAATCGTAACATTTTGTGGTGCTGCAAGATTGCGTGAAAAGGTGAAACACAAACAACTGAAACTTTTCGCAATAAACACATAGTTTCTGTATCATGACTATGCACCTGTCCACACGACACTGTAGAAACGGGAGTTTTCTACCAAAAAACAAATAACTGTTGTTGACCGTCTGCCTTACTTACATGATTACGCCTCCAATGACTTTCTCCATTACCCAAGGAACAAACTAATATTAAATGGAAAGATTTTGATGATATTAAGGCTAATACAAAGGCAACAATGAAATAGAATTTTTGAGTTTTACGTCCCACGATTATGCCAAAGGAGACGGTGATGATGAGTAATGAATGAAATGGTGGAATGAAGAAAGTGGGAGGAAACGGGAGACCCCCGAGAAAACTCATGCACATGGTGTTTTTCCACCACGAAGTTCACTTGGCGAGAGCAGGGTTTGAACCAGAGATCCCTAGCACCAGAGGTGAACGCTCTACCACTGAGCCACCGCGGCCCTTACTACAATGGCAGCACTCAAGGCCACTAGAGAAACAAAATTTTAAACATGCTTCATTAGCTAAAGTAGTCGCTGACATCAGTGTATAGCTTCACAAATCGAGCACATTCAAGGTGATCATATCAGTATGCGGCAATAAAGAATGTACCACATTTTATGGAACGAGTTCGCAAACTAAATTTTGAGACCTACCTAGTACAGGGAATCGGATATAGGTAAAAATCATATATGAAATTACCATTGTACTTTATATTGTTCATAAATAACAATAACAACTGTGCGGAGATTATTGATCGTAAGTTCATTGTAAGTGGGCAATCTTACTCTTCAAAGATAGAACTTGAATCGGTTGATTTATACGAAAATAATACACTAATTTAACTCCTGATGAATGCTACATTATTATTCTGAAGTACAGAAGAAAAATAAATTTAGCTGAGCAAAACGGAACGTGACGACTTCGAACCTATTGCTAACTTATCGAACTGTATCCTTGCCAAATTTAAAAACAGTATTTCAGTTTAATTTGATGAATTAGGATTTTGAAAGATCGCACAAACACACTTCTCTATAAAGAAATAATGAGTGAACATGGCATTTTCTGTGCCTGATCTACGACCAAATAGGGTTAGTAGACCATCATCTATAGCGAGCATTCATCTAAATTTGTTGGATCCACAAATAAGATCTGTTACGGATACAAATCGGAAGGACATGATAAATCTAATGGAACATACTCCATCAGTCACACATATTTTTTGCCTTCCATTCGAACTATCCCTGAATCTGAGGAGGCTCCAACTGACGAACTTGGTCCACCGGAAGTTGTGGAAACTTCTAATTCAGAGGCAGAAGTAAATAATGAATTAATATTTACTTAAGCTTTGATTTTTGTTCGCATATAGTAACAGTTAACTTATTTCTGATAAACAAAATATAATTGAAGATCTCAGTTTCATTTTATATGCATTTTGTTGAAATATACACTGCTGAAAGTCACATGCATTAGTGTAAATCGTTGACTTTGTTAAACCATAGTGATCTGAGTCATTTTAATCGACAGCAAGATTGTAACCATTGTTCAAAATTATGGTATTAAAACATTTCTGAAAGCATAACATTACAAGTGGCCCTACAAGTGGCGTAGTCGCTAAAGCGCTCGTCTTTGGTGCCAGCGGTCCCGGGTTCGTTTCCCGGAGGTGACATTCGAGCCATCTCGAGTGAGGTTTTTCCTGGGTTTTCCTCATTCACATCAGGCAAATGCTGAGATGGTACCTACTATAATGGTTCCAGGTCGTTTTCTTTCTTCCCCATTCCTTGCTTCCTTCTCTTTCATCGCCCGACGGACGTATCATCTCTCATACATTATGGTCTACATGGCTTTAGATGTTGGCAGTCCAGAAATGTAATTCCTAATCCTAGTCCATTACATTACAATAATTTTGTGCCAGAATTTATTACAATACTTTTTGCATTATATTTATTTCTGGAAAACAAAAGAAACTGTGACGAGTGACTCACACTCTTGTCATTTTAACCCACCCGTTTGAATTTTTATCTACGAATGAGAAATTTTCTTATACTTTACACCGATTCCCCACAACGCTTATGTAGGTGTATAAGATGTATAAGTATTACGTTTACTTACTGATTTCGGTTCAAAAACCTTCCTACTGCTATATTGTTGTTTTTGCTATGAAAATCCTTATCGAAAGTGTATGTTGTAATATATTTCTATAACTTCTGTTGTTAACAGATAGTGAAGGATGGAGATGAAATGTATTTTTTCGATGCTTAATCGATTTTAGAAAACCACTTCTCGAAATGTATTACTCAAATGAAACGAAATGAAATTTTTAAGTTTTACATCCGCCGATTATGCCAGCTAGGCTAAAGGAGACGGTGATGATGAGTAATGAATGAAATCGTGGAATGAAGAAAGTGGGAGGAAACGGGAGAACCCCGAGGAAACTCACGTACACCGTGTTTGTCCACCACAAAGTTCACTTGGCGGGAGCAGGGTTTGAACCCAGAACTCCATGCACCAGAGATGAATGATCTACCTCTGAGCCACCGCGGCCCCTCGTTATGTATTACTGCTTTTGCCCTATAGTAGTCAATGTAAAACTGGAAATGCTTAACTTCTTCTACTTCCGATTTAAAAATTTCATCCACCAAAGAATGATGTTCCTAACATTTATCCTGACAAAATTTAGTGATAGTCCATCAAGTAGCTCTTGAGAGTTTTTGTCTCTCCGAAATCATGGACGACATATGCACAAGTAAATACTTAATGGAGTTTTGGTAAACTCATTGTGCCTAGTGTCCTAAAAACAAGAAATATTTGCTTTGGGCTGTTTTATTACAATAATCACTGATTATTCTCGTAAAACATGAAATGTAGTGTTGAAAAATAGAGATAGCCAACGTTCTAGGCCGTTCCAAAGTTAGGTACCCAATACTACATTTTACTACGTCTCTCTTGTATTGAATCATACCCAAAAACAGGATAAGTAATTGTTATACTCTGCCATCTGTACTACCAGTAAAAAAAACTATAAAACTTTATTTTATAAGAAAAAATAGAAGCAAAGTGTAAGAGCGAACATTTTTTTTTACAACAATCACTGGTCTTCCAAGCAATTGTAGCTTTGTATCCCAAAGAAAGCGCACAAATGTATCCCAATTTACGATGTTTGGACGAGAGATTCGGTGCTGGTGGACCCCGCGTAGGAGTGCCCCAGGTGTGGTGTTACATATAAATTGGAAGCAATTGTTGTGTGTACTTGAGAAAAAGGCAGAATATTTCGTGTAGACGAATTGTAAACAAAACGCTGGCGCCGCATATCTCTCTCTCTCTCTCTATATATATATATATATATATATATATATATATATATATATATATATATATATAGAGAGAGAGAGAGAGAGAGAGAGAGAAGTATAGATAGATAGATAGATATTGAAATACGTAACGAAGTGTACGAGTTAGCATATTCATTTATAATCAATACTAATTTGCTATTCATCCTAATGATTTTCCAGCTTTGCGTCGTAAAATACCTAGGTAAAACGAACATATAGTTGTGTGATTAGAATCTCAAGCTTTTGTATTGCTATTTAGTTAAAATAATTATAGGAAGAAAAATACCGAAACCTTCAAAACATTTCGTAATCTTCAGTCAATACAGAACTGTTTTGTAACTAAAGTGGGTGAGTTTATTAGATAAATTGAACGAAACCTTTTCTAGTCAACAGTTTTATCAACCTGAAGAAACACAATATTGTGAAGTTGTTATGAAGGATTATTACGGTTTTCATCACAGCATGTACAGAAGGTAGCATTGTAAACTAGAGTCGTGTTCATAAAAATGTTACTGGTTTAAATTTAAAATAACTGCAAGTATATTAAATAACGTAAGTCTATTCAGATTTTAAGAACACAGAAATTGAATTATGTGTTAAAAATATTTTTTTATGTTCAGCTTTTCTTTAACTAAACGCAATTTATTTAATCTTTACTCTTCTTCTAAAATTACGGAAGCAAAATTTAATAAGGCTACCGACATCTTTCAGTGATCTAACATATTAAGCTGGAAATCACAAGACCAGTCTGTCGTGGGTTTGAACCCTGTTGAAGGTGTAGCCCAACGTATTGCTTTTCCACCATTATTCGATATGTTTATTCACTTCGTTTTGCCTTCGTAAGATGAGAGGGAAGAACAGTATTTTTAAAACGGAACAGTAAATAAAATAAAAAAATCAAATAAATCAACTCAGGATAAAACAACTAGGGTAGTTTGCGCCACAACAACCAAGTGCCATATACAAAGCGGAAGAATATTTAAAAGTCTTAGTCTAAGTGACGTGTAATATGTAATTTGACCACTCCTTACGCTAAACATCTGTTGACGGAACAGTTCGTAGAAATCGGATATGTTACGAGCAGAGAGTAATTCATTATAAGCTTGCAGAATTGTTGCTCCTTATCGGTGGACGGTAGACTAACAGGGGAAGAGAGGGAGATTAATGGAAAATGTCGATGTCCACCTGGGATCCTGCCGACTGGGAAAATATTTTTACTTTCAATCGTTGTACTTTTGAAATGTCTTTTCCTGTTTTGACATCTGTTCCACCGTTTCAGATTTATAAAGGTGGCTATAGACTTTACAATGACATTTCTGCTCAAATCTTGACTGGCCGCCATTTTGCACAAGGTAATTTTAGAGAGTCGAGACTTGGTCCGTCTTTTTTTGTTTCCCAACAGCTTTGCAACGATATGCTACTTGACCGCCTTACAATTTACAAGATCTGAGTTTAACCCCGCCACGGACCCTGCGGGTGTTCGGGACAACACTTTTACTTTGATACGTTGTACTTTTAATATGATCAAACACGTGTTTCCCTCTTTTGGCATGTGTCTCACCGTTTGCGATTTCTATTGGTGACAACGAATTTTTCCGGACAACCTGTACTTTTATATAACTCGTACAGTATATGAATTCGGAACGTTTTTATTACAGTTTCGTAATAGGAGTTATTCGTGTTTTCGACTGGTGTGCAAACCGTCTTCCACTTCGATATACAATCTCCCTCCGAACCGAACCGATGAAATTTATTGTTATGTTTCTTCAATTTTTTTTAAAAGCCTACTTCACAAATAATGGGAATAGCGTGGTATATTAGCACATGTAGAACTACGTAACTGTTCAAATGCATGCGAACATGGAGGAACAATTAGGAAAATATACTCATGACTATACATTTTTACGTGTCTAGTGAATAATATAATACAAAATAAAAACAACAATAAGCACTACATTTATATCAACTGTTACTAAGGACTGACTCAAAAGTAATATAACCAGTAGAATACTCCACAGACTTTTCAATAATATCTCATTCGTGGCTTTTTACAAAGCAGCACGACTGGAGTCGAAATGTCACAGCGAATATTCATTCCGTTATGGCAAGTCATTTATTTGTGTAACAGAGGTTCGACATTTTACGAGAATGTTACAATATTGGAAGACGGATATACATAGACCAGTGCTTTTAAAAACAGCTGCTACCCGTGTATTAAAAACACAAAGTTTCTCGTCATTCTGGTCAGATTTGGCCCTGTCGTTTCGCTACTGCCACAACTATTGGATTGGCAACTAAGTTCCCGCCGTTTTTTTCTTAAATTGGAAAAATCTGTATGACATTAAATACTTTTGGCACGAAGTTGTACATCATTCGAAGACGGTTCATCCGCGTAAAACGATGTTGTGCACATGGTGGGATTGGGAAGGAATTCTTCATTTCGAATTGATTGAAAAGAACCAAACGCGACAGTCTATGTGCAACAAATGCAACGACTCAACACGGCTACTCAAGAGAAAAGACCTAATCGGCAGCATGGTGTTCTTTTGCTGCACGACAACGCCCGCCCTCATATCGCCAATATAACTAAGGAAGCCATTCAAACTCATGGTTGGGAAGTTATGCCACACCCACCATACTCTCTTGATTTGGCGCCAGAGGATTTTCACCTATTTCGATCTCTTTCAAATGCTATGCTGGGAGTTTCTTTCAATAATGATGCAGAAATGAGAGCTTGGCTAGATGACTTTTTCGAGTCTCAAACAGGTGATTTCTACCAACGAGGTATTGAAAAACTTGTTGAACATTGGGAAAACTTGTTGAACGTTGTAAACATCAAAGAAGAATACATTCTTGATTAACTACTTGTATATGTTTATTGAAAAATAACCTTTTAACAAACATTATTAAAAACGGCGGGAACTTAGTTGCCAACCCAATACATTCTCATTATAAGTATTCTGCCTTTCAACAGGTCCTGGGACTAAAGAGTTTTTTTTAATTTCAGATTTAGGCCTCCAAGTTTTTCCAAATCGTCATCCTCCTCTTTTAACTCCCAATATTTTGTTTCTGTTTCTCAAATAATCGATCAGTTGTGTTGTTCTTCCTATTCCTTGCTTTCCTGGAATGTTTTCTTCTATGGCGGTATGAATAAGACAATTTCTTCACAAGATGTGTCCAATCCAGTTGGTCTTCCTACAAAGGATAGTGGGTAGAAGTGTCCCGTTTTGAAACATCTTCGAACATTTCGGATGCATCTACAATGTTGGGCAGAGGGAACGACCTTTCAGCAGCAACTGTATTCGAGGAAATGGGGCAGAGGAAAAATACCGTGTCTTGCACATTAAAATATTAATCTCCTTTTTTGATTATAATAATGCAGTGGCCTTGAACGCAAATTTATACAAAAATATTAAACAAGGCACTGTTTGTGCTCAGTGAGACAAGGCATATAATATACAACAATTTCGCTTCTTCCAATAAATTTGGACATTTCACCTAAGTGAAATACGTAACTTTTATTTAATTGTTTTTTCACATGCTTACGTTTTGATAAACTTAGCGGTTATCTTTCAATGTAGCACCCTGTAGAGTGGATACACACACACATACAATAGGAGAGAACTAAACTGACATATTTAGTTGAAAAAGACATAAACTGCATAATCATGCTCGTTAGAACTACATCAACATCCTCATTCAAACTTTCATATTTATGACTGACAAACTTTCGTTTCGTAACTGACCGTAGACTGCACATACTTACACAGTTTTTCCTTAATATCTGGTCATATGTCACGTCTTGTAGAAATTCATCAACATCTTACTGAGACGGTCAAGTAGTGCTGAGCTATCTCCTTCAAGAAACAATATCTGAGTTGAACACTAGATTTTATGATGAAACGTTAGACTCCATTAGTTTTAATATTGTTCTATTATAATCATTTAATTTTATGCTGGAGTACTCACTTTGCAGAGAAAAAGAAATGAAATATATATATACAAAAATAGTGAATTAAACATGGTACTTATCAACTGTAAATTATAACTATGAACTGTAAACATGTATTTCTTTCTTTCTTTATAACATATCCAAACAAAACTCAAAAGTTGTTACTGAAAATACGTACTAGTCACTAGTTATTGATTTTTTGTTTGCTTTTTACAATTTTCTTTTTGAAGAATCTCTTTTCTCTTTTGTTTTCTCGTCATAGACTCTACAATTATAAGTGTTTTTACAACACTCTATACCTGTAAGTTCAATGTTCATCCTCGAGTGGCTAACTTGATTGGTGTTCAAGTAGGTATTGTGTCCCTTGGAACCAAGTGTAAATTAAGCAATTTATCATATATGCCATTCGGTTGTCTAACCACCTTTATAAAAGCCTGAAAGTTATAGATCTTATGTGTTTTATTGATTTCCTCAATTTAAACTATCTGAGAGAGTGTTTCTCTCGTCGAGAGATAGACTACACCCCTCTGGTACATGACGTACTTGATTCAATCGCAAGTAGCAGCAAGTACACAATGAGGTATAGGTTTTCTCAAGGTTCTTTTATTTTCTCCCACAAATTATTCCACCGTTCCAATCATTATCATCATCATATCCGTAGGTTTGATGCTGGCAGGGAACGAGTATCATGTACCAAGAAACAATTGTACATAAAAGAACATTTGCTTTGATATACGTATAATACAGCGTACATTTTTTCGATCGAGGATAACTTTATTGTGAACTCCTGATATTAGAACTCTACTTCTGCATTAGAACTAAATATAAATTCACTTTACATCACTAATGTCCCAAACGGTCAATTTGGATATGATGTTAGTTCAACACGGTGGTAAAAGTTCGTTACACAAGTATTCCTACACTTCAATCTTTCTTTACTGTTATATTGTGTCAGTATGTTTGAAGTAAGAAACTTGTGGATACCTATTTTAACTTTCTGTCCCTGGAACTTTGATCCCTTAGTATGTAACTCTAATCTCCCTTGTTTCTAAGCGGTTAGCGTAGAGGGTCCATCTAAACCTCGGCGCAAGCTCATGTGGCTCGTATCTCACATCTAGGTCCACGAATCATATAGCCTGAAAGGGACTCTAAACCAAAATCAAATCAAATATTTGGCTGTACATTATAAACGCATTCCCAAATAAGTACAGATGTAGATATTGTGAAGAAGTTTTAATATTTTCATCTCATTATTGTAAATATTGTGTATGTTAATTTTGAATCAAGATTATCAAAGTTCGTGTTTCAGTTTCATAAAATGCAGTCTGTGAATGTTAATGCTATAAGTTGTCTGAAAGATTTTCTATGAATGTAAGCATTTTGTAATTTTATTTTTTGTTGTTAACAAAAAACACATTGGATTGGACAGCGTGATGTAATTTATGTAAAATTCAAAGTTCTGATATGATGCTCAATTTTTAAGAGGTGTTAGTTAACTAGAAACTTCTTCAGAGAATTTTTATACACACGTGTAGTGATTTCAGCCCAAATTTTGGGAGCCACGAGCTGCAGTGCAAGCATCTTTGTTGTATAAATACATCAGTTTAATAGGTACGTCACAGGCAGTCAGAATCGAAGTAAGACGAAGAGAAAAGAGAGACGTCTACAGTCAACGATAGTGAGATTTAAGAACAAGCAGTACATAGCGAATTTTAATCGCAGTCCATCATCGAAATGCAGAATCAAGCATTTACAAAGTTATTCGAATAGATTGATTGTGCACATTAGAGGTAGTTGCACTCAGCTAGTGGACTTCCCGATTTGGGTTGTCGTCATCTGATATGATCCCGTTAAATTCTCCTCTTTTAGTCTGTGAATTGCCAATACTTTAGACTTACATAACGGACATTCATTACTCACTCAAACAGATCGAGACAAAATACATGTTAACTACTACTTTGTATTGTATTTATTATTTGTGTGCACGGTTATCTTTCGTTGTCTCAAAATAGTGGTGGAGATTCCCAAAGTACCCCACAGCACATTATTAGGTGAGTTCATTTAACATTAGAAATATAGGTAATGTGCGATGTGCCTTGAACTAATGCTACCAATTAAAGTGTGCTCTAGGTACTCTGAGTATCAACTCAGGTTGACAATATACTTGTTATATAGATGCATCCTAAACTAAAAGACAAACATCCCAGTTTCTGCGTTACGCTAATTATAAAACAAGACCGTGAAGGTAATATATGTCACTTGTTATATCGAAGTTTTTTAGAAACTACATAAATATGGGACGGGGTTCGGGCAGATTGGTGTACAACTTAATAATAATAAGTTGTTAAATCTAAACAATGGAAACTCTTAATTAGGCACAATATACTTTACAGCGGGCTTATGGTTCGTGCTGAGAAACTGGCTAATATCCATAAATTGTTCGAGTTATGCCATGACATATAAGTGTTACATTTTAGACGTTATTTATTATTTATGTTATGAATTACACTTTCGAAAACATTTTTGTCAATTAACGATTTTCCCTCTCTTTTTCCTATCCAATGACCGACTTTCTTCTATTTTTGTAATATTCATGTTTTATTATTTCAGAATACAATAATTAAATCATTTTGTGTTTAATGGGAAAAACGTCACACGTGCAATTATTTCTACATGAAAACTGAAACATTCGGAAACGATGGAAATTTCCCACACTGAAATCACGGAAGTACGTCTTTTATTTTCCTAAAAAGCCGGATTTTTCAACCCTCCCATTTTTACTCAAAAAGGAATGTTTTTAAGGTCACATGCTACGCTTATCAACGGCTGTCAACAGTGTTATTTCGTAGATCTAGGATTTTATCTCCGCTTTGTACTTTGTTGGGGACCATTTCCTTTATCTTCACTCCCGATATCTTAGTAAAATTACTTATTAACTTCAGTTTGTATTAATTCATGTTGTTTGTTGAACGACTGAGCTAGAAATCTGTTTAGTGAAAAAACGCAGTAACTATACAATTTTGCGGAAAATTTGTTCTGTCAACTACCAAAATATGGATATTCTTAAGTATCCAGAGAATCGTTTAGGCTGTCGCCTAAAGAGTTGTTCATGAAAGTGACCGACGTATCTTTGTGCCTCATTGTAAAAGATCTTCTCATCGGGTTGATAGTTGTTCACGGATTCTGGTTACAGAGAACAAAACTACTTAGACCAAAATGATTACCGTTATTTCTAAGAAACTTTTTATACCTAGTTTACCCAGGCGCAATTATGGCATTTTATGATTGCAGCACTCATTATTATATATACTTCAATCTCGAAACGTTTCTAAGCCAAAACATTCCTGACCTTCTACCGACACAGACACATGGCAGTTGCAATGATATTCATGATATTCTATTCGAGGATATTCTTATTGAGAGTCCGATTTTGGTAAATGGGTTACTATACTTTTAGATGTCTCTCGCGATCCCACAGTCTAAGTCGAGTTAGAAGAGTAAATGACCTCTGTAAAATCTGCGAGCACGAGTATGATAATATACTCGTGATACATTAGGATTAGAATCTTCCACGATGACATGCACGCATGGAGAATGTGCCCGCGGTTGTTCGGCCTATTTAATGGACAGCTTCCACCAAACAAGATACCCTGCCCGTGGTTGCTTAATCTTCCATACTAGTCCACTTGTACGAAGTGTGCTGTGTATCTTGTACGTGTACGTGTGTATCTTGATCAGTCCCTCAATCTTGACGCCTTACCTCATAACCCCTATTCTCTAAGGGAGTCGGATACACCCACTGCGGGCAGAACTGTAGTCCTGTGCACCAGTTGTCTACTTGTGGATCGGTCCTGCTAGCGAGTCAGGTCTAGCCATGCTCTGCAGCTATGGTGCCCGAGCGTTTCGAGACAAGCTTACCTCCCGCACATGCTAGCCGTTACCCAGGTTCCTCCAGGTTAACTCCCAAATGCTGCCGAATCCCACGGTTTGACCATAACCCGGCAGAGTCAAACCCAATCCGGGAGCTCCAGGCATGCCTGGAGCTACTTGATTATTCCCTATCCTACTTACCTCTATCGCTCAATAGTCACAGCCGTCGCGTACATGTACTCCGCACACGTCGAGATACTCTCTATCTGATCCCGGATCCAATGGTACGTGTTATGTCACTACTTCAGTTTGATGCCAGTCAATATCCTACAGAGGTTCTTCCCTTCCTCTGCGATCAGAAAGCGTTACCCAGATGTCCGGGATAGCACTTTTCCCCAGCCGCCGGCAGTTCACCCACAGGCATTAATCTGGCATTGCAATCATGGTAGGATAGTCCAAGCTATACGGGAATTCCTCTTATTATGGTAAAAGTACATCGTACATTACCAGAGCCAATGACTGATGTACCAAGGTAGAAGTTTGTGAAGACAGACGCGGTCATTTGAGAGTAAGATATACTCTCCTGGTAGGCTCGCCCAAGCAATACGAGTCTACCTCTCTTCTACGTATTGAGGTACCACGAACACGTTGAGATAGTTAGTACCTCTCCTCAACCCAATGGTACGTGTAAGTCACCATTTGCGAGAAATGCCTTCACCGCTGCTCTCCCCCGGCAATGCCGCCTTTAGGGTACCTCAGTTGTTACCGTGTTGAGGTACCACGTGTACTACCAGACCCAAGGACACGTGTTAGTCGTCCATTTGAGAATCGGTTTCCCTTATCCCCTGCCAGGGTGAATACTTCTGATACAGTTACAACGAAATTTACTATAGTGAGTACTGGGTATTATGCAACGTTTTATACAGTGACCATCACATCAAACAACATCTATGGAGCGAGAAGAAATATCTTAAATAAGCATCAATTTGTTCCTATGGAAAATTATAAACCTCTGTATGATATTGATGATAGAGCTGTATAATTGACTTAGTTTCGTCAAACTCATAGTTTACATATATTTAATTTCATATTTATTCCTCTATGTAATACCAATCTTTGAGAAAAATCATGGCTCTAAACGTTTCTCCTCAAATTTGTAAGCTGGGTAAGGTGGCTCAGTAGTAAAGCGCTTACTTCTGGTGTGCGGGGTTGCTTCTTCGATCCCCAAGTAAATTTGCAGTGGACAACACCGTCTCCCACATTATCTTTCATTGAATTCTTCCATCATCATTTACTTACCTAATTCATCAGTCTCCTTTAGCTTAAGACATATTACTAGGACGTTAAACTGAAAGATATAAATTTCTAATTGGAGACTATCCTTTGAATCCAGAAGAACTGAGTGAGTAATTTTGAGTTTAACGTCCCGTTCAGGAGGTAGGCTATATGAGACGTGCACCTACTGATTAACGTGGAATCCGAACCACACGAGCTCCGCCGGGAATCGAACCCGGGTCTCCCACGTCCCCATCAGAACTGAATTCCGTTATTACTTTGTATGACGTCATTCTAAAAAGAAACGTTCTAAATACCTCTTCTTTCAATCAATGCATTATCCATTCAGATATAACACTATATTCTAAAAAATGCGGTAATAAAAAAGATAGTAAAGTGTTAGGTATGCTTTCGTGGGTTAAGAAACTCATTATATCTCTTAGCAGTCATACCTATCTTTTGGAAGAAAATGAGACTCATTTCTTGATGGTTATATGATATGCTAGAATGTTATATGATGTATTTTTTTATAATTCTATTATCTTCGGAAATCATGACTCTAAACTTTTCTCCTCAAGTTAGAGACTATCGTTTGGATCCTCAAAAGCATAATTCCATTAATATTTCCTATGGTGGTATTTTGAATAGAAACATTCTAAATATGTCATTTTTTTATCAATGCACAAGATATTAAAATATAACTATATACTTCAAGCCGTATGGTAATATAGAATATTGTGAATTGATATAAATACTTTCATAGGTTAAAGAAATTTATATATGTGTTTTATTTCTTCGCAGTCTACCTATTTTTTGGAAGGAAAGGAGCCCACATCTTTAATGTTTATATCATACCTAGCACATCAAGGATGAAATATTTCCTGATATTCTATCTACTTAATTATGTTGCTGCTGAAGATCACAACGTAATTAGGAAGCTCATAGAACTTAATTACATGAACCATACTGAATTTGATGTACCAAATAATTTACTCAATATGCTGTCGAAGATGGTTCAAAATTGCAGATATGTTGTGTTATACTTTGAAAATATTGATGAACATTATGTGTCATCAATAATTAAAGGAATCTCTTTTCCTATGGCAATATGTAAGACATCATCTCATTCTACATTCATCAGATCATTAAATAGTGTCACTGTTATGTACAGTGTCCTATTCCTCATAATAGCATCAGGTGAAATATCTCTACTGAACATGTTTGAACAGCTGAAAGAACAGTTGAGAAATTTTCAACGTAATGTTCTTATTCTCATGTTTATTGAAGGAAACAGTAATAAATCAAATTTGTCTTTAATTTTTGAACGATTTTGGTCTGCAGGAACAATGAATATTGCAATTATAGTTATCAAACTAGGAGGTTGGAACAATACATTACATTTAGCTGAGTCTAGCCAGTCCGCAACAATGTATACTTATAACCCATTTTTGAGGAAAGTGTGTCAAGCAGTTCTGAATGGAGAAAGCGAACTGTCTATCAATGCTTTTTCACATTCAAAAACATCAAATCTATTTGGATATCCTTTGCGGTTTGCAAATGTGGAGTTTGACGCTCTACCAGCGTTGCGTTTTTTGAAAATTGGGAATACAAGCTCTTATCACAGAGGTGGGTATATTCCAAAGGTTTTCGAGTCATTGAAGAAATACATGAATTTCACTGTGAGAAATGCTGTAAACCATGGCCTAAACAAAATATTTATAAGGTTAGCTAATGGAACATTGGATGGTATTATAGGAAGTCTTAATAAACGTGAAGCAGACTTGAGCTTTTTTCCTTTCATCTCATCAGTGGAAAGAATGCGATATATAGAATTCACTGACTACATAACCACCGTTGTCTTCACTTTCTTAATTCCTGACAGACATATTCTTTCAACAGTATCAGCATTGCTACAATTCATTGACGTTTATATTTGGGGATGTGTTGCAATTTCATTTGTTGTGGTTGGTGTATCAATAGCTATCTTTCAACGGATTCTAAAAGATTTCAAGAGAGAAAGGACCTTGTGTCAGATATTTCTTAGCCTTCTGGCTGTACTCCTTCAAATATCAACTCAAACACCTAAGACTGCAACAACTAAATTTTTATTTTTTATTTGGGTATATATGATGCTCGTGATAGTACCTGTTTTTCAAGGTGGTGTTGTAGGTGTTTTAACAATTCCTGTATATAAGCCAACTATTAATACTTTACGTGAGCTAGTTGACTCGCATCTTATAGTTAAAGGCTGGAAAGTTTCAAAATGGTTTTTCAACGATACATCTAATCCTACTTTGATGTCACTTTTTAATAGGTACCAACCTATGAATTGAGTATTGAAGATGTTATAAGACATGGAACTTTAACAGTGTTTGGCCCAGATGAATTTTTGAAATACTACGGAAACAAAGTTCATTTACGTTTAAGGTTACCATCATCCTTTCGACTATTGAAAGAGGGAATGAGCACACAGAGTGTAAGTATAGGCGTACAAAAGGGTTCGCCTTTCTTATTTCGATTCAATGTTCTTATTAGAAGGATGAGATCTTCTGGACTTATATTTAAATGGATATCTGATGTAGTAGATGAGTCTAAACAAAACTCTCAGCGTGACACACTGTGTGATACACGATCCTCTTTAGGAAACTTGAAATTACCGTTCTATTTACTAGGCATTGGCTTAGTATTAACTTTATTTATATTTCTAATTGAAAGATCTAAATTTGCTGTACAGTCAAATTAATTAAACATTTTAATGTACTGTCATTGAAATTAGAAAGTAGATGTTGCATATATATATAAGCGAAAGTATATATGTGTTGTGTGGTACATGACGAGAGAAAAAGAAAAGTAATCAAAAATTCTTTTAAGTTGATGACTTTTATAATAACATGTAAATATGGGGGACATCTAGATTGAAGTGACAACACTGCTGAGATACGATTGTTGTCTCTCCAGAGAACAGATTAAGAACAAAGTATTTTCTTGAGTAGTATTGCGGTCTTCGATAGTATTGATCAGTGCATGCTGTTAACCCTTAAACGAATAATAATGACCTGAGAGTTCTATGTGAATATTCTAACTTTATGTACTAAATTTTTCTATTTATTTCCAAAAATGTTCGACATTTTATATTACGTCTTTAACAAACATATTTAGCCATTTATGAATTTCCATTGCTCGTGTCCAAAATATAACCAATAATTCTAAAGTCCCCATATTTGAACTTAGGCTTTTCCTAGGCTCCTACTCGTTTTAATGGTTTTAATGTATTTTTCTTAAAGTATTTAATTAGAATCATACTTTTAAGTAGGTGTCTTTGAATGATTGCAAATCCCTTGAATGAATAATAGTACCAATACACTTCAAGGTTTAGTATACAAATCAAGCTACGTATTTTATCTATCAAATTTTTACTTAGTGATTTGTTACTTCGTCAATAATATATCGCTTTTCGAGAATGTTAAAAGTAACTGTTCTGGCATTGAGAATTAAGTACATTCTTACGTTGCAGAAGATATTTGACCTCGAACAATAAAATCAAAACTTATGCTTCAAAGATGTTACTAAGTCGTACAGCATTGCACGAACAACTATCGAGGTAGAATGATAATATATACACATTCATCTCTGTCTGCCCCCCTATTTCTTTTGTTACCACCTATATTTTAGAATAAATCGTGTTAATTTTAACTTTTATAAATTTGACATGCTGCAACTGAAATGCAAGAAAGTAGTAAATATAACCGGAGAATAAATTATAGCATTATTTGTGTGGTCAAACAAGGTTTTATAAATGAAACTAAATGGGTTAAAAATTAATGCTTCAACCAGTATGAAAGTAGCCCTGGTTGACACAGACAAGATAGCTCCCAGCGTTATTTATAAACAATTTCGATATTACTACCATGAATTACATTATCCCCTCATAATCCATAGTGTAGTGTAAAGTACAGGGACGACAAAGGCTCTCAGCTAGGAGATACACTATGAAATGACATACCGACCGATACTGAAACGAACTACAACGGCTAATATGAAGAAAGTTATAGCAACAAGTCTGGGAAGATATGCAATGCAAATTCACACAAACAAGGCTCCAACACATTGAAGAATAAACAGTATTGTACTGCAACTAAGGTGCATAATAACATTGAGACTAATGCTCTAGTTTTATATCAAAATTGTGTTTAGAAACATAAATCTAGAAAATCTATGGTAATATTAGAGCCTTGTTTGTGTCTAATAATACAAAAACAATTATGCCCTGTATGACACACCTTACTAGCAAATAATATCTAATTGAATGTTACACAAAATTTATTATATTTTATGTATGTCATACAGGGCTTTCTTGCCATTCTACCTCGATCTGGATTGTATTTTGTTTGTGAACTTCCTTCGTACGAAAGTTTTGAGACAAATTAAATTATATCGTTCACGAATGTAGTTTTTCTTTCATATTTTAATCTAGTAAGGTGTACTCTACAAATATTTAGCACTAATTGCAATTTTATATTTCCAATTCATTGGCACGTTTATTATATTCGTTCTTTATACTACAAAGAAACATATATTTTACATAGAGCTATGGGAAACATGTTGATAGCCTAATTATTTGATATCTACATATTTAATAATATATGCAATCAGTACCACACACAGTATTTAATCAAGGATATAATGTAAACAACAATATTAAAATAATTATTATGAACAACATGGGTTAAATAAACTGGTTCAGCCCATAGTTATCTTCATTTATTTATCATTGGTTTATCAATAAGAAGTTTGAACATAAACCTTCCTTTACCGGGACACTAACTAATATATATCCATATATTAATATTGTGCTTTTTAATATTTCTATTATATATTATAGAAGATAGGTGCTAGAACACGATAATTCCTCTCGGTTCCTCTCGTAAAGTGAAATGTATTGTAAAACTTATTTATAATAACCACATCTGTTACTAAAAGTAATTCTGTTCCTATTATTATTCTGTTCATTAGTACTTAAAACACAAAAATGATTAGAGGATCTGCTATTCCCCGAAAGTGCAAATTCGGATGTAGAAGTGAAACTTCTTCTGAAGGTTAAAGTGAAGAACGGATAACATACTGTCGTAAACAATATTTATCAGTACAGAACAGCATCTATGTTCATGTTTCAAGTATCACAAGGTGGAAATACATGTCAAAGCCACTAAGGATTACGTTAGATATGTGGTTACATCTGAATTTTTAGATGTTTTCAATATTGGCTGCGTATTCGAAACGGGCGTCACTTAACATAAAAGGAATAGGTAGGCCTAGTGTGGCACCGTATTCAAATGTCTATGGATCAGCCTCATTTGTAAGTACTGCGAACATTGCTGGAACATTATCAGACATGAATGTATAGTATACTGGCTAATGAATTGTATAATTCACTTGCGAGAGTGTGCCACATGTAAATGAACGAACTCAGCATAACGTAACATTGCAGTTAGGTGAGTGTCGCATGTCCTAACGGAGGTGCAAAATTACCTCCCATGAGAATGTGCATGCTTACGCCTTGAACGTTACGCACAGGAAGGTGTTGATTTTTTTTGCGCCGCATTATTGCGATTAGTGAAATATGGGGGACATTCCGGAACCAGAATTTAAACGCACTGCAATAAATGAAGCCATCTGAAATCCCTATGAATGATAAACTTTAAAGAAGAGCCATAAAAACATTAAGGTCATCATAATAATATCCTATATGTAGAAAGACATTATCCACTCACATCAGCTTGCTACCTACCGTTTCCCTTGGGTGCTGGCTCCCGTAGAACTCCCTAAGAAAACAGCTGATAACAATTTTGGTCCAGACTCATACTCTGTTCAGGCGCAGGTTGATAATATTAAAATATAACAAGTGATTTGACATGAGCAACGTTGGTGCTTTTGAGACTCAGGTTGTATTATACTTACTTTTGCGTATGCATACGTATACATATACGTAACTGGCAAGCCGAATGCTCGCAGAGATTCATATACACATGAATGAATGATATTTCCTTAGATGAATTCTTATTTATTAAATATGCATATATGTGGATACGGAGCAGAATGAGAAATATTTATTTATTTATTTATTTTTATTTATTTATTTAACAATCACCAGATACAGCTCAGAGGCCATTTTACACTGGATATCCAACAACAATAATAACAATGGAAAGGATTTGGGAAGGTATCGGCCAGGGCCTGTTTAATAGGTACCATCCCGGCATTTGCCTGGTAGGACTGAGGGAAACCCTGGAAAACCTCAGTCAGGATAGTCGGCAGCGGGATTCGAACCCACGACCTCCCGAATGCAAAGCCAACGCTCTAGCATTTGAGCTACTTCGCTCGGTGTTCAACACACAAACAATACACATATATGAACAACACACAAAATTTTCACTTTACAGAGCTTAAACGCTCAAACAGAAAAAGTTGCACTGACGCAATCAAATAAACGAAATGATGAAAATTAAAACACTTAACATGGCATAGTAAACGTAGATATGCGCACACTATATAAGAACACTAGAAATATAGCCCTTTTATTTGATATCACTTGCACTATAAATTCATCATTAGCACTGAGAAAAGGCTTTCACTTTGTGATAATGTCAAGGGGAACGGGGAGGTACAGGAAGCACTAATTATGCTGAAGTTTCTTGACTCCACAAACTGCTACATTTTCCATTGATGATCAATCACTTTTTAACTTCACACCAAGGTAAGATTCTTCTTACATATTCAATTATTCGTCGCACCCATTCACATTAATAGAGTGACAGAACGTTTTTTCTGACTATTCGTTCCTGCTCGCTCTAACAACTTCCCCTAATGCTTGGGAACAACCCGTTCGTTATACTTCGGGTTGGTAGTGCATTATACAAATTAATAAAGAAATGTTAAAGTTTTCTGCATTCATACACAATACAAATATAACGACGGTATAATGGAGAACACTGGCAACATTTGTTTTGGCCCGTGAGAACGAAGCTTGGAAATGATAGTTTAAAAAAAGTGTTGCAGTCTGAACTAGTAGATTCTTTGCATGACTATTAAATTTTTATACATTACTATGATACGTAAAACAGTTCAGTGGAAAGGAGCGAACGTTGGTAATTGTGTGATTGAGTCATTTCACCTACGACTCCTACAAGCCATGAACACTGTTCTCACGGTAAGAAGGATGACGTAATATGAGTGTGTGAGAACACGACGGACGATGAAAATTCGTTCACACACAATATCAACTTCGTGTCCAAAAATATTCCCAATCTTAATAAATGTTGTTATGAAGAAAATATATATGGAACAGTCATGGTAACAAAAATATAAGTTGGTGACTATTTTTAGGGTAAGAAAAAAATGAGCTTGCTACTACGAAGCATTTTGTCCAGACGAGAAGCGTTGTATTGAAAAACAACAAGTTCTTTGTTCCATCGTGAGAGACGATATGAGCGACTGAAGAACACCTGCAGACAAAGAAAGAGTTGAAGTTCTCACCAAAAGAAAAATAGCTTCTCTTTTCTATAAGTAAAATAATAATTTCGTTGCATGAATAAAAGTTAAAAAAGAAATGCACTGTTCGTCCGAAAACGTAATTTTGTGGCCGAGGTGACGGTCACAACCTTCCATCAGAAGTTACTGTACATGTTGCGAGCAATTCCATGTACCTAATTCATCATTTGCACTATTTTTTAACATTCAAGTGGCCAAATCTCCAGCAATGTGGGCCAAATCTGCTTCACGATAACGTTACATATCATATTACATTTGGTGTAAAACTCTCTTATGACAATGCGGTTGAAAGTAGTGAAGTACTCTTCATATTCCGCGGATTTTTCATTTGTTCCAAAAAATGAAAGAACTATTTTTCGGGAATAATGTTTTCTTGATATTTTTAGTCGAAACCCTCTCGCAAAGACTACCAACGGTGTCCAACGTCCGGGAGGTATATGGAAAAGTGCTTGCCAGGCCGGTAGCCAGCCCAAAAATGTAGGGAGGGCGGCTTAAGTTAAGGGAGACCCGATCCAACCATATTATAGTTCATCACCATATTTTAGTTCATTTACAAGTCTACCGTGAAACATTTAGGGGGGTCAGCAAACATTTACGGGGCGGACCTCCTAGACTCCCCTGGATACGGCCCTGGTGCTTGCCAGACAGGGTGGACTATGTTGAGTGAATGTACCTATGTTCAAGTGAATAACTATTTCATTTTTCTTTTCCAGATATGTTACCACTTAAATCTGAATTGTCCTCGTAAATTAAACAACTTGAACTATTTCACCACAATTTGAAAATTGCAAGGTATACATTTTTAAAATAGTTTTCATTAGACTCTTGAATGTAGTACTAAGTGCACAACAACTACAGACAACAATGATCAACAATTATAGAATTATTTCATGTTTAATGTTGGCACTGAATTCTGAATTATCGTATGTACTGATAATTTTTTATTTGTTTTTAGTAATAATCTTATTGACTACCAGCCCGTCATTTTGTGTTGATTTCTCCATTGGCTTATATCATTTTCATCTGTTGCAAAGTCTTATTTAACAAAGTAATTCTTATTTAACAATCCAACATAAGTGTTATTCGACTTATATTTTCAACGTTTTCAATAAAAATAATTAAGTTTGATGTGCAAATAACGGAATGTTCTTGTTAAATTGCAAATTTGGAATAAACGCTTAAGATAGTTAAATAAGAAGATGTACAAAAATGTTAAGTGGATGAGTATACTTTTAATGTTCATATTATAATGTATAGTAATCACACACAGGTGTCAAGATCTGAACCATTCTTCATTATATGAAATTGATTATAATTTAATGTACTGTGTGTTTGGGTTACATTTGATATAATGAGACTATATTCCAAACTTGTCTAATTACAATCTCAAAATAATAAGTTGAGATGATAAGTTGATCTTCAAATATACAAGTAAGAAAAATAATAATTAAGGAAGAAATATTTTAAAGGAAAACTAAATCTTGTTTAAACATTAAGAAATTTAAGACTTTCAACTAACGTTCATATAGCTAGGACGTGTTCCTTTCTCTTACTCTGTCAGCAAAAAATAAAATAATGCATTAGCGTGAAGGATTATGTTCTGCAACAGTTAGCGAGTGAAGTGTGGCAAACTGAGAAGGAATACGATCAAGTTCCATCCTTTGGCAATGTTAACCTGGTTAATGTTAATAAAGAAGGAAAAATCCCATGGCGAACGAGGGAAAAAATAATTCGACAACTCGGCAATAATTGTCTACTCATAGTAAAGCTTTGAAATAAAGGAGCAATAAATAAAACAATCTGTTGCATTTGGACACCTTGAGTTGAGTTGATTTTAGTTTAGCGTCCCTTTCAGCAGCGAGGCTATATGAGACGTGGACCTACTGATTAACGTGGAATCCGAACCACATGAGCTCCCGCCGGGAACCGAACGCCAAAGGCGCATATGCTAACCGCTTAGCCACAACGGGTTTTTATTGGATGAATAAATCCCAATCATATGCCAGTAAGAAGAAAGAGGAATAGGACAAAATGTACAAGGTGCTTCTTCACTTCACAACTGATTCCAAGATAATATGCTAGATTTGGTACTGATAAGTGAGAAAACCAGCGGTTGGTTAAATTTTACAAATTGTACTAAAATAAACATAACATAAATTATTAAACGAAAGTGTGTGAAAGAAGAAAAAGACAACTATACTATACTTTCATTAAAACAGCTCGACGAGTTACTTCAGAAATATTCTCAGAAGCAACGAGTCCAGGAAAGAGAGCAGTGCCTTCATGTATACTGTTTTGAAAAATCTTAGGTCTTCAAAATTCTCGAAAGAAGATAACTACACTTTATTCTAAAATTGTATCACCCAATTATTCTTATTGCTATTTGTGAAACCCGCTGCAAAATTAACATTACAATTCTAGACTATTGACAATCATTATTACCCATACTGGTGTGAAAAAGATTACCAAAAAAGAAAAAAACGGGAAACTTGATAACAGGGACTTTATGAGCGATTTTAAAATGTATAAAGTTTTTATAAGGTATCCATTTTAAAAGATATCCAAAAACGTACTGTCGCTTTTTGTGGAGCTCTGTGTTCAGTTGGCCCTCACATCTTGAGTTGAATGGGAATGTAGATAAGACGAAGGTCAGTTGTTGGTGTGGGTATATCCAACATACTACCTGGTTGTGGCAGTTCAGTTACACCATGAGCTTGTGTAAGGACAGACTGAGAATTCGTCCTTCACAGAGCGTCATAAGGGAATATATGGTGTACGAGTTCAAACTAAAACGAGTTCTTTTACTTACAATGTTAGTTGCCTACCAACTTTGACAAGTACAAGGTTATGGTCAGAGAAAATGTCGACATCAGGAGAATCTTCACGTTCTTCAAATACCTCTTCTGAATCATAGCATGATAATCTATATGAAAGTTTCGTCTGTCTATTGAACATTTCCATGTATATCTTCTCTTTTGCTGATTGAACTATATAAGTGTTCTCAATTACTAGTGAATCTGTCTACAGAAACTGACCAGGCCTTTCATTTCTTTCGTCTACACTATATTGCCTAAGACATGACCTTCTTGTTTTTCTTTGATAATTGTATTTAAATATCTTATTACAATTACTTGGGCACATCTTTTATCCTTGTCTGTAACTTCTATTTTCTTGAATTTTACTGTACTTCTTCAGTTTTATGCAAAGACGTCGAAGTGTATAACTCTTTCACTACTAGAACCTTTTTTTTCTTTGTCTGAACATCATAATTGTGTCATCAACGAGTTTTACTTTCCCAACCACCTCTTTTAAGGGCTTACCAAGAATTATTCCTACATCAAAGTAGCTCAAGCGGTAGAGCGTTGGCTTCGTATTCGGGAGGTCGTAGGTTCGATTCCCGCTGCCGACCATCCTGACTAAAATTTCCCAGGGTTTCCCTTAGTCGTATCAGGCAAATGCGGGATGGTATCTAATAAACAGGCCCTGGCCAACACCTCCCCATTGTTATTGTTGTTGTTATATATCCAGTGTAAAATGGTCTCTCAGCTGTATCTTGTGATTGTTAAATAAATAAATAAGTCATTTATTTATTGCCTGAGCAAAATATTCGATATTCAACACCTCATTGTCTTCCATTCTAACTACACAAAATCCTATTAAATCTTGATTAGTTTGTTTCATTTCTTCTTTTAGAATTTGTATCTAGCCTTCCTGTAATATAATATTCACGTTCCATGTCTCTATCCTAAACATTTTGTTTTTGCTAATCTTTCTTTCTTTTTCTATCATAGCTATATTGTTACTTTCTCGTGCAATTCTTCTTCCCAAACCATCACCTTTCCGGAGATCGGCATGAGGGGGTTATTTTTACCTAAAGACCATTTTGAATATGTTATTTTTCTGCTGTCAGAAAACTAGAGTTAATTCAATGGTAGGTTTCCCGTTGCCTCTTCCTCCGCAGTATCCTAGCCGTTAAAATCGGTCTAACAACGCTCGGGACTAATGTCCAAGCTGCCACACCAATCACTATGATTTTCGTCAACATGGTTATTAGAGAACCACTGCCATGTCTCAGATCACTTTTAGTCTGGCTACTATATTAATACCAATCCAGCAGGGGTATTCCTTCTGGTAGTGAACTACCACCGACATAGCTCTAAATTTCGCTATCCCTCAATTGTAAAATGGCACGATATGAATATAATTAAATTGTACATGAAGACGAAGAAGTTAGGAGTAGCTGTAGAATGTAGAACATTGATGCTTCTCAGTTGCTTCAAATGACCTGATAATAATATCATAATTCATATGGTGATAGCGATTTCACCATTTAGAGTTTCTAATAAAATGTTCCATAAATTTCTTAAAAAATTAAACCTTTATCATAAGTAATTTATACTATGTAAGGGTCAATAAGGAAATCCATTAGTAAACGAATATAGTTATCAGCAATTTTAAACGTTCAAATAAACTTTGTTCGCCTAAATCAATCTAATTTGAGTGCAACATAACGATGTACAATTTCAGAAAAGGCGAATTTAAGAGAACTCTATATCGAGCTTGTGCAGATAAACTTGAGATTTCCTGGACAATACAAAAATGTAAGGTTAGCTGTCAACTGCTTTTATGACAATTTGTATAGTATATTTGATCGCCGCTGTATTCCGCCAAAGAAAATACCCAAGGAAACTAGACGTCATGGTTTACTTGGAAAATAATTAAGAAAAAATAAAAAGTAAACCAAAACTAAAAATGTGAGTTATAAAAGGGACCTTCGTCTTTTATCACCAAGAATTTACTAGACAGCGAAGAGAAATTGAAAGCAAACTTTGTATAAAGAAATATAAAGACTTTGTATCAGTGTCGGAATTTTCATTGCAATGGAATTCACCCGAATACTGAAATTTCGTAAAAAGCAAAATACAACATCAAAACTTTGGTTCTTTGTCATATATATAAAAGAGAGAAGAAATAATGATGAAATCTCTCGCCCTTTTATTGATTACCTTTAAGTTATGTAACAAGTGTAACAACGATATAAATAAATCAACTAAACTCGAAAATACTATATATATCAGTGGCGGTTTCTCCTAATGTTCGCATGTTTCTACAGACCTCCTTCGAATATTTTCAATATTTATTTGTGCTAAATCACTTTTCGTTTTATTGTCAGCATCATCTTTTCTTAAACAAATGCGTTTTAAATGGGTCTGGATAGTTGCTTTTTGCATAAGACATTGACAAACTCCCCAGCTTAACAGCTTCTGGGCTACTGCGGGCGTTGCGCAGTAAGGGGATATCACGCCGTGCACTGCATCATAAGGATCCATATGCTTGCAGATCTTTTGAAACAAGTCTATCAAACAGAAATAGTTTTTCCAAAACATAACGCTTTGGAACTGGAACTTCTCCAACGTCCCTCCACCTGCAGTATTGGTTGACACGGTTCTCGCCTGGAGGGGAAATCTGTTCCTTTGTGACAATGTTCCATACCGTAACCAAGTCGCTAGAGAAAAAAAAACCTTGCACCTGCGAGATTGCCAAGTGGTCATATCTATTGGTTCTGTCAACCAAGTAAGGTCAAGGCAGCTATGGAGACAGTAAAGGCGACCCCGTGAAGAGTGAAGACAAATTGAGGATGTCGATATTTAATACACTCGTCTGAATGAGTAGAAATTTGGCAGAATAGATACAATGTTTTCCTTTTCATGTGTATATGAGTGAATGAGAAAGTTGGAGAGCAGTTTTTTTAAAAACGGGTGAGATTTTAAAGCGGGTAGCGAACTTTGTAGTGTTGTATGTTTGGGTGTGTGTATATGTGCCGGTCTTTGTTGCTCATTGGAATATTGTTGCTGTAATCGCATAATTACGTGTCTGTCCCTGACATACGTGAACTAGCAATGCAGTAGCAATGAATTCTGTAACGTCTCTGTTGAATTAGCCGTTTTCGGAAAGAACTTCAGAAGCAAACCTACTTGTGAAAGACATCGGAAGACCGATTCACGCTCTCAATATAACGCAAGTAATTAGAACTGAGAAACGAACATTTACAAGAAAGTTTAATCTCAACTTGTACGAACAGCGTAAGTGGTTATGTGAATGTGAAATTAAAAATGCTATGTTTTGTTTTCCCTGTTTGTTGTTCGGAATGGGAGAAGATGCATGGAGTAAAAAAAAGTGCGGATATCCTGCAGAAGTAATATAGGATATCTCCTATTCTGAAAACTGGTAACAATAAACGATGGATTAAAAATCACAATCTATTTCGATACTGAGCGCATTTGGAAAGCTTTTTAAAACTATTCTACATTGACGTACGATAAATCGTCTCAGAATGAAATTACAGAGTTCCATTTTCTTTTCGTTAATGGCAGATCAACGATAACAAATCTAAGTGTATTAGCTAATTTCATAGTTACATGTAATCTACATGGACTTCACTGAAGCCTTCGATAGTGTAAATCATAGTAGGTTAGTTTCCAAAGTCAATAAATCCAACTATTGTTCTGAGCTGATAATTACATTTACATCATACTTCGAAAGCATAAATTAATTTATTGTATATAGTAGCTGTAAATTGAAAGAATATTTGCAGTTATGAAGTGTGCCACAGGGATCGAATTTAGATGCAGAATTGTTCTTATGTTTATAATTGATTTACTTGGTTGCATAAAGTCACAGACGTTGTTATTTCCAGATAACTTTAAAAGATATTGATCAATTTATAGTTAATTGATTTTAAAAGAGGTTGACATTTGTTTAACAAATGAATAATTAAGCACTCAATCGGATTTGGTACTCAATTCCATATTCGGAAAAGATACAAATCACAAAAATATACCTACTAAAAGTAAATTAAATACTTTTCCCTGAATTGAAGGCCTATATATATCTATTATTCAACATTATCCAATACAATGGTGATTTCTCGTAGTTATTCTCTATTGAAAAGGGTTCAGATAGAATAATACTCGTTGAGTGGTGAAATGCCGAAAGCTAGTAAATATACTGCTAAAGTGGCAATTGTTGTGGGAAGTCCTATAAAGTATTACAAAATTTGGACAGATTTGCTGGATAAAATGTCAAACAGACGGGTTAAAGGTACAAAAATTAAAGTTCCACCATGGGGTAAGTTACTCTTTCTTCGTTTTCCAAAAATAAACACAATGAAAAACTATTCCAATAAATTTTGGTACATCAATGTTATAATGCGTTTAGGAATATTACCTGGATCCAAGTCTAATATAGAGGCTGGAATTTAATTCGTACCAAGATTATAATTTAGTTGCTGATTAAAATGACTTACACAACTATACATATAATAGCGTCCTACAGAATATTTACAAATTGTTCTTTTTAATAATTTCCAAATTTAAGGGGTGGCCATAGGCACCTCTCGCAAAATTTAAGATGGGCACCAATGAACCTATGCCTTATGAAAGAGAATAGACCCCTGTACACACTGTTATAACCTTATAAAGTAATAAAGCCTTGGCAAACGGGATAAAATAAAACGTGACGACTACAAACCTATTGGTAACTTGGAAAATTGTATCCTATGAAAAAATAAAAACGAGAAGACTATTGCATTTAAATGGATGGATTCGGATTTTGATACATCGCCCAAACACTACTCGTTATAAAGAAACAAAGAGTGAGCATTTCATTAACTGTACTTAGTCTATGACTAGCAAGGGCTATTAGACCTTCATCTCTGGATCTAAATATACTATATTGACAAGGGAGACCGGTTTCAGATACGAAGCGGAAGAAAATGATAGATATTCTGGAACACATTCCAATCGAACATGATTTTTTCCTTCCTCCTCGAATGGTTGTTAAATGTGGGGAGACTCCTTCGGACAATTTAGGTCCATTGGAAACTGTAAAAACATCGAGTCCAGATCCAGAGAAATAATAAATGAATATTTATTTAGTCTTTGAATTTTGTCCGCTCCTAATAAGAATGACTTATTTCTGTTAACAATAAATTTTTTGTAGACCCCAGTTTCATTCTACATACATTTTGTTGAGATACACATTAGTGCAAGTCGTATATATGGGTGTAAAGCATTTTAATCAGCAGCAAAAGTAAAACAATTATACAATTTCCTTTCAATTCAAGCCTCTATGCTAAATTTGGATTCGGATATAATAACATAACTTAAAGCATAATATTACAACAGTTTGGTGCCAAAATGTATTCCTGTACCTTTTGTGTTATGTTAATTTCTGGGAAACAAGAAAATTGACTCACAGTCTTGTCATTTTAATCCATCCATTTGAATATATATCCAAGAATGTTGTTCAAATTTCGTTACATTTTACGAGTATTCCAACAACACGTACCACTTGAATAATCTATAGTAGTATATTTATTAGATTTGCCGACCACTTTGGGTTCAAATAATCGTTTTAGTTATGTGTTGACCTTTCTGTTATGTAAATCAAATTGAAATGGGATATTTTAGTGTATTTGTACAAGTTCTGGTGTTTGGAGATGGAATGTATTACTCAAATGCTTAATCGATAGGAAAAAAACCGTTAATAGCTGTTTTTCTTTCATAGTGAACAACGTAAAACTTGAAATAATTCATTTTTATCACTTCCGTTAAGAATATTCTCACCACCAACAAACTTTGTTCCTAACTCTTAAAAATATTCATCCTGACAAAATTATTGTGGTAATCCATCAAGTAGCTCTGGAGACTTTTCTTTAGCCCGGAATGACAGATGGACACTTGATAAGTAAATACATAATGGAGTTTTGGTAAACCCGTTGCATTCAGTGTCCTAAAACCACACGTTTTCGCATTGGATTGTTTTATTACAATAATCACAGCTTTTGTCCTAAAACATGAAATATAATGTTTAAAAAAATTGTTCTGAGATACCCAACGCTTTAGGCCGCTCCAAAATTCAGAGTCCAATACTACAAGATACTACCAGAGAATTGAATAAACTATTTTACACCCAAAAAGGACTGCAAGTAGTTGTTAAATACTGCTATATGTACTCCTAGAAAAAATATAGAAGTTACTTGTTTTTATAAGAAAAAGTCCGGGCGAAGCGAAAGAGTAAACCTTTTTTTTTTTTACAACAATCATTCGTCTGTCAAGCAAGTATAGCTTTGTTAAGAAAGTAGACAAATGTATCCCTAGTTACGAGTTTAGGCGGGAGATTCGATGCTGGTGGACCCCGCGTAGGACCACCCCTGTAGTGTCACATATAAATAGAAATGAGTTGTTCCGTGTATTTGAAAATAGGCAGTACATTATAATGTTGCGTGTTGTCCACTTGGGAACAAAAGACTGGCGCCACATATATATATATTAAAATACGTAACAAAGTGTACGAGTTAGAATATACATTTCTAATCAATACTAATTTACTATTTATCATAATGATTTTCCTGTCTTTGTGTCGTAAAATATAACGAACATGTAATGTAGTTGCATGAATAGAATCTAATCTTTTGTATTTTTATTCAGTAGAAATAATTATAGGAAAAGTACCGAAACCTTCAAAACATTTCAAAATATCAATTCAATAGAAAACTATTCTGTTACTAAACATGTTTGTTTATTAGATAAATTGAGCGTAACTCTTGTTTGGTAACAGCTTTATGAACCTAAAGAAACACAATAGTTTCTAGTGAAGAATTATTATGATTTAGCTCACAGCAAGTTCAGTAGGTTGCCAGAGTCATCTTTATAAAACTTTAACAGATTTAAATTTGAAATTATTACAAGTATATGGATAATGTAAGTATATTCAGGTTTTAAGAACACAGAAATTAAATTATTCTGAAACTAAACAGTCTAGGTAATAGATGTTACTACCTGCACTATTCTATGTTGTTATGTAGAAGTTTTTGAGCAACTATAAATATGGGACGGGGTTCGGGGATATTGGTGTACAAAGTATTACGCTGTTCTCATGTAAGTTGCCAAACGAAATAAGCATAGATAGTCATATGGGTAAGGTGGCCCCGATCTTGAAGAAATTACCTCACGTACTAATTGATTAGAGTTGCATTTCTGAAGTAATGAGACATGAATCGAATCTTAGCTAATTCAAAGGCAATATTTTGGAACGGACATCACTGAATTTCTTCTGCTAGGTTCGGCAAGTACACTAAAAAATTAGAATTACTAATACCTTGGAATCTTGTTAAATTCTTCTTCCAGGTTAAAGAACATTTTTTAGAAAAAATAACTTTATATGAATATTCTAACACATATAGTTATTCAGGGGATGACCGACAGTTGGAAAATATCGACACTTCTGAGCTTAAAGCGCTATCAATTCTACCTGGAAGTGAAGGAGTTGACTTAATCAGTACTTCGAAAACTGTGTTGTGTATGGAATGTATATCTGTAAAAGTTTAAAAATGAGTAGAATAATTTCACGAGAAGGTCTAAGTTTATGAGGTAAGATATGAGAGATATGAGAGAAGTGAAGAGTCACTGTATAATTTGAGTGTTTTGTTAAGCTCTTATTTAGTAGTAAAAGTTGTATTGTTCAGCACTCATGGTGGACAACATACAGCTGAAAGTTGTGCAATCAAAGGTAGTTGGTTCATCAGTGTGCAGTGTTTCTAACTTGCAAAAAAAATATAGTTAAGTGCAATATATACATTCACGATACTTTCGTCACTCACATTTGGGGCACTTTCGACAGATGATTTTCCCCCTTTTTGTTGTGATTTTTAATAACTATAGGCTATATCAAATATATTACATGAGTATTAACATATAGAAAATAAAATATCTGCATCTTTTTTCTATTGCATGAGATGCTCCTGGAATTAGAACAAACTGTCAGTAACCAAAGAGACCGTAAAGAATGTAATGCTACTTGCTACTGCTTCAAGAGCTTTTCAAGTCCTTCTCATACATTACGTGACAGGTTATTGAAAGTTAACTGCAAGAAACATTTTGGTGAACATACAACATTTACTGAAGATTATGAACACGCACTAGAAGAAAAGTTAATTATATTAGACGGGTATGGGTTCACCAAGAAAATGAGGTGGTACTGTAAAGCGAACTTCAAAGAAAAATAGTAAGATAGAAAAATGAAAAGGTCGTGACACATAAAAGAATGTACAGACATAAAAATGTTGCAAAACACATTAACAAAAATAAAAAAAACTCAAAAAGAAAATAATTGTGCTATCTATCGAGGTTAGTTATTATTGTTTTTGTCTTAACAACATATTCGGATATATGGGTGCAATTCGTAAATTACATGCACCATTCATACAATTCCTACAATTGGTAATATAAATTACATGCATCATTATCTGTTTAGAGGTTCTACTCTTGCTATTATCAGCTTCAATATGAAATACTCTCTACGTATTATTCACACTCAACATTTAGTTCTCAGAATTTCCACATAGTGGCGCTGATTACTATTCGCTCAAAAGAACCAGTTGAAATGAGCTTAATCTCTAAAATTGCTTTTGTTCCTGTAACGACATGTTATAAAAATTAATAATGATAATTTGTTAAATGTAAATAACTTGAGCTCTTAAGTAGGTACAGTCCGTTGCAAAAAAAACTGGGACATAAGCATGTAAGTTTATTGAGAAACTACTTAGTCTTTTCCTCCAAAATAATTATTATTAACACACAATTAAACACACACAATTAACACACAATTAAATTATTATTAACAACAATTTATTTTGATTCGTTTCTCAATATTTTCGGAAGTTTGAACATAAAACTTTCTTACACATTACATGTTTTATTTTTATATTCATATACTAACATAATACTTTTTAATATTTGCATAACATAATAAAGAAGATTATTGCTAGAACACAGTAAACTCCCTTTGAGTACGCCACCAATTTATAAAAGTCTTCAAAAAACTTTCGTATATAAGTTATATAAGTAAATCTAGATACCCTAGTCTGCTAGACCCCCAAAGTGTAAATTCGGATGTAAAAGTGAAAGTTCTCCTGAGAATTAAAGAACCAGTAATTCACTGTCGTAAACTATGTTTACCAGTACAAAGGCGCGTATTTCATCAAGTTTTACGAAGCACGAGTTCGAAATGCGTTTTAGAAAAAAGAAAAATGTTATGTGTGTGGTGACAGTACTTTGCTTTTTGATGGTTGCGATATTGGCTGCAGAACTCAAGATGGACACCAGACAACATGCAAAGAATAGTGAGTGGCCATATTCAAAAGGTTATTGATGAACCTCATATGTTAAGAATGCGGAGATTGCTAAAAAAATATCAGCGATGGATGAGTAGTAAATCATATAATGAATTTAAACTGACGTGGGGATAAGTGGTTTAAACGAGTTGAAAAACAGTGTAGTTAATGGCACAAATCAGGCGTCCCCAGTACCCAGAAACTTTAAAGAAGGGACGGAAAAACATTGTCATTATGATAATGTTCTATGACCATGAAGGCATCAACCAATTCATCAGGTTCCATCAGGAATTACCATAAATGTTTCGCACTATTACTTGTACCTGAATTACCATTTTGCACCATCTATATAATGCTATGACCACATTTCCTGCAGTCTGTACTAAATCTACTTTAGGATAATGCCGGATGTCATACTTCACTCCGGGTCAGACTCTCTTACCTTAGGCAAATGGGATTAGGAAGAACTGAAGTATCTTCCATATTCCCCTGTGTGTTGATTTCTTCCCAAAGATGAGAGAATTACATTACCTCTCTGGTGCTTTTGTTCCCTGGTTTGATCCCGGACAAGTAAGTTTATGGTGGACAACATCGTGTCCATAAGCTTTTCGTATTACTACTATTTCCTCCAACTTTCTCACACATCCCATTCTTCTATCATTATTCACTTGCTTTAATTATCTAAACCCTTAGCCTAAACTGTATAAATTGAGGTTAAACTGAAATAAGTTTATATCATTTCATTTTATCAATGCATAAAAATGTTTACGTTCACGTAAACCTCCATCAATTTTAACCTCCTTCTCATCATTCGTTTCTTTACTGCCTACTTCCCTCTAGCACATCCTTTATATTACACGCACATCCCGCACGTACCTCCTTAGAAAATCTCTTCATAAGTTTCTCTTCATCTTCTAAATAACACCTAAAACCTTTGCCTTCTCCTCACATTTTCTAGCATCCTCTTATTCGTTGTCTGCTTGACTCAGCTACTTCAAGCCATTCTTATCTATACCTACGTTTCGAAAGGCTTTGGTTGTTTCTCTTTACTTTTGCTTAATGTCCATGTTTCTATCCCATAGATAACGATACTCTAAACATTTTTCAAATCACTTCACGGGTCTTTACTCGAGTTGTCACAAAATAGTATTTTCTTCCACTTTAATACTTCTAGGGAATTCTATCCTTTATATTTCTCGTTCGCATTTCATCGCATATTAACACTAATAATACTATCCAGAAATCGAAAGTTGTTCTATTTTCTACCCTCCTACTTTTATATTTTACCGCTTCGTTTCAATCACCATGGCTTTTGTCTTTCTAACATGTATTTTCGTATATCTATGACTAACACTTATGACTATCTCTTCTACATAGAGATTAAATAATGTTGAGTAGAGACAGTATCCCTGTCGACCTCCTCTTCCAACTGTACGCTCCTCTGTCATTCTCCCCTATGCGAACACTTACTTGTTGGTTCATATATAAGTTTCTTATGAATCTTTCGACCGTTCCATTCCAACCCAACCTTCTGAAGAACTTCCGACAACAATTCCTTATTCGCATGGTCAAAAACCTTTTCCAAATCAATAAATACAATATACGCTTCTTTTTGTTCTTCTATAAGGCTTCAATGATCAGCCTTACTAATCCAATTGTATCTTCTGTGCTGTTACCTCATCTCAGCCAGACATGATCTTAATCAACTTTTTCATTTGTTCTTCCATACAACCTGCTGTTCAATCATGATGGTTATCAAAAAGTAGCTTGGGCACATTCCTGTTTCATATATTCAATTGCACAGTTGAAACAGTTCTTTATTGCTCTTGTCTTCCATATTGTTAATGAATTCGATTGGTACTTTATCAAACAATCTTTAGTAATCTTGATTATAGCTTTATCAAACTCACTCGAACTCTTGTATTAGCATTTTCTACTTTAACATCTAGGCCACATGGTCAATCCTTAGTCTCATGTAAATATTCAATACATTCATTCGTTTTTTCAAACACTTAACTACTCTTGCTGACTCTAAGACTTTTCCTTTCTTATATTCCACTGCTATTGTAATTCCCTACTACTGGTGGATCTCCGTGTTCTTCAAATTATTCAAACACTTGTCGTGCATCATAACATAGTCTATCTGATATTTTCAGCTGCCAATTGAATATTTCAATGTATATTTCCATGTTGTTATTTCTTCTTCTTTTGTGTTAAGTATTCCAAATTACTAGTGAATTCTGTCTACAGAAACTGGAAAGTCCTTTAATTTGTTTCGCCTACACCATATTTGCATACGACATTACTTTCCTGTTTTTCTTCTACAACTGTATTGTAATTTCCCATTACAATTACGTACGCACCAATCCCCTTCCTGTTTCTTCAGTTTTTTTCAGCAAGGAACAAGCTTGAAATTTTTCGTGAAGGTTTTAAACAAGAGTAGAAAATATAGAAAGTGTTAAAGCAGATGTACGGCAACAATGTCATAAAGAAAACAACAGGCACAATTGGCTTAAACAATTTTCGGAGAAAAGAAAACAAGCGACTGATAAGGGTAAGTTGAGGCGGCTAGTAACTAGTCGAATATGAGAAGTCATTGCCAAAGTTTGTGAAATTGTGTGTGCAATTTATAGCAGACGAAGTGAATATTGGTGGAGAAAGTGAACTGTGTGTTTTAAATCAAGACCTTAGCATGTGCAAAGTGTGTGTCAAAATGGTCCCAAAGGACTTTGCCGATGATAAAAGCAAAGGATTGGTGGAAGTGTACAAACCTATCGGAAGGCAGTGACGAAAGTTTGAAGTCGAATAATCACAGGTGATGGAACCTGGTTCTTTGCGTATGACGCCGCATCAAAACGCAGAGTGCCCAATGAAATATATCTAGCATCCAACGAACCCAAAACGTGTCGGCAATCAAAATCACAAATCAAAACGATGAATAACATTTCTTATATCACTATTTTGTACCACGAGGTCAAACAGTGAATCAAGTGTACTATTTTGTTGTGCTGCAAGATTACGCGAAAAGGTTAAACAGAAACAACTGAAACTTTTCGCAACCAACTCATAGCTTCTTTATTATGACAATGCACCTACCCACACGATGCTGTCGAAACGGGGGTTATCGACAAAAAAACAATAACTGTGGTTAACCATCTGCCTTACTTACATGATTACGCCTCCAATGACTTTCTCCATTACCCAAGGAAGAAACTAACATTAAAAAGAAAGATTTTGATGACATTAACGCAGCACTCAAGGTCACTAGAGAAACAAAATTTTAAACATGCTTCAGAAGCTAAAGTAGTCGCTGACATCAGTGTATAGCTTTATAAGGCGAGCACATTGAAGGTGATCATATCAGTATGCGGCAATCAAGAATGTAGCACATTTTATGGATCGAGTTCGCAAACTAAATTTTGAGACCTACCTAGTACAGGGAAGCGGATATTGGTAAAAATCATGACATGAAATTCCCATTGTACTTTTTAATGTTCATGAAAGGCAATAACAACTTTGCGGAGATTATTGATCATAAATTTATTGTAAGTGGGCAATCTTACTTTTCAAACGATAGAACTTGAATCGATTGACTTATACGAAAATAATACACTAATTTAACTCCTGATGAATGCTATATTATTATTCTGAAGTACAGAAGAAAAATAAGCTTAGTTGAGCAAAATGGAACGTGACGACTTCGAACCTATTGGTAACTTTCATAACTGTATCCTAGCCCAATTTAAAAACAGTATTCCATGAATGAGATGAAATGAAATTTTTGAAGTTTTACATCCCACGGTTTTGCCGGCTAGGCTAAAGGACGCGATGATGATGAGTAATGAATGAAATGGTGGAATGAAGAAAGAGGGAGAAAACGGGAGAACCCCGAGGAAAACCACGCAAACGGTGTTTGTCCACCACAAAGTTCACTTGGAGGGAGCAGGAATTGAATCCAAGGCTCCATGCACCGGAAGTGAATGCTCTACCAGTGTCCCACCACAGCCCCTCGTTATGCATTACTGCTTTCGCTCTATAGTGGACAATGCAAAACTGGAAATGCTTAACTTCTTCTACTTCCGATTTAAATATTTGATACACCAACGAATGATGTTCCTAACATTTATCCTGCCAACATTTATCCTGCCAATCTATGAAGTAGCTCTTGTGAGTTTGTGTCCGGAATGATGGACGGACACATGCACAAGTAAATACTTAATGACGTTTTGGTAAACCCATTGTGTCCAGTGTCCTAAACAAGAAATATTTGCGTTGAGCTGTTTTATATAATATTCACTGCTTTTTCTCGTGATAAATAAAATAAACTCGACAAATATTCTTGTAAATAATAGGTAAAAGTTTGTGTCACACTGTTCATTTTGCTGGGCACGCCAGTGTGCGACGTTATCCGGTTGTGGCACACTGGAATATAGGGTATGGCTTTCTAATTTTTCCCAACTATTTTAACTGCTTCAATTGAAATGAATTTATAATAATAAGAGAGTGAATTTAGTCTTCTTACCCTTCGATTTAGAAATAAGGTCCGCTAGAATTGTATATATAAAAAATAATAATACTCAGAATTTTATAGAGTGGTTTGTTTTATTCGAAATGACATACTTCCTGCAACTGTTTGGGTTGGAATTATTTGAAATCAAATCTTTAAGTTTTACGACCCACAGTTATACCGGCTAGGCTAAAGGACACGGTGATGATGAGAAATGAATGCAATGGTGGAATGAAAAAAGTGGGAGAAAACGGAAGAACCCCGAGAAAACCCATGCACATGGTGTTTCTCCACCACAAAATTCACTTGGTGCGAGCTGGGGTCGAACTAAGGATCCCATGCTCCAAAGGTGAACGCTTTATCACTGAGCCACCGCGGCCCCTCTGAAATTATTTATAGGAGAGAGTGACTACTTTTATGAAAACTTGATATCGAACACATTTGTTTAAAAATACCAGCTTTTTGTAAAATATTGCTTAATATTCAGGAAAACCTAAGTCAATAAAATAATAATAATAATAATAATAATAATAATAATAATAATAATAACTATCATTATTATTATTATTATTATTATTATCTTAAATTAAAAACTCTCTGGACCTAGTGCATTGTCACAATTCCACGAATCAAAAAGAATGTGTTTACTTATCATATAAGTGTAGAAGGACTTAATCCCTGTTGCTTTCAATATAAAAAGAAAGTGTCCAACTGCCAAATGATATGCTACATAAAATGCCCTATGCAACATAATGTAGTATAGAGTCATCATTCCAGGTTGTCTAAAGAACACTTTCGTTTTAGCAAGAAAGGAAGAAAATAGAAAATACTGAGTTTTAACCTAGTAGAAAGTTTGCAGATTTAAGGGAAAATGCACAGAGTTGTTGGATATAAAATGAAGTTCGGATTAATGGAGTAAGACACCGTAAATATTTTATTGTTTGAAATATACTAGGAGTGACCAAGCCATTACATATTGAAATATCGAAAGAGATACGTTAATGGTGTTAGTTGCAAACTTTTTTAGAAATGAAAAAATTAAGGAAATCTCTAAAACTCTGATATCACAGATCCAAATTGACTGACTGGTAAGTAAAACTGCTAAATCTGAGTAAAGCAAAAAAAAAGTATTAATGACCTGTGTTAGTTTCAGACATATCATTCTCATATCAAAACTACGATAGAAGTAAATTATGAATAAAGGTGAATTCACAGTTCTGGAATACCAACAAATGATTTTGCTAGATGTAACTTTTCAGAAAACTTTTTTATAAGACTTTAGATTTATTATTATTTTTTTGTTTGTTTGTTTATTAGCTTCCCCATGCCGTAAACGTCGCCAACTCCTAGTGGCTCACTTGCCGGTAAGTGGCGATCGTCGATATAGCGACGCGTCGAAGGATTGCCGCTAACGTGCCACTAGTGGCAGGGATTCGTCGAGTCGAAGCAGATATCTAGAATCGGGGGTATTGAAGTTACCACAACGTAAGAACGAGGACTTCATTTCGGTCCGCGCTCGTTTGATTTGTCACGGAGAATCGTAAAGGGACCAACATGAACTATCGCCAGTCATGTGCATGCGGTTATTATTATATATTATTTTTCCCTGACGAATTGTTATTATAAGGACAATATTTGAGCTCCGGGGGTCAAGAGTAACTCCTGCCTTTACATCATGAAGTGAAAAATCTTGAGGTGGGTGCGTATAATTGTATGAATTTAGTTGGCAACTGTCGCCGATCACTAGCAAGTGAATATGGGAGAACTATGAAAAAAGTAAATAGACGCTTGTAAAAGTAAAAAGACCTATTAAAAGTAAAACTTATAATATAATTTTACATATTACGCATCTAATAATAATGTTTTATAACAAATAACTGCACTGCACTGAATCAGGGACGTATCCAGCGTAAGGGCCTGAGAGCTGTCTCTCTTCGAAACTCAAGCACTTTTTAATAAACTTGCCTTTACCCTTTTGAGGTTCTTTTATATCAATTTACTAGTAGTCAGTGTCCAAACTTTGGGCAATGTGCTGTTGTCTTGTTATAATTCTAAGAACATACCATAATGCCATTATACCAGGTGCAGTGGCGTATTTAGGGGGGTGGCTTCCGGGCTTAAGCCCCTCACGAAATCTTACTTAGTATAGTAAAGTAAATGAAATATCTTGCAGAATTTTCACATTTCCAGGCAAAGCCCCTCCCGAAACAAAATCGTAAATACGCCACTGACCAGGTGGAATTAAAGAACAGTTTTAAATAGGATTAACATTTCGTTTCCGTTCTGTTTTTAACTTTAATATATTAGAACGATACACTCTATGTCTTCTTGCTATTTTTGTTATGTGATATACGTAGCAGACAGTTTTCTTTAGTTACATTTCTCTCGCAAATATGTTTCATTTTGTTTGTGCTATAATGCAGTTTCCAAAATAAACCGGTTTATAGATGAAAAGTAGGAAAAAGTTTGAGAGGTACAGAACTGTTGCATTATTATATTATTATTATTATTATTATTATTATTATTATTATTATTATTATTATTATTATTATTATTATTGATATTTAAAAACATTAGAATTACGTGCTTACGAGGATTCGTGTTGGGCCCCCTCCGAATAGAAAACCTGGATACGTGTCTGCACTGAATGATAGACGTATGAGTCAAGGTGTAGACGGGCGCGCTAGGCGATAAACTCCACAGCATGAAAAATAGATTAAGATCACAACTTGCAGATCTTCTTGCCGATTGGTGCTATTTGCAATGATATATCGGATCATATGGTATGTGGAACAAAGGATGGTCGGATAAGCGAGACCATGGTGTATTGGTGTTTCACGCACCTAAACCTGTAAAATGTTTGTATAAACAATTATCTTTCACTCCCTAGCTAGATTTGTGGGTATGATCACACACCTTGCCTCATAAAGTACAGTCTTATAAAGAAAAACATTTTTTTAAAGCTAAATCCTAAAGAAAAGCCAACTTCGATTTTTTTTTTTTTTAATAATGGCAAACTAGTCTACTTCATCACGATAAATCACGTTTGGTATTAAGATGTCTTTTTCTGTCCGTATATATCCTTCACACTTCGTTGGAGACAAAATTGTTTTTTCCCCCCAAGAAAACAGGATGAGAGAAACTATACAACAGCATGAACAGAAAACAATAGCTATTAACAATAGTTCTCTAATCCTGGATAAATACGTCATTACAGCAAAATATCAGTAAGTTGTCCTTATTATATTGTTTCGGTTCTTATTAACATGAAAATTATAATGTTTTGTAAAAAAAAAAAGAAAAGAAAAGAAAAAAAGAAAAGAAAGAAAAGAAAAAGAAATGGGATGGGATGGGATGGGATTTGATGTGGTGTCAAAATTATAAAATAACTACGACTCCGCCACTCTACCCACCGAACCACGGAGGCTACATGGTGTTAGCTCCTTTCTTTAAAGAAATAATCTTCATAACCATGGTCCGTATCGCTTCGAACCTTAAGATAAGAGTTTTTCTGTTTAATTCTATATTTTCGTACGACATCTTAGTTACAGAAGCTAATTTATATTTGGCAGGCAATCTATACACTAGGTTTTAACCAATAAATGCAACATATTAGTACACTATCCAGTTCCTTGATCCAACTTCTCGGTTCCCCTACTGAATTCCCTCCGCAATTGTGATCTGCTACTGAAAAAATCCCTAGAAATCATCGTTGCCAGTATACACAAAACCGAGCATAATTTTGTTTTTTGCTTATATTTTTATTATTTTATTATATTTTTTGGAAATATCTCCTTAGATGAATTGCTTTCTATTATCTCCACATACTAATAACTGAATTTTACCCATAAACGTAAGGAAAATGGAATAAATGCGAAAAATCTTGAGTTACAGTATACGCGCAATTTTTTTTGCGCATGGGAGTACATTTGTAATATGATACAACACTGAGATAAATTTCTCAACAAGTTCATTGCAGTCGCTGTTGCATGTTGCAGATGACCACCATAAATGATTAACCAAACTTGGTTTCCATAATTGTAGTTTAGTACACCGCTTATCTTCAATTTTAAGCCTTTTTGCAAAGCTTTTGGCTACATGCCATACGTCAAATTCGTGAGTTACATTTCTGAATTCCGACGCGATAAGTTTCCTAATTCCTTTATGGCGATAAGAGAGAAATAGAGTAATATTTAAATTCTTCAGAAGCTTTAGTAAAACTTGTTTAGAAGCTGCTTTTTCTAAATCACCTTCCACTAAACCCTTTTGAACGACTGTAAAATCTACAATTTTATTGCTTCGCAAATCCATTACACTATATGTTAAATATTTTGCCGAGAATCCTGGGGAGTCATATTGTCCATCCCCTGACAACCAGACATCGGAACCTTGCAAAGATTTAGAAATGTCATTTGCATGTAAAAACTACTAATACCTGATGGTGGGCTACACAAAAGTTTTTATAATATTATAAAACGTAGTTTTTCCTACAAAGCATAAGTTCAACGTTTTACAAAAAGAACTAAAAGTTTCGAAACCAATACCATTTAAATAGATGGCGGACGAGATCGCTACAGCACCCAAGTACCTTTTCTTTAATCTTGGTTCCGATTTCCAAACATAAGTATGTTCATTTTCACATTTTGTTGAAATTTTTAATGATGACCCTATAATTTTGTGCTTCAAGGTATGTACAGGAGCGCGGCATATGTGGCAAAAATTAAATAACATCTGTAAAGTTTGCCAGAATACGAAAAATACTTTATCGGTTAAATTTCTTTTATTCGCATCGCTCTCCGCGGAACCCTCGTCACCCATTTCATCATCATTGTCACTTGATACAGAAAAATTAAACGATGAATCAATGTCCTGATGAACACTGTCATCGTCACTGATTCCTTCTACAAGGCGGTATATTTCACTCCCTAATTCACATTGAATAGCACTTGTATTTACATTTATTTCTAAAACAGTACCTTCGGAATAATGAATGACACCGTCGCTATTACCCTCTAATGACTCGTCTTTACTACAACCGGCAATCGCGTCTTGTACTATTTTTTTTCGTTGGTAACTGGACATACATCGGCGCTTGTTTAATGGCTCGGATTCTAAACCTTTCAATAATATACTTGGAACAGCATTCTTTCTCAGTTTGCTTGTAAATGTTTCTCCTGGCATTAATTTTTCTTTTAGTAAACAGACTGCTCGAAGTCGGACTCTTCAAAATGTTTCGAACAATCACGAGTGTATTTACTTGGCTCAAAATTTTTCCTATTGACCTTCTTGAGCCATAGTTTATATCGATCTGGTGATTTCTCACGATTGGGAAATCTAAAAAAAGATATTTTATGTTCCTCAGTTTTAATCGCACGAGAATTACAACCGAAAACACAGCACGTGTTAGGCATTTCTACCTCACTTCACGCACACACACACACACACATAAAGCACTGAAATAACACTTGTTTTCTACTTCGCACAACACTACGTAATCACTGCTCTCTCTATTTTTTTATAGTACTGATGAAGAAAAAACAACAAACAAAAACGTCCCTCAAGAATTCAACACAAAGCAAGACAGTTAACGAACCCAAAACAATCTATTAAATCCACTGCACTATTAAAGGATTATCAGCTATGCACAAGAGAGTGGTTGCTGACTCACATTGAATTCCTTGCAGCCCACCAGTGACGTACGGTAAGATTTGCGATTCATCAAAAACAAAGGCATATAGAAGCTGAACGAGACGGCCTATGAACATTTAAAAAAATACGTGTCTGTTATTTCTTTTTACTCTTTCTATTGCACCAAACTTGTTTTTAAGTCGAACTGCTCCTTTAAACAACTTGAACTATTTCACAACAATTTGAAAATTGCAAGGTATACATTTTTAAAATAGTTTTCATTCGACTCTTAAATATAGTACTAAATGCACAACTACAGACAACAATCATTCAACATTTATTTCATGTTTAATGTTGGCACTGAATTCTGAATTATCGTATGTACTGATAATTTTTATTTGTTTTTAGTAATAATCTTATTTACTACCAGCCCGTCATTTCGTGTTGATGTCTCCATTGGCTTATATCATTTTCACGTGTTGCAAAGTCTTATTTAACAAGGTAATTATTATTTAACAATCCAACATAAGTGTTATTCGACTTATATTTTCAACGTTTTCAATAAAAATAATTAAGTTTAATGTGCAAATAACGGAATGTTCTTGTTAAATTGCAAATTCGGAATAAACGCTTAAGATAATTAAATAAGAAGATGTACAAAAATGTTAAGTGGATGAGTATGATTTTTATGGTCATATTATAATATATAGTAATCGCACACAGGTGTCAAGATCTGAACCATTCTTCATTATATGAAATTGATTATAATTTAATGTACTGTGTGTTTGGGTTACATTTGATATAATGAGACTATATTCCGAACTTGTCTAATTACAATCTCAAAATAATAAGTTGAGATGATAAGTTGATCTTCAAATATACAAGTAAGAAAAATAACAATTAAAGAAGAAATATTTTAGAGGAAAACTAAATCTTGTTTAAACATTAAGAAATTTAAGACTTTCAACTAACGTTCATATGGCTAGGACGTGTTCCTTTCTCTTACTCTGTCAGCAAAAAATAAAAAAAATGCATTAGCGTGATGTGCTGAAGGTGAAGGATTATGTTCTCCAACAGTTAGCGAGTGAAGTGTGGCAAACTGAGAATGAATACGATCAAGTTCCCTCCTTTGACAATGTTAACCGGGTTAATGTTAAAAAAGAAGGAAAAATCCCATGGCGAACGAGGGAAAAAATAATTCGACAACTCGGCAATAATTATCTACTCATAGTAAAGCTTTAAAATAAAGGAGCAATAAATAAAACAATCTCTTGCATTTGGACACCTTGAGTTGAGTTGATTTTAGTTTAGCGTCCCTTTCAGCAGCGAGGCTATATGAGACGTGGACCTACTGATTAACGTGGAATCCGAACCACATGAGCTCCCGCCAGGAATCAAACCCGGGTCTCCCACGCCAAAGGCGCGTATGCTAACCGCTTAGCCACGAGGGAGCTCTCATTTGGACACCTACGTAAGGAAAAAAAGTCGTGAGATGTTAACAATGAACGGGTTTTATTGGATGAATAAATCCCAATCATATGCCAGTAAGAAGAAAGATTAATAGGACAAAATGTACGAGGTGCTTCTTCACTTCACAACTGATTCCAAGATAATATGCTAGATATAGTACTGATAAGTGAGAAAACCAGCGGTTGGTTAAATTTTACAAATTGTACTAAAATAAACATAACATAAATTATTAAACGAAAGTGTGTGAAAGAAGAACAAGACAACTATACTATACTTTCATTAAAACAGCTCGACCAGTTACTTCAGAAATATTCTCAGAAGCAACGAGTCCAGGAAAGAGAGCAGTGCCTTCATGTATACTGTTTTGAAAAAAGTTAGGCCTTCAAAATTGTCGAAAGAAGATAACTACACTTTATTCTAAAATTGTATCACCCAATTATTCTTATTGCTATTTGTGAAACCCGCTGCAAAATTAACATTACAATTCTAGACTATTGACAATCATTATTACCCATACTGGTGTGAAAAAGATTATTAAAAAAAGAAAAAACGGGAAACTTGAAAACAGGGACTTTATGAGCGATTTTAAAATGTATAAAGCTTTTATAAGGTATCCATTTTAAAAGATATCCAAAAACGTACTGTCGCTTTTTGTGGAGCTCTGTGTTCAGTTGGCCCTCACATCTTGAGTTGAATGGGAATGTAGATAAGACGAAGGTCAGTTGTTGGTGTGGGTATATCCAACATACTACCTGGTTGTGGCAGTTCAGTTACACCGTGAACTTGTGTAAGGACAGACTGAGAATTAGACCTCCACAGAGCGTCGTAAGGGAATATATGGTGTACGAGTTCAAACTAAAACGAGTTCTTTTACTTACAATGTTAGTTGACTACCAACTTTGACAAGTACAAGGTTATGGTCAGAGAAAATGTCGACATCAGGAGAATCTTCACGTTCTTCAAATACCTCTTCTGAATCATAGCATGATAATCTATATGAAAGTTTCGTCTGTCTATTGAACATTTCCATGTATATCTTCTCTTTTGCTGATTGAACTATATAAGTGTTCTCAATTACTTGTGAATCTGTCTACAGAAACTGACCAGGCCTTTCATTTCTTTCCTCTACACTATATTGCCTAAGACACTACCTTCTTGTTTTTCTCTGATAATTGTATTTAAATATCTTATTACAATTACTTGGGCACATCTTTTATCCTTGTCTGTAACTTCTATTTTCTTGAATTTTACTGTACTTCTTCAGTTTTATGCAAAGACGTCGAAGTGTATAACTCTTTCACTACTAGAACCTTTTTGTTTCTTTAAGTCTGAACATCATAATTGTGTCATCAACGAGTTTTACTTTCCCAACCACCTCTTTTAAGGGCTTACCAAGAATTATTCCTACATCAAAGTAGCTCAAGCGGTAGAGCGTTGGCTTCGTATTCGGGAGGTCGTGGGTTCGATTCCCGCTGCCGACCATCCTGACTGAAATTTCCCAGGGTTTCCCTTAGTCGTATCACGCAAATGCGGGATGGTATCTACTAAACAGGCCCTGGCCAACACCTCCCCATTGTTATTGTTGTTGTTATATCTCCAGTGTAAAATGGCCTCTGAGCTGTATCTTGTGATTGTTAAATAAATAAAAATAAATAAATAAGTCATTTATTTTTTACCTAAGCAAAATATTCGATATTCAACACCTCATTACCTTCCATTCTAACTACACAAACTCCTATTAAATCTTGATTAGTTTGTTTAATTACTTCTTTTAGAATTTCTATCTAGCCTTCCTGTAATATGATACTCACGTTCCATGTTTCTATTCTAAATATATTGTTTTTGCTAATCTTTCCTTCTCTAGCTATCATAACTATATTGTTACTTTCTCATGATATTCTTCTTTCCAAGCCATCACCCTTCCGGAGATCGACATGAGGGGGTTACTTTTACCTACAGACCCTTTTGAATATGTTATTTTTCTGCTGTCAGAAAACTAGAGTTAATACAGTGGTAGGTTTCCCGTTGCCTCTTCCTCCGCAGTATCCTAGCCGTTAAAGTCGGTCTAACAAGGCCCGGGACTAATGTCCAAGCTGCCGCACCAATCACTTTGATTTCCGTCAACTTGGTTCTTAGAGAACTACTGCCATGTCTCAGATCACTTTTCGTCTGGCTACTATATTAATACCAATCCAGCAGGGGTATTCCTTCTGGTAGTAAACTATCACCGACATAGCTCTAAATTTCGCTATCCCTCAATTGTAAAATGGCATGATATGAATATAGAAAAATTGTACATGAAGACGAAGAAGTTAGGAGTAGCTGTAGAATGTAGAACATTGATGCTTCTCAGTTGCTTCAAATGACCTGATAATAATATCATAATTCATATGGTGATAGCGATTTCACCATTTAGAGTTTCTAATAAAATGTTCAATAAATTTCTTAAAAAATTAAACCTTTATCCTAAGTAATTTATTTATACTATGTAAAGGTCAATAAGGAAATCCATTAGTAAACGAAGATAGTTGTCAGCAATTTTAAACGTTCAAATAAACTTTGTTCGGTTAAATCAATCTAATTTGAGTGCAACATAACGAGGTACAATTTCAGAAAAGGCGAATTTAAGAGAACTCTATATCGAGCTTGTACAAATAAACTTGAGATTTCCTAGACAATACAAAAATGTGAGGATAGCTGTCAACTTCTTTTATGACATTTTGTATAGTATATTTGATCGCTGTATTCCACGAAAGAAAATACCCAAGGAAACTAGACATCATGGTTTACTTGGAAAATAATTAAGAAAAAATAAAAAGTAAACCAAAATTAAAAATGTGAGTTAGAAAAGGAACCTTCGTCTTTTATCACGAAGAATTTACTAGACAGCGAAGAGAAATTGAAAGCATAGTTAATTAACCATATAAAAACTTTGTATCTGTGTCGGAATTTTCATTGCAATGGAATCCACCCGAATACTGAAATTTAGAAAAAAAGCAAAATACAATATCGAAACTCTGGTTCTTTGTCATATATATATATATATATATATATATATATATATATATAAGAGAGAGAAGAAATAATGATGAAATCTCTTGCGCTTTTATTGGTTACCTTTAATTTTGTAACAAAAGTATTAACGATATAAATAATTCAGCTAAACTCGAAAACACTATATATATATATATATATATATATATATATATATATATATATATATATATATATATATATATATATATATATATATACGAGGGTCACTACGAACGTTTTGAGATGTGAAATAACTTAAATACTTAAAATCAATTTAACACTTACATTTTCTCAAAGTATTCACCATTACACTGTACACAATTTTGCATCCTCGAAAACCTTTTTGAAGCAGTGTCGCCAGTCTTTCTTCAAGTGTTGAAAGTTCATTCTCGTAAGCCAGTGCAGCTTCTTCAGTGCTGCAAAATCTCTTCAAAACGCATGCGATCTTTGATCCTGGGGAACAGAAAAAATCACACGGGGCCAGGTCAGGGCTATACGGCGGATGAGTCATAAATTTGAGGTCCATAGGTTCTAAAAACTGAATTGTGATGTTATCCGTGTGTGCGGATGCGTTGTCATGATGAACCAGGATCCCACGCAATCCAGTTCTTGGACGCCGTTCCAGAAGCTTCTGGAACACTTTTGTTAGGCAAACAGTGGTGTACCACTGAGCAGTAACAGTTCTTTGTTCTTCAAGTGGAACACTTGCAACATGACCAGATTTGGAGAAGAAAGTTGCGACCATCTTCTTCCCCACACTTCGCGGTCGCTTCACTTTTGTGGGTGGAGTTTCGTCTCGAAAGACCCAAACTGTAGACTGGCGTTTATTTTCAGGGTCAAAGTGATAGATCCAAGTCTCATCACCAGTAACAATGTCAGAAACACGTCGAGAATTGCCTCTATCAAATCTTGCAAGCATTTCTTCACACTATTCCAAACGCATGCACTTCTGCTGTTCAGTCAAAGTGTGAGGCACCCAACGAGATGAAACCTTCCTGAGCAGAAGATGATCATGAGGAATTTTTGTTACTGCTGGTGATCCAATGTTCACTGTAGATTCAATGTCCTTGAAAGTTGTTCGAGGATTTTCTCGAATCATTTGTTCCACAGCAGCAATGTTTTCATCTGACACAGCTGTTGCCTGACTTGCAGCTCTCTCTTCATTTTTAAGCGATGTCTGATCTCTTCTGAATTCACCAAACCACCGAAAAATTATAGCACGGGAAAGAGCAAGGTTCCCAAATGCCCCCTGCAAACAGTCAAGGCTTTGTGTCTCGTTCAAACCAGTTTTGAAATCGTAAAGGATCATTGCCCGAAAATGTTCCCTTTCGAGCTCCATTCTAGACAGCCAAATACTGCTCACATCAACAAACAAGTGAAAGCGATACGGCCACCCCGATCAGCGAGGCGAGTTGAAACTTGCTACACTTCTTTGCTCTGGATACCACTACCGAACGCAATTGTTGGAATTCAAATACTGTGCCACAACAATGCGTATCTCAAAACTTTCGGAGTGACCCTCGTATATATACATATATATATATATATATATATATATATATATATATATATATATATATATATATATATATATAGATAGATAGATAGATAGATAGATGCATGAGGTTTATTCATGCCAGAAAAGTCCTGCTAAGACCGGTTTTTCCAAGCACTCAAATACCTATGAGGTCTATGCCGAACTTCACTGGTCTATTTCGGTCCTCGTGAGGTCTAACCCGGTCCTCGCGAGGTCTAAGTAGGTCCTTTGAGGTCTAAATGTGACTTCAGGGCTGCCAACATACTTTAAAACAACTTCAAGAATCAAAATAAAGATATTGTGTAAAATGCAACATATTAAATTATTTTGCATTTTAAACAAACAAAAATCGCTGAAATTTCGTACCATGGAAATATTAACAGGGAGATATTTTTTGATGTATTATTTAGTGCAACAAAATTAACAGTGTTGCCATCCCAATAACAAGATTTTTCAAATAACACTAAGCAATGTTTTTCTATATTTCAAATTTGCATGTTAAACGAAAACTTACTGCCTTTATTGTTTAATGATGTAAACCGAAGGCGTTGCAGTATCGAAAACATTCAAATTTCAAAGGTCTCTACTACAATAATATGGCAAGTGAACTGCAAGGAAAAATGCATATTGGAAGTACCTTAGTGTCGAATACTACGATGACAATACGACTTATTTCGAAGAAATGGAAACAATGATACATCAAATTCTTTATTTTGAAAAAGGTACTAACTATAACAACAAACCGCATAATAGTTTTTAATAGACACAAAGATTATAAAGCCATTTACAACAATTTGATAAATCAATCCATACTTACATATGAAAAAACGTTGTTAAAGATTGTTGTAGTGCATAAAATGAAATATCTGTAGGAACCTTTTAAAACACCGTTGGTTTCCTTTGCTTCCATGACATTATATCGACTGTTTTTGAAAATTATATTTATAACAAATTGAGGAAGAAGATGATGGTCGCCAGATTAGTACACGAGCTTAAAAACTCACAGTTTTTAAAGATTTTTATAGTTTCTAACTATTTCAAGTTTAGATATTTTTTTTTTACTTTGGTATGATCTTTATGTTATTTAAAAAAAATTCAATTTATCTGGCGTCATCGATAACGTTTATTTACCACGGTTTCTTATTTTAAACTTAAGACCAAGCTATTCGGATCCATGTCCAGGCAATTTTGTTAACAGTTTATGTTGCTCTTATATTATAAGCAATTATATTATAAGCAATTACATCATAACAATCTTAGTGATAAAGTGTACTTGGCTATGAGGCTTCGACTATTATTATTATTATTATTATTATTATTATTATTATTATTATTATTATTATTATTATTATTATTATTATTATTATTATTATTATTAACACGAATTGATGAAAAGGAACTACAGAAAATTTTCGGAATTACATAATTTTTAGCATTTTTGCAAGCTTATCTCCATTGTTTATCACATCTCCGGAACAATGTCAGATATCAAATTGCTCTATACTACATTATGACCTTTATATCCATTAAAAAGAATATATGGTTGAACGTAGTTTTTTCCAAAGCGGCTTTAAGAAATAAAACATGTTTGATATAATATCGTACGATACTGTACTTTGAACATGAATTCCCCTCATTTAATAGTTTTAACGCATTAATGAAACGATACGGCAATTCGTAATTTTCCATCGACTTCATTTTCTACGAAGTAAAAAAAAATAAACATTTCAATTATTGGTTGAAACCAGCATTCGATCCAGTTTTTCCAAAACATCGATGTTAGAAAAAAGTTACAAGTCAGAAACACATTTAATACAAACTGCAAAAACTTTTTTGTATTTTCATGTAGCATAGGCTTCAAGAACAAAATGAAATGTAGGAAAAGACAGATGAAATCAACACTTGGAGAATATATTATCTATTCTTGTACAGTCGTGCATTTGTCTCTTTTTTTAAAAAATAATGTATCTTCCTTTTACCCTTCCCTGCAACTTGTTTTTATTTTAGAGTTGACTGCATGATAAGAGTTAAAGCTGTCTCGTCTCTAGAAGGTGTTGTGGAAAGGATGTCTTGTTTCGGAAAATGTAATATTTCCATTTGGAGGAGTGCTGTCTCGTCTCGTATCACGTCACGAATACTCTGTATCGTCCCGTCTCGTGAGTAACCCTAGTTGCATGAAGATACAAGTTAAAAGGTGTTAACACATACATAATTGAGTGTTTCAGCACAAACCTAAAATTTTGTATATTCAACCAAAGTTAGTAACGAGGCCCTCAATGGTAGGTGATAGATCGCTCACTTTCGGTGTATGAGATTCCAAGTTCGATCCTAGCTCCTACCCAAGTGGGAATTGTGGAGGGAAAGTTTTGTGTATGAGCTTTCTCGGTGTTCTTCCGTTTTCTGCTAATTTCTTCATTTCACAAGTTTGTTCGGTCTCGTCACCACTGTCTCCTTTAGACTCGTCTGGGACGTTCAAGCCAGAAAGAAGGAAAAGAACTTCAAAGATCCTGCGGCATTTAAGACGTATATCATAATTATACTTAGGAAACATCACTATTTTTGCTCAGCGATTGAAGTTGAACACCCTATTCAACAGCGAGCCTGTTTAAGACGGAGATCTACCGTTCAACGTAGACTCTGAACCTCAAGAGCTCCCGCCGGGGCTTTTCCGTCCTAAAGACTCGTATGCTAACTATATACCACAAGGGAGCTCGTTCGTGGTTATATACAATGCTTGAATTCGTTTATCGACATTGCGGGTAAGTAAAATAACGATCAACATGACACATACTTCTAAAGATGCAATAATTCAAAAGGATACATCGTTTTCTTAACCTCTCCCACTGTGGTAACAGTCGTGGAAATAAAACTTTTAAATTAATAATTTTGACAACAACTAAATTAACGACGTATTTTGTGAGATACCTACAAGTAATCTTTCCGAACGTTCGAGTAAAGTATTGAATGTGTCTAACAAGATATGTACAATGTCAGACATCTGCAAATCCATCAACGACTTCGTTAAAAGAGTTAATATAACATCGTCATACAAATTCACTTAGGATGACAAACTGAGGGATTTAAGAACACAGTTACAAGTGACAACTATAGGGACTATACAATACTTTAAGTGGGCAACGATTTAAAAATAAAAAATAGAAAATATAATAAATTGTAGTTAGTTTTGAGTTAAAATTAGAAGTCAAAAGTTTACATATTCCGTTCTGAAATACAACTATCAGATTAAAATTATATGAAAAAAAAAAAAAAAACAAATCCAGTGGAATATTTTCGAACTTGAAACCACTAAACACGGTTTGAGGCCGGAAGAAAGCAAACATTCCCTCAAGGGATGTTTCAGTTAGTTTCTTTGGAGATCATTCAAATGGGATTGAGGGTGAATATCTCTCTCGTTCTCCAGTAATTTGCACCCTGATTGTAAGTATTAGGGTACTCTTTATTTTTCGACTTCTGTTTTTTTTCTATTTTTTTAAATCTCACCGCGGATGGTTCCATATCAGACCAAAACAACTCATGAGAAAAATTAGTTCAGTTAAATAATATTACATGGTTCTAAAACCGACCTCAAGTTTCGAATGTATTAACAACACACAATATGAGGCAAAAGTAGCCTACCTTATAAATTTGGAAAGACTAATGTAAGTTAACAACCACATATTATGAAAGTAATACGTATTAAATGTTTATAGATAAGAAGGAAATAACATCAGAGTTAAACGCACCCCAAAACATATCATATGGCACTTTTCAATTAAAAATTTTGCACTTGAACCTAAGATGGAGGACTTCGGGATGGCAACCATTATGGTACTATACAGTAATAAATGCGATTCTACCTTAATTATCCTTATTCAAGATATGATATCACTTCTTCTAACCGTTAGAAACTTACAAGGTACTTTTGCCTCGCATTGTATATTGTAAATCATTGAAAACTTGCGGTCATTTTGGGCACCATTTAATATTATTCAATTGAGCATATTTTCCTCATGGGTTACTTTGGTATAACATAAGATGAAACCATTTTAGGAGGTGAGATTCAAAGAACCTCGGAAGTTGAAAAGTAAGGACCACCCAATGTGAATACAGGGTATTAATGAACTACACCGATAAACTGTAAGAGGTGATTCCTCAGATAAAAAAAAAGACAAAAAGTTCCTATGGACCTCTGGGAAAAGCGCATAGTTTCAGAGATAGAGCTGTCCAGAATAGCGAAAAAGCCAAATTTGAAGAGGCCCTATTTCGAATTCGAGAAATCGTGGAGTGGTGGTCTTCATCAGCATAAAGGAAGTCATGCATACACAATCCAAAATGCATAATTCATTAATGTTCAATGGGTGTGTAGAGTATTCTCTAAACGATGAAATTCCCAGACATGATATCAACCAAATATGATCTGATTTATGATTGGTCCAAAGTAGGCAAATGATCAGCCTTTACAGCAGTGAACACGAAATCCTTTGGCGCGATACGGAAGTGTTAAGAATCGTCAACAACACGGACTCTCGTACTCGAGAAAAAGCACGCTGTGATGTTTTCTTTCATGTTTATAAGTGAAGAAAACGTGAAATGTACCGTGACGAAATGCACCGCATTGCACGTTATTACGGACACTAAAAAACATGGAGCTGCCGGTTCCTAACACTTTTGACTTCCCTTCGAAGTACTGGATGTCGATTCTTGTCAAGGCTTATCTCCTGCCTACTTTGTACCCTCCTTGAAATCAGAGTATATCTGAAAACTCTATTGAGAACATATTTAAGAATTATACCCTGTACAGAGTACCCTGCAAACCCATTGAAAATTGACGTAATATGTATTTTTGAATTCTGTGTGCGTGACTTCCTTTACGCTGATAAGGATCACTATCCACAGTTTTTGGAATTCGAAATAGGGCCTGTTGGAATTTAGCTTTTCCAGATTTTGAACAGCCCTAGATCTAAAACAATGCACTTTTCGCAATAGATCCATATGAACTTTTTTCCCATATATATATATATATATATATATATATATATATGTGTGTGTGTGTGTGTGTGTGTGTGTGTGTGTGTGTGTGTGCATGAAGCGAGAGAGAAACTTTTACCTCCTGATGTTATGCGAGTAATTATAAGCTATACAAGATAGTGAAAAGAAAAGTGAGTTATAAAGTGTAAATAAACGTTAGTTTTTTTAAGGAAGTTTAAGAACATATACTGTAACCATATACGTAATTGCGCAATCTGGTATCAAACTAGCGCTGTCAGGTCCAGGAAGTCAAAAAATATGTAGAACTCATGGTATTACGAGTAGGGTAATGTAATATCTGCAGGTACATTCTCAAACACGTAGGAAAACAATCCATTTTTTATGTGGACCGAAAGCGTTCAATTAAAAATTGACAAATATGGTTCACCCCAGAAAGTGGGCATTAAAGAAATAACGATCATGTCAATAGTGTAAAATACCCAGGTTTGGAAAACTTTCTAATTATGTTTTTTTTTTAAACTAATTTCATGATGGGGGCCGCGGTGGCTCAGTGGTAGAGCGTTCACCTCTGGTGCTAGGGGGTCCCGGGTTAGATCCCAGTGAACTTTGTGGTGGACAAACACCGTGTGCGTGGGTTTTCTCGGGGTTCTCCCGTTTCCTCCCACTTTCTTCATTCCACCATTTAATTCATTGCTCATCATCACCGTCTCCTTTAACCTAACCGGCATAACCGTGGAACGTAAAACTCATTTCATTTTTTTTAATTTCATGATGCTGAGTCCAATTATGCTATTTAAAAATAATAAATGTAAAAAAAATACCTCCAGTCACCTATAGACCTTATGGTATTTGAATGCCTTGGAAAAGAGGTCTAAACGGGCCTATAACGTCCCGTCTAGACCTCATGTGGGTATTTATCTACATCTATTTACGAACGAGACTTAAAATTTGACATTTTTCGGTTACCCATAAACCTTTAGTTGAGGGCAGGGATACACCTACGGAGACAAATTGGGGCTCGACTTCCCACATTACTTCCTGTTCCCCAAATGAAGTTCGACTGTTAGGTCTTTACTTCAACATGTTTATTAAAGCAAATGAATGCTTATAATAGAACAAATAGAAGTGCCCATTCTTCACATGGGAAGAATAAGGTTTAAACGAACATAAAAGTGGAAATTTGAATGTTATAGACACTGCCCCACTTATAGAAACTGCCGAAGTTTTGGAAAGGCTGAAATACGTTTTTGATTAATTTCAATTAAAAGCTTATGTACCAGACTTCTTACCTCTAATTTTAACAAACACTCACATAAAGTTTTATTAGTAAAAAATTTGAAATTTGAATATTATAGAAATTATTCCCTTTCCCCAATGTAACCTGAACACTCAAAACATCTATTCTCCTATTTTTGATTAAAAGTTTAAATATCGAATCCCTCTCCTCTATCTCACATTTAGCAGTTTCACAATAAAGAGTCGAAGTTCGTAAAATAGAATTTACCCTACTTTCGCTATTTCAGAGCGGAATTTTCTGAAAGCACGGAAATTCAACTTCAGTTAATTTTAATGGAGAGCTCAAATGCCAGGTTTTGTTTTCCTAATGTCAGATACTTCATTCTTTGAAAAAGATTTGAACCCCTTATATACATAATTTTAAAAATGCCTTCTTATGACTTGTTTTCGTGGCGGAGTCACCTGTCCAAATTTTGTTTCTACCTATAAGTATTCCTTTGTGTTTATGAGTGAATTACTTATACTACTGTATTTAATAATATTGATCTGAAGAAAAAAATCTAAACAACGTCAACTCATAACAATTATGAATTTCCTAAATTCAATAATTAGTACAACACTGATCAGTGGCATAGCCATAAATATACTATACCAAAGAAAGTACTAATTATTGCGTAACGAAAAAAAAAACGCTTACACACACACAGACGTACACGTACACATACAACAAACATTATGTGACGTTTTCGGTTGAAATGTGGGACATATAGTCAGCCAGAGTGCTTCATGGGCTTTTGTGACACGAATTTTAGTATTGTATTTCATCATATAGAGGTGAGGCGAACTTCAGGTGAGACAGATAAGAAAGAAGTTAAATTGTTTCCAGTTTTCTGTAGTTACACAGTATTGAAATACTGATGAACTTTGGTAAATAATAAATTAATCTTCCTGACGCTACAGCCATGAAAGACTATGACTAGCCACATGGCTCACATTCAACTGGGTGAGGAGCGACAGTGCATCGGTTCCCAGGCGCCATTATATGTGTCTTTCTAGATCACAGTTCGCCACCTCTTAATTCACTAACAATGAGGTTAAACTAGATCTAAATAATAATATTATTTTTAAAGAAAAATAAACATCCACCTTCTTTTTAAGTGGTATCTACTCGTATCTGCAGATGGTAAATTTTGATGGCTATTGTAACGAAACATTGTTTTAAAACATTAAGACTGTTATATATAACACTGAAATCTTATGTAGGGTTTAAAATATAGCTTATGAGAAGTAAGTTTTTCTTTAAACATCTCATGTAGAGCTTGTTTCTCATGACAAATTATCTGCAAAAAAGAGTCTTAACAATTCTAAATAAAAGAGTCAAAAATGAAACACACTACATGAAAGCAGAATCTATTTCAGTATCACTGTACTAAATGGGAGTGGATTTGGGCCAAACCAACTCTCTGCCTACGTCTTTGATACTGATTATTCATGAATTTTGTTGCCCTCCTTTACCTAACTAGATGCAGACAGTTTACTATCGCATAACTATATGAGAGCGATCTTATCCTTTTCTTCGATTTTTCTCCATTTTTACTTACAAGTGTCGATAGGAGAAAAGAAAGTATGGTGATCGTAAAACGACTAAGATTTTGTTTATATGTCATTTATAACTCTACATGTTGTACTAATCATTCGTTAGGAAAATGTTTAATAGGGTTCCTATTTATTGTTAATATTTACTATATCGTCAAATATGACACATGCGATTTTACTGACATTACATTAACAAAATTCCATAAATAACTCTACTACTTGCTAATCATTTGTAATTACAAAGTCTACATACGGTAGTCTGTTTTCAGTCTGTTTTCTTCGAACAAAGTTTCGATAAAAAAAGAAAGAAAGAAAAGGAAAGAAAGAAATGTATATTTCACAAATGTTTCAATAATACCTGTAGTATAATATATTTTTGTTTAAGAAATCAGAGCGAAAAAGTTCAGTACGGTGGTCCGTAAGCACTAAATATATACCATGGGAGTGATGGGTGTAAATAAAGAAAACTAAAGCTTTCCTTTGGTGTAAATAACTTGTATTCCACTTAAAAACTAATAGTTTTATGTGGCTTAGAAAAAAATATACCTTTGTTTACGCAAAATAAGAAGTAACTTATTTCTAAATCTCAAAGATATTTGAATGCCTTTTCAAGCCTTCCAGTTATTGTTTATAGCATAGCAGATTGTCCTGTGAATTTAATCCAAAGTGTATCACATACGAGTAGCCGAAAATGTAATATATATAGAAAAGCCAAGAGATCAGGCCCTGATATTCAAACAAACATAGGAGAAGGTGATAAGACTAACACTATATAACTATAAACTATTGCAATAGAACAAGTGTTGGAACTCTGGATAAATAAACAGATCCTATTTACAGCATCAACACTATTGGCATACGCAACGGCCACTGAGGACTTAAGTTGAACAAAATAGCTTAATAAACAAATAAACACAATGCACTATGAAACAAAAGTGTACACCATAAAAGACAATGATAGCACAGCATTTAAATGAATTCTAAGCAAAACAAATGTTCACTTAAGGCATTCCACCCATTTACCCCCGCACCATACGCCCAATTACCCCGTGGAGGTATTTGGAAGGAACAAATTTTAACAAAATTTTAACTGCCTCACAGTGTGGATTCAAGATTGCTGCTCTTCACGGCACCATCCTTATGATGTTTTTCAGCAGCATGAAAAATTCTGGCTCAAAACATTAATAGATGAGCAATTTATTGTAACTCAAACCAAAACACATACACACCTGAAACTGGGTTTCAAATACGTCATTTCTCAATCAAATCAGATTTTGGTTTTTTGTCATTATTACACCCTCTCAAAATTCACCTAAGCTTTTTTTTCTAATCAACATCTACCTACCCAAAATTTGTGTGTTATTAAATTCCATAGAAATATACTGAAATGCAAAATATTTATATAAATTTTTAAAAAGTTTTTCGCCCAATACCCCCTTCTACTCTCTCTCTCTTTCTCTCTTTCCAAAATATATACCAAAATGATTATTAATATTTAAAAACATGTTTTAGTATACCATTGTACAAAAATGACATATACCTAACTAGTTATATGTATGAATAAATATAATGCATTGAGCTGAACAAAATCACATATTTGAAGGTAAATTCTTATGCGTAGTATCGAGAAAATCAAGAAAAATGCTTTTGTAGGAATGAAAACTATGCGGTTCTTTAACCAATAATAACAGACAGGGTTCATTCCCGTTGTGCCTACTTCCCGTTCTGCCTACAGACCCTCCAGCACTTTAAAGAAAATATTTTTAATTATCTTATCTCTAGGCAGAACGGTAATTCCCGTTGTGCCTACTTCCCGTTGTGCCTACTCTTTCGAGACGGGGAATTATGTGCAGGGAGGAATTTTTGTAGGGAATATTTCTTTAGTATTTCTAAAAGCTTCTGTAAAAACAACCACCACCTCTACAAGTTTCATCATACATGGAAAATTGGTTGACTCAGTTGCAAGAATGTTAGACATTGTATGTGAAACAAACATTAAAAAAAAAAAAATCTAATATCAAGCAATTTCAGAACAAAATTTTATTTGGGTTTCCAGTAGTTTACCTCCAGCATGCTAAGACTTGCAGTACTAAAAAATGCCACAGTTCACATCCCCAAGACATGTCTGGCCAACTATTAAACAAACAACGCAAGAGGATGCATAAGGCGGCCTTTAAAAAGAGTGTTTGTCTCCATCATATCTCTTTCCTCGAATTGATTGATTCAGTTGCCAGTAACCCGTTTGACATTGTATCTGAAACGAACACGAAACAGACTTACTTCGGGCTAATATCAATTCATTTCACAACCGAATTTTAATCGGTTTTCCAGTAGTTTATCTCCAGCATACTAAGGCGTACGCGAGCACTTTCCCCCCGTATTTCGAACTGACAAATTCTGCCATTCTGTGCTGCTTACTATTCCTATTGATACTTATAAAGTGACAGATTAAAAATTTGAATTGAATTTTATACAGATTACTGTCTCGATCTCAGAACTTTCACTTTTCGAAGCCGTCAGGTGTTCTGAACGCTGATTGGCTACCGGTGAACACAGTAGCCAATCACCTTCAAGAGTACCAAACTGAAACAAAATCTTATAAATCCCTTTCCCTCCCCGATTATCTGATCTTTTGATTTGAGTTGAAACTCTACAAAAACATTCAATTATGATATTTGTATTTTGTATTCCTGCTATTTACATTGACAATATAAATATGAAAATAGAAGTATGTATGATATTATGGCATATAGTATAGAATCACGTATAGAAGACAAATCAGCTGATAAGGTGATGCCGAAAAAGTAATTTTAATGTAGGAGACTAAGACCCTTTCTTAAGGGCCCCCTTATGCATCCTGTTGCATTAGCCCTATTTGTTTAATATATGGCCATCAAACATGTCTTAAGGATGTGAACTGTGGCACATTTTACGTACTATGAGTCGTAGCACGTTGGAGATGAAATACTGGAAAACCGAATAATTTTTTTTTGTGAAATGACTTGATATTAGACCGAAATAAGTTTATTTTCTTGTAACTGAATCAATTAATTTTCCATTTCTCTGTAAGTATTAAAAAAACACATCTCTACTAAAGTAGACGTGAATAACGCTGCTAATAACAAAACTGTACCTAGTCATTTTTTCTGAGAAGAGCAAGTAAGATAACATTTAAAATATATGATGAAATTTAAAGGAATAGTTATTCTTCTTACAGAATCTATTAGAATTACTAAAGAAAAAATCCCTAGAAAAGATCCCTCCCTGCACAGAATTCCCCGTCTCGAAAGAGTAGGCAGAACGGGAAGTAGGCACAACGGGAATTACCGTTCTGTCTACAGATAAGATCATTAAAAATATTTTCTACAAAGTGCTGGAGGGCCTGTAGGCATAACGGGAAGACACCACAGACAGTGTTTAATTTTACTGAAAGAGATAGTTATTGGCTTACGTAATGTATGAGTAGTTTAATGCACTGTTAACTAGCAAATTGTAGATCTTTGTCTTTTTCGAAGTGACACACACGCTCCTTTACACACATAGGATTACTACTTATAACTTACAATTCAACTACCGTGTGCCATATGCTTTTATTTTCTATTATACTTACTCATTCTTTAGATTATAATCCAGTTCCCGAAAACGATACTGGGATACTAGTTTCTGATATTCTTTCTAATGTGTTGATTTTAGCCAATCTGAATCAAGGACGTGCATCTCTTAAATTCCAGACAAGACGAAACAGTTGTCTCCCATACAGAGAAAATAAATTAATGGCATCTCCAATCAATCAATAGGCGTGGGAGATTCGAGTTCGATCTTCGGTGGGGGGCTGCGATGGCTCAGTGGTAGAGCGTTCACCTCTGGTGCATGGGGTCACGGGTTCAAATTCTGCTCCCGCTAAGTGAACTTTGTGGTGGACAAACACCGTGTGCATGGGTTTTCTCGGGGTTCTCCCGTTTCCTCCCACTTTCTTCATTCCACCATTTCATTCATTTCTCACAATCACCGTCCCCTTTTGCCTAACCGGCATAACCGTGGGACGTAAAACTCAAAGATTTCATTCTTTTTGATTCCCGGTGGAAGTTCATGTGGTTTGGATCCCACAATTAGTTCACGTTTTATGTAGCCTCGATACTCAAAGAGACGCTAAATACAAATCAAATCAAACCAAATCGATAATAGCAGTATCCCGTTTCCTCTAAAATAAGATCGAACCTATTTTTAGGTAACCAAAGGACGCATTCCGGTTTTTATCTATTTATACAAATATCGAGGCTTTTATATATCCAAAAGATAAATTCGGGTTTTTATCTATTTATACAAATATAAATATAGCATCTTTCTACATGTATTATGAGTATATCACCAATTTTGAGGTCTGCAACTACTGGGCCAGAGTATGGCTTAGCGTGTTTGCACACGATACCGACAAAATAGGAGGAAGCCCCGATAATATCGGTGTCGGTGTCGGCGTACTTTGCACACGTCGCCGAAAATATCGGTGGAATCCACGATAATATCGTTGCCGGTGATGAGTGAAGTAAGCGACACACACAATATATTCTGCACTGTTTCCATAAATCTTCTCCATATATGAAAACAAATAAAAGTAATAATAATCGGGAAAATTATTTTTTAAAACAAGGATTACAAAAACTGTTTTGAAGAGGTGTGGAGAACGGTACAAAACTTAGAAAAAATAGGCCTATGCCTAAACATATTTAGATTTAACAGTGCCGTTTTAAATATAAGTCGTAAACATACGGTACTATTTTTGTTTCGATGAGAATTGATGCTGCGGTACATTGCAAACTATATTCGTTTTTAATTTTTGTTGAAACACTGTTAGAGGAAAAGGTTTAAATATGGGCTACCACTTTTATTTTCGTTCTCATTTTCAAACAATGTATATAACTGAAAGTTTCAATGTTCAATAATATATTTCAAAGATTGCTCTTTACTACAAATATTATAAAGTAAATAAAAAGTACATATTTCTTTGGAAAAAACTATTTCTTTTAGGAGCTCCAAAATTTAAGTTTTTAAAAACTGGTCTAAATATGGGCCCCAGTTTTAAAAAATCGAAAATAAATATATAGACCTTAAAAGGATACAAATCAAACAGTAAGATTAATCCAAATGCGAATGAACGTTCTACTTGCAAAAATCACATATGTATATGTCAGCATCTGCACCCCCACATTCAGTATGTGCCCACATCAAACACATTTGGCACATAACCCACAATTCGTTAGGGCGGTCCTCTGAAAATTTCACATCACAAAACATGCAGTTTGCATCGTTCTCTTCTGGAATTCTCTGTCATATCGGGAGTTCAATATCACTTTCCCTGCTGTCAATTAATTTAATACCAAAACAATCTTCATCTTCTGAATCACAACACTCCTGGTTTTTATCTTTCTTCTTTCCCACTTCTGATTTTATTTCTACTCTTCTCCGTTTCGATCCATTTTCCCCCTTTGCTTTCCTGGAACAACCTTGTTTTCTCAAATTTTCACTGCCGTCTTCTATGTTTTCCTTAGAGTTTTCAAAATCCAAATGCCTTTTTTCCTGTTTTCGTTTCGTTGCTGACTTTGCCACCGAGGCGGACAAAGCACCGTTATATGGAGAACCTGTTATGCAGGAGGCGCCTGCAGCCTTCGGACCTCGATTACTAACCTTCTTCTTAATTGCAGGAAGTGGTGAAATGTCGAAAGGTATCGCAAGACCCTAGCCCATATTTAGACCAGTCATTGTAGCCCATATTTAAAGAATGACGCCAATTTGTTTTGAAATGTTTTGATGATGTATCCTTATAAATACTTACGATTTAAACATGCAAATTATAAACGCTATGTAGTAGGAATACAGTTCATATGAAGCAATTCGTTTAAAACATGTGTGGAAACAAGAAACGTGAAGTATATACATACCTACAAAACTTTTAGCACGACGAAATTGTCTTCTGCGTACTGAACAGCCAACAAACACAAGTGCACATGCTCCGATCTCGCCAACAACTGGTGCCTCGTCTTTTGTATATATAAGTAACTAGCTCTTACAGTTCCCGCCTCAGTGCAGCACTGTGGAGCGCAGATATTGCTGATAGCCCATTTTTAAACCCTAGCCCATATTTAAACCTTTTCCTCTACATATTGTATGTATGTATATTATTTTGTTTTCCATGCAATTAACACTAATGTCATAGTAGATTAAATTATAAGATTCGAATTAGTGATTTTCTTTTACATTGCTCCATACATACACTGGCGCAAATCCCGGGGGGATGAAGGGAACGTGTCCCCTCCAATCTTGGAACTGGGGAGGTTCCCCCCCCCCAATAATCCGATTTGAAATGTGTTTTTTGGGGGAGAAATTTGATTATTTGTGTCCGGTCGCCAGAAAGGAAAGTGAGATGAAATTAATGTCCACTCAGAATAAGCCTCGAAAGTGCCCGCCTCCCAATGTTGAAGACAACTCTGCTCCCCTGATCCTCCACAGCATTGTTTCTCGACTGATCTTACCCGTCCCCCTCCCCAATGTTGAAGACAGATTTGCGCTGTTGCATACATACCTGTCGTTCCTCGTTTCTTTTTGTCCATGAACTCAAAATCCTGGGCAAGGCTTGCATAAACTTCTCGCCATGGTTTTTGTTTTCCAATTCTGTCCTTGAAAGAGTCTGTTATCTTATCCCATATGCAAGGTCTACATTACACAAGTTCAATGTGGGTTAAAATATGGAATGGAAAAATTCTTGCCATCTCTACCAGTCACTGTAGCTAAATTGCAGAACTCTATGAGGGGGTTGATCCCGGTACAAAGGGAAGTGGATACATAGTTTTGGTCTTTGTTTTCAATTGCCCTTCCACAAATTCTTTTTAAAAATGGGGAATTTGAGATAGTTTTGGGAGTGAGAAAAAACATTTGCAACAAGTGAAGCATGAAGTCACATCCCTGTTGTTGAGATCGCAATCAAGAAAATGCCAAATGAGTCACTTGTCCTTGAAGCTTTGCAAAGAGTGTTTGATTGTGCTGGTTTCGTTACAATATAATAATAATCCTATTTTGACTTGTCAACAAATATTCTATTCAATCATTGCTTATTGAGTGGGACCGGGAAAAGTGATCTTGCACACAATTCTGATGAAAATAAAAGGAAGTAATAATAATCAGGATTTTTTCCATATGCTTATGTTCACACAGGCACGTAGCCAGGATTTCGTGAAGAGGGGGGGGGGGTCCGCGACATGAAATACTGTGGTCATCACACCAGGGGCTTGATCATTCTAAACTATTTTCTGGAACATATATTGGTTCTTTTAGCCAGGATTTCGTAACAGGGGAGGGGAGGATATAAAATTCTGAAGGCCCAGGAAATTGATCAATCTAAACTACTTTATTATCAACATGTATTGGTTTGTTAGGACAATAAAATGATGATATGTTGGTAAGTATTTTAATAAAAAACTCTGAAGAAATCTCGAGTAAAATAATAATAAAAAACGTACTGAAAAAGATTTTACAATATATACGTCCTTCCTCTGTTTATTCAAACATAACAATTTTCCTTTCATTATGACCTCAACTATTATAAAAAGTACATACTCAACAATGTCTTATAAACTACTTTACAATAGCTGCATTCCTTTCTCTGTTGAATTAAATTCTAACAGAGATTTCTTTCCACATAATTTTTTGTTTGTATTATTCCGTCAACTACTGTCGGTTCCAAATGACAGGTTATTAAAGGAGCAGTAGAAAATTGTTCTTGAAATAACATGTTTGATACTGCAAGGATGCGATGACGAAAAATTATGATTAAAAAAATGGCCACACTGTTACACAACGGCACTATGCTTTTGGAAGCTTAAAATCTCCCTGACTAGTAGCAGAATCTGAGAATTCCGTAACTTTTCTTGAAATTTCAAATTCCCTGACTCTTCCAGGATATCTCGCTTACCTCGCCACCATGTATTGCAAGTAATACATATCTCCTAATAAGAAAGAGTAACCAAAAGCTTCCTGTAATTTTTTTTAACGCTGATCCTTCTTTTTCTCATTTCATTTTGTTTCATCCTTCCTTATTTTTTTCATTTCCGGTCTCGAAGGGGGGGGGGTCCGGACCCTTCGGACCCCCCTTGGCTACGTGCCTGGTTCACAGTGTATCAAACTTTGAAAATTACGCTTAAATTAATTTCCAAAATGTATTAAAATTTAAATGCATTAGTAGATTTTAAAATATACCATCAAAGAGTGTTGTGTGTGTGAGAAAGAGAGAGAGAGAGAGAGAAAAAAAAGAGTGGAAAATAATCAAGAAATTGGTTATCTAAATTTCCTATATTCTATTTGGTAATAGCTATTTAGAGGGAAACCAGTACTTTTCAGACTTCCCACATTTTATACTTATTTAATAAAAGGAATTAGCTACTCCAAAATAGAGACTGTAAAATATAAAAAGCTGTTCCGAAGTTGTTTATAGGACAAGATAATAATAATATTATTATACAATTGTAATAGAAAAAAATGGAAACAACAAAATTCCAAAGATAAGAACGAAACAAGAATACACAGCGCCTTGTCACTCACTCTCTTCATCTAACACAGTGGCCGGCCGACATTATCGGCCGCATGTGCATCCAATCATAAGAAAACATTGCCCCCGACAAAATCGGGGGCTTGGCCGACAGCATCTACGTGTCGGAGGATCGGTCGATAATGTCGGTGGCGTGTGCAACCTACGATTTGAGTACATTGAAGTCGATTTCACCGCCGACATTATCGGCGCTTCCACCGATATTATCGTTGCTGTGTGCCGTATTCTTGGAGAAGGGCATATATTACTAGCAATCTGACAAGTTATGCCAGGGCTTATTTTCTAGTCGGTTCTTATTTTTATAGCAACACAGTAACAGGAAGAAAAAGGATCCTTATGTGACTTTCTTAATAAAGCCGAAAAGACGTTACCATGTAGGAGCACTTTGTTTTCGGAAGTTTGGTTTCAACAGTTTATAAGACTATGTAAATAAGTTAGGCATAATCAACATATCTTTAAAGATTTATTACTCAATAACCTAGATTTACCTTTATGTACTATGTATAAAATTATAATATTCAAATATGCACCACTATACATTTCGTAAACTTACATGTTATTACGAAGTATTTTTTTTTTTTTTTTTTAACATGATTCTGTTAATTTGAATAATTGGCAACTCTAAGAAAGGGTACTATGATGAGAAATTCTGTAGTCACTGGAGCATGAACAAGCTTAACCACTTCAAAATGAATCATCTATATATTGTGCGTAGGGTACGAGACGCAACGATTAAAAAAAAAAAAAAAAAAAAAAACTACTAACTAACTCTATTGCCTATGGAACCCGGAGGTTGAATACCGATAAGCAGTCGAAATTTGATTAGACGCAATGAAAGGTTAGGAGGTAGTACTGAAACATAGATGATTAAGAAAAACGAATAGATGAAGTTTACATTTAAAAAATGCATAAATTAAACAAAAGTCAAATGAAGGGCCAGGGGGAAGAACGCTTTCAGTCCAAAAAAAAATCGATATCTCCAACACCAATTTTCTAATTTGCTGTAAAAATAAGTTTTTCTTTACATATATACAATATTTACCTTGATATAAACTTAAAACTATTTTTCTAACAATGTAATTACAATGGTTATTTAATGAATAACTTGCTTTTTTTCCTCTCCTGAAAAAATTTCATTAAATGGACTGAAAGCGTTCTTCCCCCTGACCCTTCAAATATTTCAATCTATGCCTTACCTAGAAAGAAGAGGAGATGTAATATTTTCTTGCTTGTAGAACATGTACTCATGAGTCTTATTACAGTATTCAATATAATTTGGAGTAGACACGTTCACCACCCACTTAGGTTCTTGATACAGCCCTAAATTCTCTTCGTTTCCCTCCTATCTCATCGGTATTGAAAGTCATTGCTAGTTTTTTTTTTTTTTTCTTTCTTGTAGGATGACGCGAGAATTCAGGGGTGCATGATGGGCCTAACAGAGAGATAGGTGACCCTGCTATAATCGTTTTGAATCCTAGATCTTGCGGATACAGGTTCAACATGGCAACAAAATATTACAATGAAGGGTAAGGGGGAAAAAGAAGGAATGTCACAAAATTGCATTTTCGAGAAAACGGCGTTTTAATATTGCAAACCGCGTAAGAAGAATAGGGTTAGTTAAATCTTTTGCCCATTTTATATGGACATTTCTACATCTACGCATGCATGGCATATACAGTCAAATAGAACCAAGAGTCACCAACAGATAGGGCAAAGCACCCGAAAAAGCACATACATGGACATTCCTTGTTTTTTTCCCTTACCCTTCAACTTAATTATAATTATTCTATTTTAGCTTCTCACTAATAAGTAAGTTGGGCTTAATTTTACATAAGTGTACTGTAACTACAAAAATTACAGTCTCTACACTAATTCAATTTGTTTAGCTTTACATAGTTTTCAGATTTTTATGTACACAATAGTAATAAAAATAATCAACACTTTAAAAGCAATCAATTTTATACAGATAGATACAATACAGATATTTAAAAATAGAATAAAATGAAATTTCCAGTTTAAAATTCGATAATTTGAAAGTGAATTTTTATGAAAGCTGGAAGGAAACGGGGAAAGCTCTGAGAAAACTCATGGGAAAACGATGTTGCCCACCAGAAATTCATACGATTTGGGATCGAAGGGCCTCTCGGACCAGATGTGAGCATTTTACCACTGAGCTACCGCGTTCTCTCCTCCTCCTTCTTAGGTTTGAGCTTCTGATGCACTTTGGCAGTACCTACAAGACCATCGATTATCTTATGACCGATAGGTTGCTTCTGATGAAATACGTGTACCCGTTTACACGCATCCAATTCTAATAGTTTTCAGAGCTTTACTCATCAGCGGTACCTCTTTTTGTGCCTCTACTTTTTATCTGGAAGGAAGACTTCGATTCTTTCTTCATTTCGTGGATTTATTTTCTTTTTTTCCTTTTTTTTCAACTTGTGAATTTGTCAAATGATAAAGATTGGTCAAATGATATTCTGCGCTAATGATGATTTGCAATTAAATTTAATTTTTTTGTAGACAATATTTTTCTAACAAGGTTAGGAAAGGGGGAAACGAAACTCACCTAAACAATTTATATCTATCCCAATATAATTAATATTATCGTCCGAATTTTTTTTTAGAGATGATCGCAGAAATGTTAACTGAAGTTTATTACTATTGTTATTTTATGAAATAAACTATTCCGATAAATATAGCGAAATAATAACAAATAAGATTTTTTCTGAATCTATCATATATTATTACTATTAATGTACAAATTGTTAACAGTGAGCTTGATTATCAACAGTTATTAAGATTCTACATTTCGCCTTTCGTGAAAATTCTACCCAAAAACCCAAATGCAGGCTTCAATTTATTTACCTAATGTAAGTAGGAGCGAATATGGCAAAAGCGGGATAGACATTTTGTTCCTGACTTTTCAATGTTTTATGGAAAATAGAAATTACTCTAGCGTATTAATATACTGTTGTTAGCAAATTTTAGAATATATTTTCCTCATTAGAAGATATAAAGTTTTTAGAGCAAATGTGGATACAATTTTTCTTTTTCAATGTCACAATTTTATGCACCAAATCTAAGGGAGACGGTGATGATGAGATAGATAATAATGGTGGAGTTGTCCCGCGTAGCGTAGTTGCTAACGCTCTCAGCTTTGTCGCCAGAGGTCCCGAGTTCGATGCCTTGCGGGTGCACTCGATCGAAAAGGTGTAAGAGCTTTTTCAGACGAGTCCTGAGTGAAGTATTTCCTCATTCACATCAAACCGGGATAGTACCTAACTTCCGAGTCCCAGGCCGCTTCCTTCCTACCTTCCTTATTTCTTCGGATAATGTGATCGCCGAGGGACGTTATCCCCACATGTGATGGGTTTAAGGCGTTAGATACCGGTGATGTGGGGAATATGTATAAATAAATAAATAAATAATAGAATGACGAAAGTGAATAAAAACACGAAAACCCTAAAGAACCACGCATGAGGTGTCTGTATACCACAAAGTCCACTTGGAAGAGCTAGGATCAAACCACGGACTAGAAGCACCAAAGGTGAGCGCTCTACCAATAAGCCACTGCGGCCGCAATGCGACAATTGTAAAGCCTAACATCTGCAAACCTTCATGTACATCAAAAATGATCATGGTGCCCTCGCATCTGAGAGTTTGTCTCTGAAAAGATTATCACTTACTCATCAACGCCGAGGGCATACTTCTTGCTCTTAATTTATGTTAATTAAAACTTGTTTTTAATTTATGTTAGTGAGTGTTCTTGGACATTGAATAAAACAATTTTAAATTATATAATATTTTGAGGAAGGGACATGGACGTTTGGATCTTTCTGGGTAGGTCCTGATATTGACAGGATCTACGAACATGTGGGAAACGAAATAAATAAAATTTGTGTTCCATTTCAAAAAGGAAATTAAAAAAAAAAAAAAAAAACATTACGGAACAGTTTTGATAGATGTTCGAGTGCTAAGGAGGCAAAAATAACTTTTCCCAATTTTCAAAAAAAAATATCCTAAAAATCAACTTTGTAACCTTCAACTTTGAAGGCAGTATATTATAAGTTTGAGTATATTAGACTTAACTTCATTTATACAATAGGTTGTTGGAGTAAGATTGTTTATTTCAGTTTCTTTTTTCTCGTATTATAATTATGGAGATCTTTTCTATTTATCAGATATAAATTACTACGTATATTACGTCTATGTACATTGTGCACATACATACAAGAATGAAATGAAATCTTTGAGTTTTACGTTCCACGATTATGCCGGTTAGGCTAAAGGAGACGGTGATAATGAGTAATGAATGAAATGGTGGAATGAAGAAAGTGGGAGGAAACGGGACAACCCCGAGGAAACCCACGCAAACGGTGTTTGTCCACCACAAAATCCACTTGGCGGGGCCTGGGATCGAACCCGGGACCCCAAGCACCAGAGGTGAACGCTCTTTCACTGAGCCACCGCGGCCCTACATACAAGAATGAATTATTATTAGTGACTCAAACAGCAGTAGAGCTCCTTCGTGGTTAAGCGGTTAGCGTACGCGCCCTTGACGTGGAAGACCCGGGTTCGATTCCCTGCGGTAGCCCATGTGGTTCGGATTCCACGTTAATCATAAGGCCCATCTCATATAGCTTCGCTGCTGAAAGGAACGTTTAACTCAAAGTCAACTCAAATAGCAGTATATTTGATTCCACAAACTAACCCTTTATTTCGGTAGTACATAGCTATTATGGCTTTATTTTGCAATATTGAGATTGAGAATGCTAGATATCATAATTATACAGGTATTAGTATTATAGACCTGGCACTACTCGCCAGTTACCATGTTATTTAAAGCGCATACATTTATTATTTTTCATTGTTGCTTCTGCGTAATTGATGAATCGTCATATGAAAACTACTTTTTGGATGATTCTTCATTTATTTTCCCTTCAACTTTTGGAGACGGTTACACTGTCTCTTCAGTAAAGACGTTCTTCATAGTATTTACTTTCCAATATCGTAGATACTCTATGTTATTTTTTAATAGGTTGTATTCTCATTCAAATGAAGACCAAACAAGGAAAGAAACAAATGAATTATCCAAAGTTGAATACATACTACCGAGCAGTTGGTGAACACAATATTTTCTAATGAAAAGAGTCTATAAAATTAGAACAGACTGTTCTATTAAGAAATTTGGTTTTCCAACATTCCTTCATACGTATATTACCCTGTTCGTTTGTGCGTTCATCCGTACGGAAGACGAAAAGAATGAATAAAAATAAGAAAAAAAATAAAAACTCATTTGCTACTTGATGGATCACCAGGAACTTTGGTCGGGATGTAGTGGTTCTAAAATTAGCAATCGAGTTCGTTGAGGTGATGTTTAAACCGAAAATGATAGAAATTAATCAGTTTCGATTTTAACATTGATCATTATAGGGCTAAAAACAGGGAGTAGATGTCTAGAAACAGTTCCCTGCAACCGATAAAGCGTCTCAAGAATTCATTTTATCTCCCTCCTTAAGTCTCTACTAAAACCAAAAATGATATAAATACATATATGACAATGTCCGTTTCAATATTGATAAACATTGAGCAACGGATAAGATATAGCGAGAAGTGGTTTCTGAAATAGATTTAGTGTTCTAAGAATAGGTACTGTTTTCTGTCTTAACCCTCTTTTCTAACAAGAAGTGGCAGAAGTCAACCACGTCCGGTTTTAACGCTGATCGCTATGGAGTAAAAACGTAAAAGAGGGCGAGAAGCAGTTCCCAGTAGTTTCCTTAATTAAGCGTCCTAATAATATATTTCACTTCCACTCTTAATTTCTCTGTTTCAGCCGAAAGTGGTACATATCTTCTACCACTTCGAGTTTCAATATTAATTGAAAAAATCACGCTATAATATCCAAATTCCTTCACGTTGTGTACACGTGACAGTGCTACTTGTTTTTATGTACTATACACAGGCCTGCAAGGTAAGATATTGAATGTGAAAGATAGTACAATTTTTAATAACTGTATGTGAGAAAATTCCGTTATGTGGAATACAGTGTCGCCCTTCGCATCTTGCTTTCTCCATGCGACGCAGACGTATGCAAAGGAAAACAAATGACGTATTTGATTTAATGGTTCATTTTAAAAAGAAAATACTACTCGTTTCTGATTTCTATAAATATAAAATTATAAGAAAGGAACAAATAACACAGAACTGGATAATACTTAAAAAAAAAAAAGTTGGTTAGATATATCCGTGATAAATGCAGTTCGATTCTCACATGGAGTCCTTTCAAGTATTCCTAAAAATGTAAGAAATATTCAAATTTTACATAATGGAGTTTACCATATATGAGAAGTTCTTTTCTTTTTTTTTTAAACACACGATTACTCGGAGAAAGATGTGACACATATGTAGCTTGGGATCCCCAGTACTATACTCTAAAGCAAGCAATTATTGATTGGTGTTACCTTTTAAATTTGATCTAGAAAATAGTCTATCGTTTTTCATTAGATCTGGTGAAAACTTGCCTTTGAGTAAACGAAGAAAAATGGATTAAGAGGTTCAAGAGCCTTATACGAAATAAATAAATAAATAAATAAAATTAGGAGCAAGAGCGTCATAATTGAAGTGACCTCGTAGAATTATGGATTTCCGAAATACTGTTTACTTAGTATTTGAAAATACAATATAATTTGATTTTAATACTTATGCAATCTGCAAAATATCTTACACTAAACATTAAATAAAAAAGTTTTCCATGGATTCGGATTGTAAAAAATTTAAGACGCAATTCTATTATTAGTAGCAAATATTATTATTATTATTATTATTTGCTATGGATCAAGTAAGTAAGTGTTTTATTGACGTAAACTTCAATATAGATTACATGCATATTATAAAAGTGGCTTCAAAATATGCTTTCAGTAGTAAATGGCTTTATTTATTGAAGAACTTATAGGCAAGTTCTACATATTCAGTTTTCAGTGACTGATAGATCCTTTTCGATCAGAGAATTAAGACTACATATTACGTGGGACTAAATTAAGTTCGTTTTTAAAAATTTATTTTGGTGTAGGTAGCTGTGAAAATAGTTAGAACTTATGCAGTTTGTTTCAAGCTTCATATGTATGAAATGCTAGATTCATTGCTTTTTATTTAACTCGAGAAATACTCTTCTATAGTTTCTATTTTCTTTCTTAAAAGAAAAATCTCCCTTTGTATGTAGTATCGTTACAAAGTAAACAGTCTTCTAAAGAAATTAAATAAGAGATAGATCTCCAAATAAAACTTATGATGATCATATCTCTTTAGTTACCTGTCTTACGAGATAATTCAGAGATACAAGAGAGAGAGAGAGAGAGTTCTACGTATGTGTGGCGCAAGTGGACATAGACTTTTCATTTATTACGTATAAGCAATTTCTACTTTATGTTGATAATGACAGAGAATTAACGTCGAAGAAAATTGAAAATTAGCTTACAAACGTGTATCCCCTTCTTTATAGGATTGCTAGACATCTGGATTTTAGCACGATCATCAATTTTGAACGAATTATATATCAGCTGTGTGATTTCCAACCGAATGTATTATCAGTGTCGTCTTCAAACTCATTTACAATGAATCTTTACATTTCGTTTCCCGTCAAATTTCGACTTCTAATCGTTGCATCTCCTACCTTACGTTTAACATATTTACTGTATGATTCATCGTAAAGTGGTTACGCTTGATCATGGTCTACTAAATCCCGAAATTATCTTTACAGTACGCTTTCTAGGGTTTCCAAATCCACAGTTATATATACACAGTTTGTAATAACATGTAGGATTACGAAATGCACAGTACATATTTGAATATTATAATTTTATATATAGTAAATAAATGGGAACTTATTTTAAACCATTGAATACAGGGATGTACGCATAAACTTATTTCAGAAAGGGTCCAAATTCAATATGACTATAAATTACATTACAAGTTATCAAGTCACTCCTAAATTTAGACTAAATTTTCGAAAAGTGGGGATTTCGGAGGAATCAGAACTCCAGGAACCACTCGCTGCGAATGTCCCTATTTGGGTAGTAAATCTTTTCAATATACTGATTATTCGAACAACCTTGTAAATTATTGATTTCATTTGAGTTAAGCTACCCTTTCAGCAGCAAGGCTATTTGAGACGTGGACCTACCGCTTAACGTGAGATCCGAACTACATGAATTACCATCAGGAATCAAACTCGGATCAACCGCGCCTATTGACTGAGGATGTTATTCAGCTATCTCTTGGCATTAGAAGACAGTTCTTTGGCCTTCTCAGAAATAAATTTAAAAAATGGCTGCCATTGGCTCAGATTGGCTTAAATCAACAAACGCGGAAGAATATCAGAAACTATGGAAAGACAATATTCTTGTCAGGAACTGGATACTGAAGAATGAACAATTATAATAAAAAATAAGAACATGTGACACAGTTGAATTGTAAGGTTGAGTTGCAAGTAATATATGCGTAAAGGAGTGTCTGTGTTACTGTTTGTAAAAGACAAACATTAATAAATAGATCTATAATTTCTTAATTAACCCCTTCAGTGTGGGTGGCGAGTTAACTCGTGTTTTCAAAACGCACCTGCTGTGCGGATGGCGTATATATACGCTTTCATTTTGGTTTGGCTATTTTGTATTGTGCATGGCGAATATACTTGGGCACAGTATGAGTAATGTTATTCCCGACAATATTTAGCGAGTTTACGCTCACCTAGGAACCCCAAGAGACCAGACAGAAAAATTGGGCTTGATCTGTTGAGGCATTCCCAAATTTTGTGTAACCTAACCATATTATTATTATTATTATTATTATTATTATTATTATTATTATTATTATTATTATTATTATTATTATTATGATAACCATAAATACGACAATGACAAGTTATAGTAGCTAATTACGCACTGAAGGGGTTAAGAGTTCATTTTACTACTCATGTAATAAGTAATTCAATAACAATTTCTGTCAGAAAATAAAAATCAGTTGTTATTGGAAATAAACGACACAATTTCTAGAGTCGTAAATCCTCTTTTCGTTTACCTTGAAAACTACGAATGAGAACTTATCTTTGACATGTGATTTTATTTAGGTCGATATAGTCTATTGATTCATATATTTTATATGAAATATAAAAAGAAATATATGTTAAAAAGAAATATTACAAAGAAATATATGTTAAAGTTCATGTTAATAACAATTTTGGGATATAAATCTCATTAATCATACTATATACTGTCATCTTGCTAAGGTCGTAATGAAGAGTTTAATAAATGTATATTTCAGTATCACATTCATCTCAATAAGTATCATGTTTCTCCTATATCAATTTTTAAGTTTACAAACTTTCTTTTACAAAAAAAAAAAAAAAAAAAAAAATAGATATGAGCTTTTTACTTCAGGCATACTATTTTGCCCAGTGCCATTAGATTTTTCGATTGATACTTTACCTTTGGAAACTTTTTTTTTTTTTTTAAAAAGGGGGGGGTATTAATATTTTAAAATTTTGAAGAAAGACACTATTTTGTGCTTCCGTAACAGAGGCGAGCACTAAAAACGGGAGCCAGTGCATCCGAATCCCCATCCGAAACTTCAGAATTATACACATACAGATGGTGATCAGAAAAATGGAAACACCTGAACGAAATTGCAACTTACCAGATTAATATGGTGTCGGGCCACCTTTCGCCTTCAGAACAGCCTTGATGCGACGTGGAATGGAGGCATAGAGGTCGTGAATGGTAGCAAATCGAATTTTACACCATTCCTCGTGCAGGGCATCGGCCAGTTCTGTGAGAGAGGATGGAGGTGGAAATCGTCGCCGGAGTCGTGTTTCCAAGACGGACCACAGATGTTCAATTATGTTGAGATCTGGGGATTGGGCGGGCCAGGGGAGGTGTTGAACTTCATCCTGATGTTCCTCAAACCACGCTGCTACAACGCCAGCAGTGTGAATGGGTGCATTATCATCCTGGAAGATAGCGTCATTGTCCGGGAACAACATCCGGATCATAGGTTGCAAGTGGTCTCCTAAAATTGCGACATAACCGTTGGCAGTGATTCGTCCGCTAAGTGTGACCATAGGACCCAATGAAAACCATGATATGGCGGCCCACAGCATCACCGAGCCGCCGCCATGTTTCACAGTTGGGCGGAGACACTGCAGATCATAAGCTTCTTTGGGCGTTATCCACACATAAACACGGTCCGTGGTTGGGAATAGAGTGAGGATGACTCATCTGACCATATCACACGTTTCCAGTCCTCAACTGTCCAAGTTGCATGGTCGTGGCACCATTTGCGGCGTGCGAAAGCGTTATGGTCCCTGATGAGCGGTTTGGCCCGTGCAACATTATCCTGTAAGTTCATGTCATGTAATTCGCGGCGGACTGTGATTGTCGAAACAGGGTGGGGGAGGTGTTGATTGAGTTCCTCCGTCACTTGCTCCGCAGTGGCACGACGGTTCTGCGTGACAATGCGCTTTAATACCCGGCGTGACCTGTCACTCATAATTTTCTTTCGCCCACTGTTCCGCTTCCTCGATGTGGTTTTCCTGTGTGTTGTGTAGGCCGTCATCACCTTCGACACTGTCCCACGCGACACACCTAACACAGTAGCCACTGCCGTCACACTCACTCCACATAACCGCGCATCAACAACTTGCCCTCTTTGAAAATCTGAGAGGTCTCCCATTTTACACTATCTCCGTCTGCTGCAGCCACTGAACACTGCTGTTCCACTGCGCCTGACGTAGTATGGAGACTGACCTAACACACCATCACCAGCGGTCCGGCGCTGCGGGCGCCACGACACCACTGCCAATCCATACATCTGGCGTGTTGCCAACTAGAGGTGTTTCCATTTTTCTGATCACCATCTGTATTTGCGAGACTGTTGAATACTATGCTCAATAAACGTACGAAAGGAGAAATAAATTTATCAGAGAAATCTAACAAACGGTTTTCTCATAGTTTCCATTTTTCAGATTGTGTAAAATCACAATTGTCAAATTCAATTATTCAGATTAAAACAGTATTTACACAACACAGCGCTATAATATAAACTTTTGGTATCCATCTTGCTATCAATCGTTATGCAATGGGAAGTTGCATCCAGGGTCTAGCCTAACATCCCGTAGGAAACTATATAATACGGAGTTCTACATATTGACGTGAAATATGAATCTTATGAGTCATCACAGAAGACAAGATTTCTTCTTAGTTAACCACAATAAAATTCTAATTAGTGTGTTATTTAGGTGCGTGAACTTGCCCCCCCCCCCACTTGACGCACTAACGATAAAATTAATGTCAATCGTTAGTGCATCGTTAGTGCTTCTTAGTGCACCAATCCCTAATGTTAGTGCTTCATTAGTCTAGGAGCTATAAGTAAAAACTTTTGGGAGGCCAAGTTCACGATGCCCCCCACTTCAAGCACTAACGAAATACCTAGTGCCATTCATTAGTGCATCGTTAGTGCTTCCTAGTGCACTAACCCCTGACGTTAGTGCTTCATTAGTGTAGGCTCTAGAGCCAAAACAATGGTACACGCTGCCTCTCCCACTTCAAGCAATAAGGAAAGAAAAAGTGTCGTTCGTTAGTGTATCGTTAGTGCTTCTAGAAAATACTAATAGTTTCGTTAGTGCTTCACTATTAGAGTAGATATAGCCAATTGTAAGTAACGAAACTTCCATAAGAAATGCATGGGGAATTTTTCACTGCGTCAAATTACCGCCAAATTCAAAAGCACTAATGATTTCTATTAGTGCAATCGTTAATGCATCGCTAGTGCTTCTTAGTGCACCAACACTAACGTTAGTGCTTCATTAGTGTACGAACTACAAGTAAAAAACCCTTTGGGCCTAGCGTGAACTTGACCCCCACTTTGAGCACTAACGAAAAGATTAGTGCCATTCGTTAGCTCATCGTTAGTGCTTCTAGAAAATACTAATAGTTCGTTAGTGTTTCACTATTAATGTAGATATAGCCAATTATAAGTTACGAAACTCACATAAGAAATGCATGGGGAATTTTTCATTGCGTTAAATTACCATGTAGCCACGAGGGAGCTCATATATGAGAATGTGATCAGACTATTGTTCTTCTTATACTCAGGTAAATCCCCAACAGAAATGGTTTTCAGGACCCTGGTGGTTCACTGGTAGAGCGATCTCTGCTTTGATCCGAGCTCACACTCAGCTAAGTGGGCCTTGTAGTGAACAAATACCATGCGAGTGGGTTTTCTCGAGGTATCCTGTTTCCTCCTATTTCCATCATTATTGATTTTATGATCACCGTCTCCTTTGCCTTCGGCGCATAAACGTGGTACGTTAAACTAAAAAGAAAAAGATAGTGATTCTTCTTAACTCCATTCTCATCCGAAACACATAATATATAGCTAGCATCCTATGTTAAATTATGCTTTCGTGTTGCATACAGCTTCAGAATTAAGGGGGATGTTAAACTGGATTAGTTAACTCAGCTTTGCACTTTCATCCAGCTTCTAGCAATATTTTGAGTTAAACTCTATCTTTATTCACATAATAAAATAGTATAAAGTTTGTTTTTTTTTCTTTCTTTCAAAGTTGAAGTGTCAATTATTATATGAAAATGACAAAAAAGAAACAAAGGATATGAAATAACATTGCATAGTTTAATATTAAGTGTATAACATATAGTATGGAGAAGTATATACGTATTTATTTATTTTTTATTTATTTTTATACGATAAAGCCTATTTTTATTTAAATAATTGGGTTTGTTGCAATGTTCAAAAGTTTGTTGTAGTCATAGTTACGAGTTACCATCGAGGCAGAAACCTAGAATTCAGTCCCAATAGCTATCGCCTAAATTATTTAATTGTAAATTGCATCCTTCTATTAGCTGGTAATTCATAGATGTAGATTTATATGAATCATTTATGCACATAGTATAAATCAATTTTCTTTTTTTTTTTTAAAAAAAAAAAAAATACTTATCAAAGCGTATCGTGATAAGCACACAACACAATGAATGTAGACTTATAAGCTCACAGTAAATCAAATATAGCCCCAGAAAACTATTTACAATTTAATTATAAATACGTGCACTGTGACGCGTGACCATGGTTAAAAATGAATTTAATAGCCTGCGACGGATAGTGGTAAGATAATGCATGAAATACTCTAGGTGTTCAAACAGATTCAGGGGATGAAATGAAACTATCTTCTGCCAGGTTACGAAATGAGAGCGCAACTTTACTGCCTAAAGTCTTAGTAAAGACTAAGAGAAAGTTTAGTTTAGTATTGAAAAAAGAAGCGTCCCTCTTCAGTGCAGATACCGTATGATGTGAACCTAAAGTTTAATGTGGCTCTACCGTCAAATTCAAATCACCGTAATGCTTTCAACGTTCAGGCACAGGAAATCGAACCCACAACCAAGCTCATCAAAGTCGAGTGCGATAACCACTAGGCAAGCGAGGAGGTAATATTGATATTTTTGTATATTATTGTTCATCCTTCTTTATTGAAACAATTGTGGAGTGCCTAAGTAGGGACTTGTATTTACAGTACATTATATATGGAACAGTAGTGTAGTAATGACTGATATGTCATGCTAGATAGTATATCTATTTTCATTCACTCATAGTTGATTTTGTATCAATGAGAAAAACCTTTTCTCTTCGGGCGAATGCCAGGACGACAATCTTCTTAAAAAAAAAAAAAAAAAAAATCACAAAGAGGGAATAAGCACGTAGCCAAAGGGTTAATTAAGAAAAGCGATACCACGTATGCTGTTAATCAGTACCTAAGGCTTCGTTGTGCAGGTATTCTGCTATACACTCAATTAATATTTTTAGTATACCCAACAAGTTCTGAAGAAAGACTGTAAATAATAAGTAAAACAAGAAAAATTGAACAAAAATGAAATGTGAATAATAATGTATTTTTGAATGACAATATTGGAGCAATTAATGCATTGAAATTTCGCGACCTATGATTTACTAAAGCAATGAACAGTTGAAAATGAAATATACATCCATATTGGCATAGATATGTGGAAGCAATATACAGGGTGTTTCAAAACAACACCAACAACGTTTGGGAGATGACTAGGGATGCGCACGAGACAAGATTTGAGGTTATCTCGTCTCGAAAATGTGCTGTGAAAGTAGTGTCTCGACTCGAAAAACGTATTCTTCTCTATTGGAAGAGCTGTGTCTCGACTCGAATTTTGTCAGGAAATTTCTGTCTCGACTCGTCTCGTGCGCATCCCCAGAGATGACTCCTGACACCAAGATAAGACATAAAGTATAGACAAAACTGGGTGCACAAATGCTTCTTGTCGGAGTTATAAGCTGCCGAAAACATGAAAAATTGAACTTTAAAGGTTCATAGCTCCAAAACTATTTGACCTACCGTAGTCGGGTCCAGACTTCACTTAGGAACTAATATGTACACTAACCAAAAATACGTGTTTCAGAATCATAGGTACTCACGTAGCAATTTTTGCAGAGGGAGTTTAGTTACGGGCGTATGAGTTGAAGTACTCACCAACTACATCTATAAAACTTGTTGCGGAACTTCCGCAGGATTCTGAAGTATGGATATTTGGATAGGGTACATATTAGTTCCTAAGTGAAGTCTTTACTAGACTACGGTAGGTCCCATAGTATTGGAGCTTTGAACCTTTAAAGTTCAATTTTTCATGTTTTCGACTGCCTATAACTCCGAAAGGAAGCATTTGTGCACCCAGGTTGGTCTATTTTTTGGCTTATCTTGGGGTCAGAAATCATCTCCCAAACGTTGTTAGTGTTGTTTTGAAACACCCTGTATAGACATATCCAATTGTATCACGATGCTAGGGTTGAACCGAAAAATCTGAGGATATAATCAAGAATCGAATCCAGAACCATGCGCACGCACGCTAACCACTTGGCTAGAGGGCATTATATAAGCCACTTCGTTGCGAATGTTACTATTCCTTTTTAATTATCCGTAAATCTATTATGGTTAAAAATTACGAATCTTTTCTTATAGTTGACTGTAAGAACGTTTCCTACATTCCTTAATTTAAACATTTTTCCTTTTTTGATAATTTATTTTCATGCTGTCAGCCATTATAAGCAGTGTATGAGGTAATAATTCTCTCCAGAAAGGAAACCTAGCCATCACACACACAAACAATAGCTATAGGGTCTACATATTATTATTATTATTTTGCATATTTAAACAATTGCTGAATGTGGTGGCTCAGTGATAGAGCGTTCACCTGTGGTGCAAGCGGTCCTTGGTTCGATTCCAGCTAGCGTCAAGTGAGTTTTGTGGTATTCCACCATTTCATTCGTTACTCATCATAATCGTGGGACGTAAAACTTAAATATTCCAATTTATTTTTTTTTCTTTCCATCTTCTTCGAGGCATTCTAGCTTGCTCATGGTAAAAATAATGAATTTTCTTCATAAGGAGATAAATATTTCAAGAAATAAAAATGCATGATTCTAATAATTACAAGAATGTTGAGAAGTGAGATGTTTCACAAACTGCTATAATAAAAGTGTTTTTTTTTTTTTTTTTTTTTTTTTTTTAGTTTGGCTAGACAAAATAAAAGTTGTTCCCTGTTTCTATATTTATGATCATTCAAAAAAAAATCTAGAAAAGGGAGAGGTTATTCCTGTCAAGGATTAAAATTTAATTCTCCAGGGGGATGAAATTTTTTGTGAAGGGGGAAGTCCCTAAGATCCCTCCGTCAGTTCACAAACTGATTATAAGTGAATAATAATAATAATAATAATAATAATAATAATAATAATAATAATAATAATAATAATAATAATAATAATAATAATAATAGATAATCTTTCGCTTACTTCGTTAGAGTTTTGCACTTGTAATGTGATATAATCCTTGGTTAATCCTACTGCTCGGTTGATAATACGGTCACATCTCTTGGTTTGAGATTGCTCATAGTTGCCGAACTTTTCAATACTCAGGTCTAACGTCTGTTTTCGCTACTGAAGCCACATAAGACGTTGACATAACGCAGTTTATACTAGAATCCAACCTCAGGCTACCAAATGTCCCGATTTTGTCGTGACAGTCTTCTATTTTTATCCTACTTCTGCCTTTTTAATCTGAAACCGGGACGAGTATATGCATATTAATTCCAACAGTTATACCTTAATACGATGGCTACTCTGTGCTGCTGGTAAAGAAAATTAAAGGAAATTAAAAGGAAACCATAGTTTATTATATTGTATCCAAAGAATACCTACCACAACAATAGGTTACTTTTGAGAGTTGAGTATGCGAGTTTGGCATAGGAGACCCAGTTTCGATTCCCGGTGCGAACTTATGCTTTCCGAAAATTAGTGTAAGTACCAACCGAATTTTCGAACTTCAGATGGCACTTCAAGATAACTCTCTCTCTTCTCAAACGTGTCAGTTCGAAGTCCGATTTCGGACCGAAACAAGCTACTATGAATAATTTATGTAACAGGGGCATTTTTCCTTAGATATAGTATTTTCGGTCTAACCAACTCAGAAGTAGTTGATGTAATGAATTAATATATGTGAGAGTTTTCTTTTTTCCTTGAAAATTTCTTTCGTAAGTTTCTCTTTTCTTTTTGTCTTCTTTGTTTAATCTCTTTTTCTAATCCTTCTTGCATTTATATTATAGGAAATTTTTCATTAGGTATTACTTTTTTTTTGGGACAGAACAGACTTAATTTTTTAATACATAAAGATAAATAACTGTTTTCTGCTGTTAAGTGCTTTATTATTATTATTATTATTATTATTATTATTATTATTATTATTATTATTATTATTATTATTATTATTATTATTATTATTATCTCTTTTAGTGCTTTGTTGAAGTTGGTTAATATTGTTTTTTTAAAGTTTGTATCAATGATTTTTCTCCTCCTCCCTCTAGCATAAAATTCCAATGACTCACAGGGGGGGGGGGGGCACGGTGGCTCGGTTCCGTGCATGTAGCGCCCGTAGACTTAGCGCCCAGTGTTTCTGGCTCACAGAAGGAATTTTATATTGATTTTATCTCACAATCAGGGATGTCCAGTTCATTTTACCACTCTTTCCATAGGTCGATAATTCCTGTTATTTTCTTACATCCATGTTCCGTGTACTTAGCGTCCACTAAGTAAAACTGTTATGAAGAGGGAGAGAGAGAGAGCGAGAGAGAGACAGAGAGACCAGCCAATAGAGCTTCAGAGAGACCAGCCAATAGATTATGACGCTTCAATGAATCATAACCTCCGGGGTAAAGGGTGAAACGCAGAAACGTAGTTTTATATATATATATATATATATATATATATATATATATGTGTGTGTGTGTGTGTGTGTGTGTGTGTGTGTGTGTGTGTGTGTGTGTGTGTTGTGTGTGTGTGTGTATGTATGCATGTATGCATGTATGTAACTGTACTCCGTGGTATGCAATGCTCTACAATATTTAAATGTACTATAAACTAAGGTTACATATTTAGCTTTTAATGTGAAAACTATGTAAAACAGACGTAATCTAGAATACCGCAATGAGGATAAGGCATACAAAAAACGGTGAACATATTCTCACGACTGAGAACCGGGACAAAATGTAGACTGGCGAAACACCGGGATAAGAGTCTTCATGGAGGTCACGGTGGTTCAGTGGTAGAAACACTCACATTTGGTTCATAGGATCCCTGGTTTTATCCCATCTTGCGTCAAATGGGTATTGTGGTAGTCAGACGCTGCGTGCATGGATAAACTCGGAGTTCTCTCGTTTTCTCTCACTTTCTTCATTACACCATTTCATTCATTCTCACAATCACCGTCTCCTCTATCCTACTCCTATCTCCTTAATCGTGGGATGTAAAATCCAAAGATTTCATTTCATTTCAAGAGCTTCCAAACCGGGACTGTCCCGGTAAAAATCTGTCATATGGTAACTCTGACTATATAACAACATCGGGTTTGATACTAAAAAAGAAAAAAGTCATATTATCATATGGTATTACACAGTTTCAGAAAAAAAAATCTAACAAGCTATCCGCATTAAGTCTGATACATATTTCACAGCTTTATGCGTAATATAAATCTATATAGTTAAGCAATTGATATCATACACTACAAGCACTGAAAAACAACGTAACGTTCTATAATAAAAAGAACGTTGCTTTACGAACCAATAAGTTAATCGCTCTACGAACCTTATTGCACACATTATACCCTAAAGTTACAGCCTTATGCAGTAATCAATTCCAATGAGATATTGAACGAGTATGGTGTTTCTTTGAGAATAATCCATCACTAAGTTGAACAAGCGCCTTTGAAGGCTAGTCGTCTTCCATTTTACCCTCTTCTTCGGTAATTCATATCGCTGCTCTTGTTCGATGCAGTTGAAACCATGACCTCATCCTTTTGTAATGTCCATCCACAAGGAAGGATGGACAGGTTCAACCTTTTGGAATTTCAAATTCGAAGCTTCTATCAATTTACTCGTTCGTGTCTCTTTCTGTAATTTTGCTATATGAACGGGTATGTTGCGAGGAAACAAAAGAGGCTAGCAAAGAAATTGAATCGTAAGATCATCGTAAGATGAAGGTCGCATACTCCAGATACTACCTGATGCGTAATGTTGATCAAAATAAATTAGGAATTCTTCAGTTTCTTCTGGTACGATTTGCTGTAAGTAATCCATCACTTCTGACCCTTGTCAGAGAGAAGGAAAACAAATCCGTCCACCATTCCATAGAAATCGGATTTTCTCATTCACCCTGTAAAAATTCGCCAATCCCAAGTGCTGCAGTATGTACTTCGTGTTCGTGTGACTTGTCTGGAACGCTTTGGCTTACGACTTCCCTCACGTCTGATTGTGAGTTTAATTTACATATTCCTATATATGTTTGTTTTATCCCTCCTCGCTGGTCTAGTGGCAAGAACGCAAGCCTTTGGCGTATGAGGTTCAAGATTCGATTCCTGGTGGGAGAGCATTGAATGACCAAAGTGGTTCGAATTCCACTATAATCAGTAAATTCAAGTCTTCTTTAGCCTACCTGGCAAAACCATGGGACATAAAACTAAATACAAACCTATTTATTTATTATTTTTATTTATTATTATTATTATTATTATTATTATTATTATTATTATTATTATTATTATTATTATTATTATTATTATTATTATTATTTTATTTTTGCAAAAGGGAAGTTTTATTATGAAGTAAAACACTATTCAGAAGTATAATATTGAAATTTGCAAGAAGAAAACTTATTTCTGCTTAACAAAATTTAAAAATTAATTAGTCACAGGTAATTGTTTTACAATTCTCCATGTCTTTTTAGGTGCTTTTCACTACACTAATTAGCACTTTGATAAGTCGTGATGAAATGTAAACATAGTTTCGTTGCAATTCCCCATGTCCAGTAGGCATTTTTGACGTACTGTTATTAGCGCTTTTGATATTTCGAGATCAAAGGTTTGAAGGGGTCTGTGCCCCACCCAACCATTTTTCCCAGGAAAATACGAAACACATATTCCATCATTTAACGTTTATAATATCTGTGCACAATTTCATTCACTCCGGCTAACTTCTTCTTGTCTTTCGGACCTCAAATTTCTCCAAATTTTGGGTGGAGGCTTTTACCCTTAAAACAGTTTTTCCCAGAAAAGAAAAAACACGTATTCGTTTATTTCATGTGTAATTTCTACCTGCCAAATTTTATCAAAGTCGGAGTGTTACACTTCGAAAATGTTACATGTCAGTACATTCATGTAGCTTGCATTTGCGGCAGAAAGTTCTTGTTTTGTGGAGAGAATTTCTTAGACTGTTCCTCTTCAGTATGCAGGGAAGCTTCCATTCTCCGTGATTTTTTCTCAACGTTGGCGAACTGCTAACCAGACGAAATGAAGAATTTACGGCATTTCAAACTTTTTTAATGTCTGTTTCTCTTTTGAAATTACGCTTTGATGACACAATACCATAAGTGTTGAGTCCACTTACATCAATTATGTAAAATACTGTCATAGGCCATTTTGTTCATTGTTTTGTAATCTAACAGCGAGCCATATGATTGTTAGTGTGAACGTGTGATTTTGTTGTGTTGTAATATATGATAACTTTGATTTTTCCCTCCGCTCTAGAAGTGACCACTTCAGGATAGTTGTGCATTGTGTTTTGCAATGGGTGATCTTACTGGGTATATATTGTCAAAAGAGACAGCGCACCCCAAAAATGAGAAATTGTTCGTCTACAGTCATATTATATGTAAGAATAAAATTATATTGCAGAGTGTGTGAAGAATCTGCAACTTCACAAATTAGGAACAGTTCATCATCAGGTATTCTAATAGCGCCGATGTTGTCATCAAAACATAAGGCAGCCCATGTAGGATCGCTTTTCTCCGGAGTTTTACTTTTTGCATTAGCACGTACTTTTGGATTAGCTATAGGTGCTACGCTTCAAACTTCTAACCAATCCTCTGGATAAGAAAACTACTCAACGTCTCATTTCAATATCGGTACCTGAACAAGAAACTTCAGTTGCATTTGTATATAAGTCTGCTAATATCTTATCGTCTGTCGGGAATCAATTTCTTCATTGTTTATTGATTTACCAAAAATATTCCTCCTCTACCATCAATAGTGACGTGTATTGTTAGTGATCTGTTTGTCTACCACGTGCGATGATCAAAACACACTAACAATAAACAAAACTTTACATACAATCAGTGGCAAAGCCAGGATTTCTATTCGGGGGGGGGGGGGTCAGTGTCCTACTCCGGAAAACTTTTTTGTTAATGTGGAGACTGAAAGCACAAATTTAGATTTTATTCTAGCAACTTTTTAAAATTTTGGTTCTTGGGAGTTCATATCCCGGGAAACTCCTCCTGGATACGCAACTGCATACAATGGAAAAATTAATACAGTTTGATAGACAAAAGCAACTATTATGCTTCTGACAATGGACTTATATAAGTGAATAAATAAAGAAAAGCTGCTACTAAAATAATAAAAATTGCAAATAATTAAATCAATCGAATTAAATAATAACACATAAAGTTGCAATATGTTATATCTGACTTCATTGGGACAGTTAGAAGATTATCAGAACGTTCGGCTCAATCTATTCTGAATCTATCCTCATATTTCTTCATTAAGGCTCGAGTTTAATGGACCCACTCGGCACCCAATGCTATAAATTTTAAAAACTATGACTTAACTCACGGAAAAGAAAAAAAATACTTAAATAACATAATACAAGAACACAACCAGGGAAATGTCATAGAATTTCAATACTTACTAAGCTAGTAATTATTAAAGAAAGTATGCGTACGAGTGCAATGGACCCACCTGGTAGTCCTAGGCAGTGGCGGCGGTTGGACGTTAAAAGTGGGTAGGCAAGACATGATCTGAATACAGTATTTGTATGTCAATGTTACTTTTCCTGGTTGCTTGTAACACTTTGTTAGACTAAAGGCTGTATAACTATTAGGAAGCTGTTATATAGACTAAAGGCTGTATAACTGTATAACTATCTTTTTCAGTTAAAATACCGTATATCTTGTTTCATATTTTGTTACGTAAATTGACAAGAGCAACACAAGATACTAACTCTTTGTACTCTTATACAACGAAGGTGTAAGAAGAGATCTGATTCCTTGCTCATGAAATCAAAAAATCATAAAATCATGCATCTTAAAATTCTGTCAGGAAAATTGTGTGATCAGATTAGGGACCTATTTAATAACAAATTTGCAAAACAAATAAATAGAAAGGATAATATTAATCAAATAATCATAGTAATGGATAATAAGGCTTATTCTGCAAAAGTTATATTGAAACTGGAAATTAATGAACAACTTATATTTTTAATTCCACGCATGTTATTATATGTGTTATTACTCTTAGAAAGACAGTGAATACTACAAGCATATGCTACGACATTCAAAGAAATATTTTTGCAGCTTCCCGAAACATGTTCGTTGCCATTAGATACAGTTTTCATTTTCTTGGAATACATCAAAACTCAACAATACTTAGTCACTCCACATTCCAGTTATACAAAATAATCCTAAAACCTAGAATTATGTTGAATTTACTAAATTTAATTGTATAACAAAACTGTATATGTACACCCCTAAACTCGTATATTACACTGCAAAATTATATATTCCTTACTGAGCTCCTTCGTGGCTAAGCGGTTAACGTACGCTCCTTTGACGTGGGAGACCTGGGTTCAATTCCCGGAGGGAGTTCACGTGGTTCGGACTCTACGTTAATCATTAAGTTCACGTCTCATATAGCTTCGCTGCTGAACAGGATGTTAAACTGAAAAAAATCAAATCAAAATATTCCTTACTATAAGAAAGAAGAAAAGAACTGTCAACTTTTCAAGAAAAGAACTGTTTTAGGAACTGTCAATTTTTGTGCAATTAAAGAATAACTTGTGAAGGACTTCTTTTCTTGCGAAATGATATCTCAATTAGATCCAGAGCGGCTTACTTACATATCGAGCCCTTGTAAGATGAAATGAAAGTACGCTCGAATTGTCTCGCTCCAACAGCTTAATTTTTGGGCCATTTTTAGTGTCATTTTTAAAACGTAATTTCTGTAGCTTTCTTAATTTCACGGAAAGATAACCAATACGTACTCGTGGAACGGCAAACATTTTATGGCACCATTTGTATTCTATGAACCAATAATACATACAAAACTTTATGTTTCCAAATGAAACTATATACATTAATGGGTCATTTCAAAAAGTGGAGGGGCAACTGCCCCCCTTTCCCCCCTAATCGCCGCCCGTGGTCCTAGGGTTAAAAGTGCACATGTTCATTAGAACGTTTTATTTTCATTTGATATAAAGATTTACCCAGCAAATTTTGGCATTTGAATTTTTTGACACCCTGTATTTACGATAGGAAATGAAGTTATGCAATGTGCATAAATAATTGCTGTTTTCCATGCAGTAGTATTTGCATTAAGGTGCGTGTAATTATTATTATTTAAAACTATATAAATTTTAAAATAACGCTGGCACATGAATTCACATCCATATATGAAAATCTCATACGTGATACGGTAATGCTCTTAAGTCGTAATTAAATTGTACGTAATTACAGATGTACAGTACATGAAAAGTCAGAGTGTTAGAGCTGACGGTGATGAACAGAAGAGGAAGAAAAAAACACATTTCTTTCAACTTGCCTAAGGAGTTTTAAAAGTGACATGACAATTGTGCAGGAAATTTTAAAACCCCTTAGGCAGGATCTTTCAAGTGAAAAATTTTTGTTCTTTAGTCGTCAAAAGAGAGGGGATGGGATAGATGATTTGAGTACGAAACTACATTTATACATATAAACTAGTTCTCTCTTTGGTCAACCCTAGCACACTGATAAGCATCAAATATTTTCTGGGCGCTAAGTATACGATATTATATGTGGGCGCTAAATCTACGGGCGCTAAGTGCACTCCACGGGTGGCTCAGTGGTAGAACGCTTACATCTCGTGAGCGAGATTCACTGGGGACAATATCGTGTCCGTAGTATTTCTGCAGGTACTCCCGTTTCCTTACACAATTTCATTCTACCAGTTCTTTCATCGTCATTCGCTTGCCTTAATCGTAGTCTCCCTTAGCCTAAAGGTCATAATTGTGTTACGTTAAACGGAAAGATTTCACTTCATTTCTGACTCAATTGCGTCATAACCCTCTTTTAGGTATGTATCTCTGGTTTGGAGGATCTGTGTGCATAGATCTGAAGTCACTTAGTTGTCTTTTATAATATTGTTATAAATTTTAATTTACTTATTTTTAAAAACTAATTTATGTAGAATTCAGCCTGCACTAAGTAAGTTGCTTCTTTATGTCAATATTCAGAAGTAGTCAAGAGAAATATAAATTAACAAATACCTTTTCTTTTTAAGGAGAAATAAGATCGGAAAGAACCCATACTAATTTTAGGTCAATTATGGTAAACATAGTTAACATTCAGCTCGATCTCCTAAAGGAGTTTCAAATGCCATTCCAGAACAATTTAAATTAAATTTTCTGAAATGGGAATATACATACTGTAATTCATTACGAAAAAACAAGTGATGGAGTCATGTTCAGAAACTTTACTTCCCATAAGCTCTATCTTTAACATAAACCTCCCGTGGAAGAACACCCTCAATACTGTTTATTGAACATAAATTTTGCAGTAAAAACAATCTTAATGAGTCGTATAGTATGGTGCAGTACCTATAGTGTGCTATGAGTGTAAGATAATAAATCTAGACTTTGCTTTATTTCAAATTCTACTATATTGTCGTATACCAACTCATATTCAGTAAGATTTTTCTCATGGCTTATGTCTCTCATTTTATTCATTTTATGACCATTAAGTAGAAAACTATAGCATAACAAACCTTTTTCTTATATATGACTATCAACAAAAAGGCAAATTCTATTTGCTATGCAACTAAATTTGCATGTACTTTATTATGGAAAGCCATTTAAAAAGTAATGGCCTATTATTTATAAAATAGCTCCGATTAAATCATATAATATAAATAATTCAATTTTTGTAGCGTTTGGCAGCTAGTACAACTGAAACTAAGGCCTACAATGCCTCTTATTTCAAATAAACAATGTAGGTTTCAATATGGAAAAATGATTGGCCAATTACTTCCAAGGATGAGTTGATATCTAGTTTCGGCCAATCAGAAACAAGTATTTGTTGCTGTTTAGAGCTACTCCGGCGAGTAAACTGAATGTCAAGGAATTCTTGCATGTAATAGGCCAGATATTCCTCCACATTTTATATTAGAACTGATCAATAAATTACGTAGAACTCTAATGGCTTTCCACTATGATATGTACACCATTTACTCTGAATTTCAAACATAATTTACTGTCCTTGGTGTTAGTAACGTAAGGGAAATATGTATAGTCCATTATAAGTATTGCATCATAGTGTACGACTCCTTAGGATTGCTTTTACTTGGAAGCTAATGTTGCAACTAATAGTTTAGCGAGTGGTTTTCTTCGAAACAAACGCATTTCTTCAAGTTCGATATTTTAATACTCCTTCAAAAATAACCTTCCACAAAAATACCATCCTTATTACAATAAAGTACATTCAACTTGTGTAACTCAGGATTAATCGAATGGAATCGAATCGAGCCTAACAGTTCCACACGGCCGCAAATAACGTGTCTATCTAAAGAACTTTTGGACGCAACTATCAATAGCCGCATCTGAAGCCCTTGAACAGTTTTTTTTTTTTTTTCCATGGGCGCAAATCACACTCAACCATACACTAAGGCTGATTATCAAGATAAACATTGAATAGATTTCTAATACTGGAATATACTCTGAAGAAAGTATGTCATCCATCACGTAATCATGTCAATCATACTCAATAATATGGAGTGGGACACGGCTGTTTCAGTGTAGGGCGTTTCGATGTAACACATTTCGATCCTCGCAACCAGAAGGATAAGATCTCCTAGCGGACAAAAGATATCACGTAGATATATTCGTAGTAAAATAATGGTAGCCTATGATTGCTAATTTACTTTCAGAGAAGCTGAAATGATATAAGAAAATCAAGAGGTCCTGAAAGCAACTGGAATTGTAGGGAAAATAATTAGTAGATCTATTAAATTTCCCGTAAACCTAAATATCCCTTATTGCGTTAGTTAGGCAGAACAGAAACTCCTGTTATACCTAAAGATTAGATCAAAAATGCCTTACAAAGTGCTGGAGGGTCATAGGCAGAACAGGATTTAGGCATAACAAGAAGACACCGATAAGTTCATCTCTTTTTCACTGATTTAGAGATCAATCAAAAAATAAGTACATAAATACTGTATTGTGTAAAAATCAAATATTATTTACGGAAGCTTTCTCGGGAGTTCTTTCTAAACATAGACCCTAACGGAAGGAGGATTAATTCAATCCCTTATTCTTGATTGACTTTAAGGTGGTGATTATGAAGTTACTGCAGCGAATTTTCAACATGTTAACATATTTTTTAGCTTTTTTTTTTTTTTTTTTAAATAACTGCATATGAATTTCGAACAACACTTATGTGCATATTTATCTCCCCAACTTACTATTCAGTTTTGCAGTGACATTCAAATTATGTGGTTTTACCTTTAAAATAGTATTTTCCTTTTAAAATGTACCACCAAACCAAATATTGCTTTTTTTCTTTTGTTAAAAGTTCAGTACTAAGCTAAAATTCACAAAAACGTCGAAGTTGTATACTAATAACCCAATATGGGATGCAAAATGAACTAACATCCTATGTGTTTGTATGTTTCTTTCGTTGTTAAAGAGTGTAGTGTTAAAGAGTGAGGCATGTAAATTTTTCATAGTATATTGTTCGGTTGGAAATTGTACTTCGAGCTGGCAGGTTTGAAAAGAGAGATAAGTTATGTTGATGTGCCATTTGAGTGTAAAGAAATTCGATCGAAGAAAGGACTGATAAGACAGTCGGTCGGAGATAGGAAGTTGAAGACACCTTTTGGGATCCCACGTTGTATATCCACGTCCCACATATCCTCGGTGCTGGACGGGACGCTAAACTGCAAATGAACCAACCTACTCAGAGTTGAATGAAAAGTGTAAACAAGCTCTTCCCAGTAGATTAAGCGGTATGTTTTCTGAGTAAATGTCGAAGATTAATAGCGGTTTGAAATATAAACATATAATAATAATAATAATAATAATAATAATAATAATAATAATAATAATAATAATAATAATAATAATAATAATAATAATAATAATAAACTAAAGAAGCGTCCAGATGTTCCTAAGAGATAGGTGTTGCATAGGGCCGAAGATCCGACAAGACACTAATTTGCTTGAACGACGTACCGGTGCGTCCAGCCTACTGTATTTTAAGTCTTGTTATTGTGACTGAAGTTTCATGTTGAATTAAATTGCCAATAATTGACATGCTTTCTTTATTTCCTATCATGCAGTTGGTAAGTTTAAGTTTCAGAAACATGAAACGATTTCGCGCTTTGAACACATGGTAGACTTATCTTACAGAGAAAATCGAATGTGCTAAAAAGAATTAAGGAAATTGTAGAGTGGAAATATGAATATCAAAGTTAAGCGAAGATTTCGTGCTGATATTCTTGCCTGATCCGTATATTTCAACAGCAACTAAGAATAGGATAGAAAAGAAGGTGAAGAGACATTTTTTTACTGGAATCAACTCAATTAAATAAGTAAATAAATAAATAAGTTTAAACTAAACAAAAGTTCTGTTATATACGCCTTGATGCAGAAGGTATATTTTAACGACTAAGATTAAACAGAAGGTGTATAGCGTATACCGCCTACAGCCCTATATGTAAGTACGTGGAAAAGTCAATATTATTATTATTATTATTATTATTATTATTATTATTATTATTATTATTATTATTATTATTATTATTATTATTATTATTATTATTATTATTATTACAGCTATATACATTTGGAAAAGATTCCTTTAAGCTCTGAAAGGAGCTTCAAGTAGATATCTCATATACGAAGTATGTCCAAAATGACTAGAAATAGACTTGATTTCCTCGTGCACTGAACGCATTATATTGAAGAATTACTGTTCAACATAAGTTGCTTCTAAACAAAAGCTTTACTTTGACCTTATTATACACTAGTTGAATGAGATATATCATATACTGCAAGGCATAAAATGTATTGTTACGTGTGCTTCATCGTATTTAAGGACTGGAAACCACTCCAACAATCTCTTGGCATACTAGTAATAAAATAAGATATAAATTTATGGTATTGATTGAAACAAATTCCGCATATATTAAACAGCATCCTCCTTGTCCTCGTGCAAAAAACTCGAATACTATTGTATACACCACCATCATGCTCATACTTGTGTATTTTTGTAAAACGTTTCTGTCAGCTTGTAACTCTCCCCTTTCTTCTCACTCTTCCGTCACTCGCCGGAGATAAAAATATTTGAGTCAAACACTTTTAAATGGATATATTCGTAAGCATTAACAACACCAAAGGGTTTAAGAAGAGCGAGTGCACCACGCCACTCGTTGTTACACCTGTCCCACGGCTCATTTCCCAGATATGTATTGTAATGTAGGTCTAGAAGTATACAATATCCTTTTTTGCATTTAGACAAGTAACTAATACCCCAAACTTCTTTGTTTTACTGACCCCTCCCCCCTAGAAAAAATAGAAATATGTAAATAAAGAGCAAGCATGCGCCTCACTGTTTGTAACTACAGTATTATGGAAGTATACTGCTTGGGATTGTGAAGCGGACTGCAACAACTTGAAAACAATGGGAGAAGGTAGAAGAGCCACAAAAATAAATGGGCTTATTCATGTTAAGAAATTGAAACTCTCTGCCGTATACTCAATATTACAGCATGCAATTGCTGCACTCATCTTCCAAAAACGTAAACTGTACTTTCTTGTTCAGTTTTATTTATATTAATATTTGAAACAAATTTGCGCTCGAGAGCATATATTTATCATTTACACAAACACGTTAAAAGCATGTTTATGGTTAAAAATAAGTGGTTGCACAATCATTTAACATATAGGAGTAGTGTTGTCCATGAGACGAGAGATACACGATGTTCTTGATGACATATTAGGCGAGAAAAAGGCCTTCCAATAGACAAAGGTATATTTTTCGAGACGAAAAACATTTTAAGGACACCACTTCGACTCAAGACTCTCCCAAATCGCTTCTCGTGGTCAGTACAATGTAGCAACAGCCACGCCTGGATTGATCTAGGATAAAAAATGTAGAAGGCTCAAGTGTTAATCTCTATATCGTTCTATACTTTCTCTAGTTCAAATATAACATTCTGGTAATAATAATAATAATAATAATAATAATAATAATAATAATAATAATAATAATAATAATAATAATACACTACTTCCACATGAGCTCTTCCTTTTTAGCCATATGGGTAGCGTACACGCTTTTGGCACGGAACGTTCTGGTTCGATTTATGGTGAGAGCTCATGTGGTATGGATACCACAATAAGCTATGGATCCACGTTTGTTGCTAAAATGAGACGCTAAACTTTAATCCAACCTCGGAAGTTAAAAGTGCTTCTAATTTCAAAATTCTTTTCCACACATTTCGAGATACTGACACTTTTTTATTTAACGTGAAGATTTTCATAATCACGTTTGTTTCTTGAGTATAAGCGTCAATTTTTATTATACTTCCAAACTATGCTAAACGTAAGTGTCAGAAGACTTATAGAACGACTTTCTCCGTTTGACCCTCTGTCAACAGGAATCAGGTCAAGAACAGTAAGAAATATCGAGATGCGCTTTCTCAAAATCGAATCAGTGTCTCAAGAATAGCTACTATCTCCTCCATTAACTATCTATTCAACTGGTTCAAATTAATCATTCCATGTTTCAACGTTTATTTAGAACGAAAACGGGCAACATACAATAACTATCCCAAACCAGAAGTTGTTCCAAGTTACTATTGCTTCGATTTCAATACTGATTTCCATAGAGGAAAAAATGTTAGAAGATATCGAGATGTGGTTTTCTGAATCGATTTATTGTACAAAGAATAGGTCTCACCTTCTTCATTAAAACTCTACTCAAATCGGAAGTGGTTCAAATCATCATTTCCGGTTTTAAAATTTAGTCATACAACAAAAGTGGTAATAGATAACGGTATATGGTGCTCTGCAATAGATTCAGTGTCTCACTAAAGCATATATTCGCAACCCGCAACACTACCAAAACCGGAAGTGGTTCAAATTTACTATTATTTCTGGTTTGAGTACAGATTTTCATAGGACAAAAACTGTAAGAGATATGAAGATGCTCTTTGTTGCAATTGATTCATCATCCCAAGAATAGGTCCTATCTCCATCATTAACCATGTATTCAAACCGGAAGTGATTCAAATTAACCACTTCTAGTTTCAACATTGATCGCCATAGAATAAAAGTGGTACTAGGTCTATGTAGCGGCAAACTGTTTTCTGCAAACGATTCAGGGCGTCAAGAGAACATATCTTCATAGCCCACAACACTCTACCAAAGCCGGAATTTACTACTACTTCCCGTTCCAATACTGATTTCCGTAGAGGAAAAGCGATAAGAGATATATATCTAGATGCAGAGTTCTGCAACAGATTCAGCTCCCTAAGAGTATGTTCTATCTTCTCCAATAACCGGCTGCTCAATCCGAAAGTGGTTCAAATTAACGATTTCCAGTTTCAACTATTCCCCAAGTACAACGAGTAATGACTTTTTGATATGGATTCAGTGTCCAAGGAATATATTCTATCTGTGATCGTATTAATTAATCTATTAGGACCGGTAGTTAGAGATGTACTACTTCAAGTTTGAGTACTGAATTCCTAGAGTTTGGAAGTCTACCGTACTTTCGCATTATGAAACGAAACTCACTCAATATTGTTTTCAGTGGGTGCTCATCTGCGGTTTTTGAAGAAAAGTTACAACGTTTTTCATTCTAATTTTTTCAACAGATTCAATAGATTAGTGGTTATCAATCTAAGGTTCCCCTTTGAGATGCATGAAAGACTATCAACGGAGGGACACTGGCCTCTGAAATCAAATGAACTGTGAAATTAGTTTCAAACTGCAAAGTCGTCAATTTTTTTTCATACCACCATTACCTTTTTTTTTTTTATTGAATTTGGACTGAACATTAAAATTTTATTTTCCCATATTAAATGTGTAAGCAGCATTGGTCATTGTCTTAACTTTTAAAATTGTAACGTGTAATTAGATGAATTATACTCACTGCTGAAGCTCATTTTATATTACCTAATTATTTTATTGGTATAAAAAAAACATTCGATGTTAATTTCAACGCAGAAATCCAATTTGTGCTAAGTACCCATTAAGAATCTCAAATGGGCGGTGAGTCCTGGAACATCCACGTATTGACGCCTATGGTCCCGAGTGGAGCATTTCGTGTCAATGCAAATATAAATTAAGAATTTTTCATACAGACAGTTTCGGATTGTGATAGAATTTATCCTTCTATAGCAATCACTTTCAACTGGATGCTCTGCGACGTCACAGTTTGTTGCTCGTGTTCCCAGCAAATCACACGTAGAAAGCAAGAAAGCAGCAAACATACTGTTGATAAAATACAGTCAAACAAGACGAAGTCGATAGTTTTGCAGATGCACTGTTCGTGTATTGGTGATTAATCGAATACTGCCAGTTTTTTTTTCTATTCAATTTCATTCACATCATTCCCTCCGTTTCTCTTCTCAACCTATTCTAAGGGGGACATGGTGGCCCAGTAATAGAGCGCTTCCTTCTGGTGCGAGGGGCCCTTGGTTCGATCCCCGGCCAAGTAAGATTTTGATGAACAACATCATGTCTGTGGGTTTTCTCGGGATACCCCCGTTTCCTTCGAAATCTCATTTCACCAATTCTTCCATCATCATTCACTTGCCTTAGTCATTGTCTACCTTAGCCTAAAGGGCATAATCGTGGGACATTAAACTGAAAGATTTCATTTCACTTTTTTAAAAAAACTTGCTCTCATTCTCTCTCTCCTGGCTCTGATCGTAAAAGCTTGTTCCTATTGTATATAGACAAGTAGGAAATGATTACTCTGTAGGTATAACAGCAATATGATTTTCACGAGATTATTAAATATCTTAAAAGGATTTTGCTTAACATATTTATATAATTTGAGTGTCATGGATATACAAACGCTAATATAGACCTAACTGCTGTAACGACTCCTAAAATTCTTACCAGATACACTTTCCCCGAGAGATTTCTTTCTACCTTTCTTTTTTATTTTAATTGCTCGAAGTGCCAAAAGTGAAATTATATTTTCGGTTAAAAAATAATGTTAATGTATGTTCCTGACTTTACTTGTACTAACAAATAAAAAGAAAAAAAGTGTAAGCTTTCTTTGGTGAAAATTTGAAGAAATTCGGTTGGGTACTAAGGAAGTTACGACAAAAAGAATGTAGCAGAAAATATACGTTTATAAGGTTAACTCCTCGTTGTACCGCCCACGAGGTGATGTTTTAAATTCTAGTCTCAGTTCTTTTGTTTACTAATACACGCACATCATCACAGCACTAAACCACTTTCTCTGTCATTGTGTATTGAACTGTCAATCAACCATTCAACCGAGATATGAATGGTACGCGGCAGTTTGGCCAGTTCGTAAAGAAACTAATACTCCCCCTCTTCTCCGTACGGCAACAAATACTCCCCTCTCCTCTGCTCATCCGACGAAAAGATTACAATAAGAAGCGTGTGGTTTGTCTATTGTCTCTTTATGTCAAAATGTTATCCATAATGTTGGTAGCCATGACAAACTTCAATGTTCCAACTACAATATTTAAGAAATGTTTAAGCGGAGACAACCTTCATATGGTAGTGGTACGATTTGCTTTGGTTAAGTTCTTAAGTATGAAATTTAATGAGTTGTAATACTATGAAATAACTAGAAAAAGTTCACACTAGACCTCATGACCAAAAAAATTAATTGCGTATTAATTCTTTATTTTTCGTTTATTTACTATGTTACTTTGTAATAACATTTCTATGAACGGTTAGCGTAAATTGATAAAATTTTACTTAAATTCGATCAAAAACCTATCAATTATTAAATATTTTTCGAAAATTATCTGGAAATAAGGACCGTAATAAACCTTCCAAAACGATAGATATGGTATAGATATAACATTTTTAAATAATAAATTAACGAAATTCTCTATGATAATACATCTTGTAATATATTATTATTCTGAACCGGAATTGACCCAAAACAAAAACTTTTTTTGTTCTTCGATTTTTTGACTTCACAGAAAGAAGCTTTGGTGGGTTTTACTGATTCAAAGAGACTTTATTGCTCAAAAAACGCAAAATTCTTTATTTGTGAATCGATAATATAGTAGATAAACCTTTTTATAACTATTTTAATGTAAAATGGTGGAGTCAAATCTCACTTCCTTTGAAATAAGAGCCATTTTACAGAAAATACATAAACTCTGTAAATATTTCATGAAGCAAAATGTTTTAACAAAGAGCGTATATGAAAAGTATTATATTGTTTTATTAATTTTTACTTTTAATCATAAGTATAATCTTATGATAGACTCAAAATTACAGCTAAATGTCGAATATCTGAAAAGAAAAGCAATATCTATTATTGGGACCGAAATAGACCTCGAGCAGCTATAGATAGATAGATAGATAGATAGATAGATACCCTGAATATATTAACGATAGAAGTGCATTAAATTGGAGCTGTAATTAGTAAACCGAAAATAAAGTGCTATAAGCTCTAATGGATTCCCATGTTGCATTGTGAAAGATTGAGTAGACTATTTCTTGAACCATCCTATATAACCTATCTAGTAGAACTAGTAAATTTCTAAATGATTGGAAGTAATCTAGCATATCTCCTATTCTGAAAACTGGTATCAATAAATGATGGATTGAAAATCGCAATCTATTTCGATACTGAGCACATTTGAAAAACTTTTTGAAACTATTCTACATTGACATACGATAAATCGTCTCAGAATGAAATTATAGAGTTCCATTTTCCCTTCGTTAATGGCAGATCAATGATAACAAATCTAAGTGTATTAGCTAATTTCATAGTTACATGTAATATGCATGGACTTCACTGAAGCCTTCGCTAGTGTGAATCATAGTAGGTTAGTTTCCAAAGTCAACCAATTCAATTATTGTACTGAGCTGATAATCACATTTAAATTATACTTCGATAGCATAAATTAATTTATTGTATATAGTAGAAGTAAATTGACAGAAGATTTGCAATTATGAAGTGTGCTACAGGGATCGAATTTAGATGCAGAATTGTTCTTATATTTATTATTGATTTACTTGGTTGCATAAAGTCACAGACTTTGTTATTTCCAGATAACTTTAAAAGATATTGATCAATTTATAGTTAATTAATTTTAAAAGTGGTTGACTTTTGTTTAACAAATGAATAATTAAGCACTCAGTCGGATTTGGTACTCAATTCCATGTTTGGAAAAGATAGGAATCACAAAAATATACCTACTAAAAGTAAATTAAATACTTTTCCCTGAATTGAAGGTCTATATATCTATTATTCAACATTATCCAATACAATGGTGATTTCTCGTAGTTATTCTCTATTGAAAAGGGTTCAGATAGAATAATACTCGTTCAGTGGTGAAATACCGAAAGCTAGTAAATATACTGCTAAAGTGACAAGTGTTGTAAGAAGTCCTGTAAAGTATTTCAAAATTTGGATAGATTTGTTGGATAAAATTTCAAATAGACGGGTTAAAGTTACAAAAATTAAAGTTACACGATGGTGTAAGTCACTCTTTGTTCGTTTTCCAGAAATAAATATCATGAAAACATATTCCAATAAATTCTGGTACAAAAATGTTGAAATGCTTTTAGGGATATTACTTGGATCCAAGTCTAATATAGAGGCTTGAATTTAATTTGTACAAAGATTGTAATTTTTGTTGTTGATTAAAATGACTTGCACCACTATACATATATTAGGGTCTTACAGAATATTTACAAATTATTCTTTTTAATAATTCCCAAATTTAAGGGGTGGCCATAGGTACATCTCCTAAAATTTAAGATGGACACCAATGAACCTATGCCATATGAAAGGGAATAGACCCCTGTACACACTGTTATAACCTTATAAAGTAATTGTGACGACGTGGATCGGCACATATATGTAATGTGGATTTGGGTGATGTATATATATATAAATAGGTCAATTATTATTATGGATTTATTAGGAAGTAGGTGGCGCCATCTTTTATTTTTATGGAGACATAAGACCTTATTCTCCCTTCGCCCTTTTCCATCCTACCTTTTTGGTCTCAAAATCAGGTTGGTAGTGTATTATGAAAATATATTCGAAGATCTGGTACCAGCTGGTAAGGTAAAATGACGAGGTCCTCGTGATATAAAATCCGGATTGTGATTGGTTGGTTTTGAACCCGGAATGGAAGCCATGGATCAACTGACGTAGATCATCAGTTGGTCACTGTTCGAGGTACGTAGTGTTTATTATTTATAATTTGTTAAATTAAATTATTGTTTTTTTGTGAAAATTGGTGAGGAATTTATCATTGGAAATTTCATGAGTATGCTCAAATGTATCTTGAAATACGGTAAATACTTATGGATTGTCATAATTAGTCACGAGCAAGTGTAAAATATTGCTGATTGAAAAATTAGATAACTGAAAGACAAAAATTAGAGGTTGGTGTAGGCCATGTTGGAATGGCGATTTTTTTAATGTATGCTAGGCTGTTTTTCCATCAGAAACAGTAACATTGTTTATTCTTATTATTTCTATTAATATCAACTGTTAATATTTTGTGTACTATTTGTTTTTTTTATTTTTTTATTATTATTTATTTTTTCTTTGTTATAATAAATTGTTTATCCTTGTTAAAATTGAAATAGTAGTTTTGTCATTACTAATTAACTTCCTTAAAACAACTGAGAAATTTTGCTTGCAAAATTCGTAAATTAAAGGTGAGAGTTATACATATACATATTCTGGGTGCGCTACGCGGCCTTTTAATACAGTACCGGCGAAAGCTCTCCTCGCTTTTTTTTCAGGATTATTTCCCCGGTGGGCGGGTCTGTATTTTGAAGGTTAGATGTGTGCTGTTCTTTTTCATTCTTTTCAAGTACGGATTTTGGCCCGGGGTGGTCATTCTGAAAAAGAAGGGGGATTAAGGGTATTTTTCGTTACAGAACAGTGACCAACTCAGTTAAAATTCTCTTACTTATTAAATTTGAATTTAAATTCAGTTGTTTACTTTTCATGTTAATAGCATATAAAGTCAGGGCTGTGTATGTAATTACTTGCTCGTATATATTAATTGGGTACCTTGTAGGAAGTCTTTGTACGGCAGTTCAAGGAATTGGTTCCGAGGATCGAACCCATGCTATCTGGTATATAAGTATAGAATCGTATCCAAAAATAAAAAATGGCTGTAGGTGGTGATTCTAGTTTCTTTCTTGAAGAAGAGTTTATAGACGAAATTCCTGTGGATGTTAATGTGTTTTTGAATATGACTATAGACGAAAAGTAATCAAAAATATTTTCTATGAATTAAAGTGGCGCTAAGAAACTGCTGTTATCCATAACAACTGCTAACAGCAAGTCTGCACCTGTTGGTTCGAGTGTTGTAGTAGGTCAAGGTAGAGGCACTGATAATACAACCACACAGCCGGGTGGAAGTGTGTGTGTGCAAACAGCTGGCAGTCAGCCAGGTCATTTACCTTTTAGCTCGGTGAACGATAAAGCTAGAGCTGAACCTCTATCTGAATTGACACAAAATAGTTGTTTTAATAAGATGGAACAGTCATCAGCATTTTTAATTTTACGTTCATTCATGGAATCATTAGAGAATTGTGATGGTACGGATCCCTTAAAATTGTATCAATTTATTCAAAAGATTGATGAATTTTGTAATATTGAGCGTTTTCCTTTTTCTGCGGTTTTGTATTCATTGCGTGGGAAAGTTACGGGTCCACTGCAGGAAATTCTGAACGAGCTGCCACTGGGATTTTGCACGTGATTTTGTTTTTCATAATTTATTATCAGAATGTGCTATTCAGAGAATAATAGTAGAATACATGTATCGCCATCAAGAGAATAACGAGGATTTAAAAGCTTTTGTAAAGCATGTAATCACTGTTGATAAACTTTTGAAGTTGCGTTGTGGAGACGAAAAGCTGATTAGTTTTATTACTAGTGGCGTTCTTCCGAACATAAGGGAGCGGTTGTTTTACCATAGAAAACTCCAGACAATAGATGAACTTAATAAACTAGTTAGTGAATATAGGTATCATGAACTTTATATGAAGCAGTTTACTTATAAAATGAGGTCCCAAACAGGGTTGCCGGATGCTCCGGTAGGGAGTGATTTTAAGAATTCTCGTAGAACTATAAGCTGTTACAAATGTCAGGGTCCACATCCAGTGAGGCTATGCCCAGAAAACAAAACTTCGAAAAAATTTTCTTCTTTTTCAAATAAGACTAATAGGAACTTAAATCGTTTAAATAAAAAAGATGATGCGGCGTGTATTGAAGTTACAGTATGTGGAATTGTAGTGAATAGTTGTTTAGATAGTGGGTGTGTGACTAATCTTTTGAATTTGGAGCTCTTCAATAAAATTAAAAACTTTAGTGATGTGCAAGTAAATTATAAAGAGTGTTTTAAAGGAAAGACTATAAATAACGAATCTATGGTGTTGAGACCTTCAGTTTTGGTTCCGTTTACGGTGAATAATTACACCTTTAAATGCAAACTGTTTTTGTTTAAAGATTTGGAATTTCCCATTTTGATGGGACTAGACTGTTTTCGTCAGGAAGGAGTTTTAGTGGATTTCAATGAATCTAAGGTTGTTTTTAGCAAAGGAAATGTTACAACCCCTCTTGTTGATTTCCCCTCCCCCTCATTTTTCCAAATGAATTCTTCTGCGGCTTCTTGTCATTCCAGGGGTCCTGGCGACGGAGGGTCATCCGCTAGGCTATTTTTGGGAGATCTCTGTAGTCCCGGTGGTACGCCCTGGAGCAAAAGAAAGAACAAATGTGGAGTAAATACGCAATTGGTCTTCGCTCGCTCGAGTTTTCCTGAAACTACTGCTGATAGGGAGAGCGACACTGGAATTTCGTCTGGTGGTCCAAGGATCTTTGGTAATGGAGAGTAAAAGAACAGGTTTGACAAAAAGCATTCATTCCAGAAGAAACAACATAAAACAGTAAACGGTCTGAGAAACAATAAACATTCGGTTGCGGAATTAAAAGAGAATTCCAGCTTTAATTCTAATTGAAAAAGTGTCGCGGATGTAGGTGGCTCTGTTAGTTCTATGTCAATAGAAGGAGAAAAACAGTGTGTTAATAACGATGTAGCGTCTTGTTATAGTAATGAAGATTGTAATTTTTCTGATGTTTAGGGTCAGGAAGGGGATCCGTTACTATTAGCATTTAATAATTGTAAAAGCGATAAGTGGGAAATTAGTACAGATGAAAAGGTTAAGATTTTGAATGGTATTGATGAGGATATGGTGAAACAAGATCCTATTTTGGTTCAGTATGTAGAATATTTATTAGATAAATATGCTAATGTCATTACCCACCGAATTGGTACTATCAGTGACTTTGAATACACTATTCAATTAAAGTCTGATGAAGTAGTTCGGGAGCGCCAATACCCTTTTTCGAAAAGTCAGCAACAAGAGTTATCGAACTTAATTGAACAATTATTAGAAAATGGTGTGATACAACCTTCTAAGTCTGAATATAGATCTCCGTGCTTCCTAGTGCGTAATAAAGATGGGTCACCTCGATTTGTAGTCAACTGCTCTAAACTGAATAGGCTCATTTGTGGGGACGGCTTGCCATGTCCTAATATAGAGGAATGCATTAGTTCGCTCGCTAAAGCTAAATATGTAAGCAAGATCGATGGAAAAAAAGCCTTTTTCCAGTTACAGTTGACTCGCGATAGCCGTAAGCTCACAGCATTCTCCGTACAGGATAAATTATATGAATATTTGCGAATCCCCATGGGTATCTGTGTTGGAGTACAAGCACTTATGAGGGCCTTGGATGATATCCTGGGAGACCTACGTGGGCGCGGAGTAGAATACTATGCAGATGGCATTGTGATTTTTGGTTCTACAATCCAAGAACATAATCGGTTATTAGAAGAAGTCTTATCGCGTTTTGCGAAAAGGGGCTTAACCATCTCACCAGATAAATGTTTACTTTTGAGGAGTAGTATTGAATTTTTGGGGTTTCTTATTAAAGATGGTGAGATATCTATGTTGCCAGATAGGTTGCAAGCCATACAGGATCTCCGTCCGCCTGTAAATCGCCGGGGGTTGTGTAAAATGTTAGGATTTTTAAATTTCTACGCTAAATTCTGCGATAATTATGCAGGTATCGTAGAACCGATGAATCGATTAAGATCTCCGAAGGTGAAGTTTGAGTGGGGTCCGTTACAGGATGCGAGTCTTGCGGAAATAAAAGAGGCTTTTGCTGAAAAAATTATTTTGCGAATTCCAGATGAGTAAACGCTTTTACTTGCATACCGATGCAACTTTACGTTGCCAAGCGGCTATTTTGTCACAAAAGGATGAGCAAGGTTTATTGCGTCCTGTTTGGTTCTACAGTAAAACTTTGAAACCAGCTGATTTTAATCGCACTATTTTTCAACTTGAACTTCTTGCTATATATAATGCGGTAATGAGATTTCGCCCGTTTTTGTGTTCGGAGTTTACTATTTTCACGGATAATAGTGCCTTAGTTAATATGCTGCGAAACCCTAAGAACTTAGGAAGATATGCCAACATTGTGCAGAACTTATTTGAGTTCAGATTTAAAATAGTGCATGTCTCGTCTTATAAGAACTATCAGGTAGATTTTCTTTCAAGTATTTATGAGATAAATCCGAATGATATTGATGTTGATCCTTGTCCTTTTAATGACTCAGAGGGGTATATGTATAGTCTGTGGAATTTACCGCTAGCACATGAGGACATTAAACAGTATCAGCAATCAGAGGCAGATACTAAGGATATTTATGAGATGGTAAAGAACCATGGCGGAGACCATCAACAATATAAGTTAATGAGAGATACTTTATACATAAAAACCAAGGCCAAGGTGTCGCCTTATAAAATACTCGTCCCGCGTATATTGAGACCCCTACTACTAAGTTACTATCATACTTTATTGCCTAATGGCGGGCACTTAGGTTTGTTGAAGGTATACAAAAAGATTTGTAGATATTTTTCTTGGCCAAATATATTCAACGAAGTGCGTGACTTCGTTCGCTCGTGCCATGAGTGTCAATTAGTAAAGGCACGAAATACTCTTCCGCAAGGACAACTAATTTCGGAATATTGTAGAGGAAATTAAAGCCCATTATTACGCAGACTTAGCGGGGCCGTTGCCTTCTAGTTTCGGGTATCAGTATGTCCTTCTGTGCTTAGATAATGCGAGTCGTTATCTACATTTAGTTCCGTTACGCAAAGCTACTAGTAAGTTAGTAGTTAAGGCGTTATATGATATTTTCTGTAAATATTGATTTATTAGAGCTATTTCCACGGACCGGGGCCCTTGTTTTTCATCGGCCTACTTCAGACAATTTTTGTTTGGTAATGGGATAAAGCACGTACGCTCTTCTCCGTATTTTCCAGGAGGGAACGCAGTCGAAAAATATGTGAGACTGGTTAAAACGAGCCTTCGGGCATATCTGGATGGTAAGCAGGAGAAATGGGTGCGTTTCCTGAATGAGCTCCAATTTTTTCTTAATGCTGCGGAACATGCGGAGCTTAAGTTTAGTCAATTTCGTCTGTTTTTGGGCGAGAACCGGTGGATACGTTGATGGTAAAGTGGAGTATTACACCTGAGGATTTGGAGGGTCCTAATAATGCCCAAATATGGGAGCAAGCTTTCGTTAATATGGATAAAGCATGGGAAGCAAGGCGTCGGTTGTATAATAAGCGGATGCTTCCAGTCACGTTTGCTGTCGGAGACAGGGTGTTGGTTAAGTCTCAGTTAAAATCTTCCTTGAAAGATAACGTAACAAAGTCATTGATGCCACAGTGGTGGGGGCCAATGACAGTCGTATCTAAACCTACTGCCAATACACTTCAATGTAAGACTGAAGATGGTAAAATGGTTGTTACCCATACAAGTTTAGCAAAATTATATAGAGAACAAAGAAATGTTAATAACATCAGTGAAAATTGAAAAGCATAATGAGAATTGAGGGTACCGGTTTTGTGTGTATATTTTGTTGTTATTGTTCACCTTCATAATCAATCAATCATCTACTAACACTTTTTTCCATCATCATTTCATCTTCATTGAAAAATGTGTAAGGTACTCCTAAAATCTGGTTAAGATGATTTAATTTGTTTATTTTATTGAAAATTGGTCAGTAATGAAAAATTTCTTTGAGTAAAATTTTTCATCTACGGAGGGGGATGTGTGACGACGTGGATCGTGACAAATATGTAACGTGGATTTGGGTGATGTATATATATATAAATAGGTCACTTATTATTATGGATTTATTAGGAAGTAGGTGGCGCCATCTTTTATTTTTATGGAGACATAAGACCTTATTCTCCCTTCGCTCTTTTCCATCCTACCTTTTTGGTCTCAAAATCAGATTGGTAGTGTATTATGAAAATATATTCGAAGATCTGGTACCAGCTGGTAAGGTAAAATGACGAGGTCCTCGTGATATAAAATCCGGATTGTGATTGGTTGGTTTTGAACCCGGAATGGAAGCCATGGATCAACTGACGTAGATCGTCAGTTGGTCACTGTTCGAGGTACGTAGTGTTTATTATTTATAATTTGTTAAATTAAATTATTGTTTTTTTGTGAAAATTGGTGAGGAATTTATCATTGGAAATGTCGTGAGTATGCTCAAATGTATCTTGAAATACGGTAAATACTTATGGATTGTCATATTTAGTCACGAGCAAGTGTAAAATATTGCTGATTGAAAAATTAGATAACTGAAAGACAAAAATTAGAGGTTGGTGTAGGCCATGTTGGAATGGCGATTTATTTTTTAATGTATGCTAGGCTGTTTTTCCATCAGAAACAGTAAGATTGTTTATTCTTATTATTTCTATTAATATCCAACTGTTAATATTTTGTGTACTATTTGTTTTTTTTATTTTTTTTATTATTATTTATTTTTTCTTTGTTATAATAAATTGTTTATCCTTGTTAAAATTGAAATAGTAGTTTTGTCATTACTAATTAACTTCCTTAAAACAACTGAGAAATTTTGCTTGCAAAATTCGTAAATTAAAGGTGAGAGTTATACATATACATATTCTGGGTGCGCTACGCGGCCTTTTAATACAGTACCGGCGAAAGCTCTCCTCGCTTTTTTTTCAGGATTATTTCCCCGGTGGGCGGGTCTGTATTTTGAAGGTTAGATGTGTGCTGTTCTTTTTCATTCTTTTCAAGTACGGATTTTGGCCCGGGGTGGTCATTCTGAAAAAGAAGGGGGATTAAGGGTATTTTTCGTTACATAATAAAGCCTTGGCAAACAGGATAAAATGAAAGGTGATGAATCTAAACCTATTGATAACTTAGAAAATTGTATCCTGTAGGAAAAAGAAAACGAGAAGACTATTCCAGTTAAATGGTAGGATTCGGATTTTGAAACATCGCCCAAAAACTATTCGTTATGAAGAAACAAAGGGTGAGCATTTAATTAACTGTACTTAATCTATGACTAGCAAGGGCTATTAGACTTTCATCTCTGGATCTAAGTATACTATATAGACAAGGAGGAGCGGTTTCAGATACGAAGCGGAAGAAAATGATAGATGTTCTGGAACATATTCTAATCGAACATGATTTTTCCTTCCTTCTCGAAAGGTTGTTAAATGTGAGGAGACTCCTTCGGACAATTTTGGTCCATTGGAATCTGTAAAAACATCGAGTCCAGAGCCAGAAAAATAATAAATGAATATTTATTTAGTCTTTGAATTTTGTCCGCTTCTAATAAGAATTACTTTTTTTCTGTTCAGAATAAATTTTTTTTAAACCCCAGTTTCATTGTACATACATTTTGTTGAGATACACGCTAGTGCAAGTCGTATATATGAGTGTAAGTAATTTTAATCAGCAGCAAAAATACAACAATTATACAATTTCATTTCAATTCAAGCCTCTATGTTAAATTTGGATCCGGATATAATAACATAAATTAAAGCATAATATTACAACATTTTCTTGCCAAAATGTATTAGAGTACCTTTTGTGTTATGTTAATTTCTGGGAAACAAGAAAATTGACTCACGGTCTTGTCATTGTAACCCATCCATTTGGATATACATCAAGAATGTTGTTCAAATTTCGTTACATTTTACGAGTATTCCAACAACACGTACCACTTGAATAATGTATAGTAGTATATTTATTAGATTTGCCGACCACTTTGGGTTCAAATAATCGTTTTAGTTATGTGTTGACCTTTCTGTTATGTAAATCAAATTGAAATGGGATATTTTAGTGTATTTGTACAAGTTCTGGTGTTTGGAGATGGAATGTATTACTCAAATGCTTAATCGATAGTAAAAAACAACCGTTAATAGCTGTTTTTGTTTTATAGTGAACAACGTAAAACTTGAAATAATTCATTTTTATCACTTCCGTTAAGAATATTCTCACCACCAACAAACTTGGTTCCTAACTCTTAAAAATCTTTATCGTGATAAAATTTTTGTGCTAATCCATCAAGTAGCTCTTGATACTTTTCTTTAGCCCGGAATGAGGGATGGACACTTGATAAGTAAACACATAATGGAGTTTTGGTAAACCCGTTGCATTCAGTGTCCTAAAACCACACGTTTTTGCATTGAGTTGTTTTATTACAATAATCACAGCTTTTGTCCTAAAACATGAAATATAATGTTTTTAAAAATCGTTCTGAGATACCCAACGCTTTAGGCCGCTTCAAAATTCAGAGTCAATTACTACAAGATACTACGTTTCAACAGAATTGAATAAACTATTTTACACCCAAAAAGGACTGCAAGTAGTTGTTAAATACTGCTATATGTACTCCTAGAAAAAATATAGAAGTTACTTGTTTTTATAAGAAAAAGTCCGGGCGAAGCGAAAGAGTAAACCTTTTTTTTTTACAACAATCATTCGTCTGTCAAGCAAGTATAGCTTTGTTAAGAAAGTAGACAAATGTATCCCTAGTTACGAGTTTAGGCGGGAGATTCGATGCTGGTGGACCCCGCGTAGGACCACCCCTGTAGTGTCACATATAAATAGAAATGAGTTGTTCCGTGTATTTGAAAATAGGCAGTACATTATAATGTTGCGTGTTGTCCACTTGGGAACAAAAGGCTGGCGCCGCATATATATATTAAAATACGTAACAAAGTGTACGAGTTAGAATATACATTTTTAATCAATACTAATTTACTATTTATCATAATGATTTTTCTGCCTTTGTGTCGTAAAATATAACGAACATGTAATGTAGTTGCATGAATATAATCTAATGCTTTTGTATTTTTATTCAGTAGAAATAATTATAGGAAAAGTACCGAAACCTTCAAAACATTTCAAAATATCAAATCAATAGAAAACTATTCTGTAACTAAATATATTTGTTTATTAGATACATTGAGCGTAACTCTTGATTGGCAATAGCTTTATAAACCTAAAGAAACACAATAGTTTGTGGTGAAGAATTATTACGATTTTGCTCACAGCAAGTTCAGTAGGTGGCCAGAGTCATCTTCGTAAAAATTTAACAGATTTAAATTTGAAATTATTACAAGTATATGGATAATGTAAGTATATTCAGGTTTTAAGAATACAGAAATTAAATTATTCTTAAACTAAACAGTCTAGGTAATAGATGTTACTACCTGCACTGTTCCATGCTGTTATGTAGAACTTTTTGAGCAACTATAAATATGGGACGGGGTTTGGGGAGATTGGTGTACAAAGTGTTACGCTGTGCTCATGTAACTTGGAAAACGAAATCGGCATAGGTAGTCATATGGGTAAGATAAGGTCTTGAAGAAATTACCTCACGAACTAATTGATTGGATTTCCATTTCTGAAGTAATGAGACATGAATCGAATCTTAGCTAATTCAAAGGCAATATTTTGGAACTGATGACACTGAATTTCTTCTGCTAGGTTCGGCAAGTTCACTAAATAATTAGAATTACTAATACCTTGAAATCATGTTAAATTCTCCTTCCAGGTTAAAAAACATTGTTTAGAAAAAAGAACTTTATATGAATATTGTAACACATATAGTTATTCGGGTGATGACGGACAGTTAGGGAATACCAACACTTCAAAGCTTAAAGCGCTATCAATGGAAGTGATGGAGTTGACGTAATCAGTACTAAGTAAAACTGTGGGGTGTATGGAATGTATATCTGTAAAAGTTTAAAAGTGAGTAGAATAATTTCACGAGAAGGTCTAAGTTTATGAGGTAAGATATGAGAGATATGTGAGAAGTGAAGAGTCACTGTAAAATTTGAGTGTTTTGTTAAGCTGTAAAATTTGAGTGTTTTATTTAGTAGTAAAAGTTGTATTGTTCAGCACTCATGGTGGACAACACACAGCTAAAAGTTGTGCAATCAAAGGTAGTTGGTTCATCAGTGTGCAGTGTTTCTAACTTGCAAAAAAATATAGTTAAGTGCAATATATACTTTCGTCACTCACATTTGGGGCACTTTCGACAGATGCTTTTCTCCCTTTTTGTTGTGATTTTTAATAACTACAGGCTATATCAAATATATTACATTAGTATTAACATATAGAAAATAAAATATCTGCATATTTTTTCCATATCATGACATGCTCCTGGAATTTGAACAAACTGTCAGTAGCCATAGAGGCCGTAAAGAATGCAATGCTACTGCTTCAAGAGCTTTTCAAAACCTTCTCATACATTAGTGACAGGTTATTGAAAGTTAACTGCAAGAAACATTTTGGTGAACATACAACATTTACTAAAGAAGACGAACACGCACTAGAAGAAAAGTTAATTATATTAGACGAGTATGGGTACATCCAAGAAAATGAGGTGGTACTCTAAAGTAAACTGCAAAGAAAAATAGTAAGATAGAAAAATCAAAAGGTGACACATAAAAGAATGTACAGACATAAAAATGTTGCAAAACACATTAACCAAAAAAAAACCTCCAAAAGAAAATTATTGTGCTCTCTATCGAGGTTAGTTTACAGCAAACACAATTCCGCTGATTGAGTTCAATGTACAAACTATTTTCATCGGTTTAATGAGAACTGTGTTCTTCATTAAGATGATCCCTTCTTTGTGTGTCAACAATGTGAAATCTCTGGCAAATATGAGTACAATGTTCGCTCTTTCCTGTATATGAAGCTAACACTAATTTTTTACTATATAACCACACTTTTTGTAAATATGATTAACATAAATTAACAAATACTTTATCATGAAGTAAAGAACTTTTCTGCTCTGTGCACTAACTCGCATTTAGTACATGATTTTTAAAAAGAAATTCTTGTTTTATATATTTCTTATAACTGAAAAAAAAATTGTGCTTATTCTTTCCCTCATTTATAACTCAGTGACATTTTTAAATATTTTCCGGAGCTGTAAATAAAGATATTCTACTGTTCCGTCACCACTTAACTGACGGGATAGAAACGAGAAGCACCTAAAAGGTGCGGGATAACAATACCAAATTTATAGCAATAAAGCACATACTAAATGGGGGCGTCTCCACCACTAGTCTTAGGCGATTAGAACCATGAGCAAACTTAGATAAGGTAATGAATATGAATTTAGTGTTAAAATAATTTGAAAATAACCAATGCATTTTTCATTGAGAATTGGTAGCAATAAGGGCGTTAAGGAATAGATGGTAGAGCGAAGGAATAGCAACTAATTTTGAACCGTCTCACCCTAATTCGAAGTAGTTTCAATCTCCTCCTTTTTACTCGTAGGTGATCTTTAGGCGCTGTCCTCGAAGTTCCAGTGACTTGCAGGTTGGGTTGTCCTGATGAAGTCCATGTTGAAAACTTGGATCAAAGGCAGGGAGACTCCCCTGTGTCTGGCGTCGTGGTTGAGCTCCAAAGACCAAGATCGTGCTCTCTCAATTGCTTTTGACCTGACTGTCCCTCTGACGTCAGAATGAAATGATGGTGACACCACAGAGTTTCCTGAGCGTAGTCGATTACTCAAAACTGACATTGACCAAGTCCATGTTTCTACATGTCGTCGACTCAACACGAAGTTATCAAACTTGCTCCTGAGACTGCTAACGTTGACAGGTAAATGAACCAAAAGGAGACTCACCTGAGTCAAAGTACTTACTTCTATATTCATTACTTCCTTGTTGTAACATCGTATCGTGGGTAAACGAACGAAACGGACAATGTCGTGTAGTAGCCCGAATATGAGGGGCCAATGAGGTCGAACCAATTGAGAGAAGCAATTGATCTAACAAAACAAATTAAAAGCGCCGCCTGTAAGACTGTTAAAGGGTTAAGGTTCTAAAGTTCGCTACCACTGTTTATTACAAATTACAAGTACAAAGACTTCCTCAATAACAGCAAAGCAATAGTTAATTAATCTTTCAATGTAAAGTCAGATAGCGGCGTACAACAGAATATTGGTGTTAATAACATCAGGCAGTGAACTCTTGAAGGCTGCTTGGCTTCCATCGATGGCTGGTAGAATTTCCACATGAAATAAAGATGTCCTAGCTTGTCCTTACTTCATATCCCGTAACACTACATTCCTAAACTTATAGATTTCCTTGTTTCTTTAAAGTCCATGAACTACTTTACGAACAGTAATGTGAGTTTGGAACGTAAGGTTTTAATGTTCATGTCGGTATTACTCCAACAACTTGTCGGTCTTCCCCAACTCTATGGGGAAGCCCGACACTTCTTCATCGTTCATTTCAATTATGTCTCCACAGCCACACATTGCTTTTGTGTTTCATGTATTGTATCTGTCAACTAGCTGAAATTATAAAGTTAATCATTTGCTATAATTCTTTTCTTTAATACCTCATTACAATCTTGTAGTAACGTTAATGTCCTTAGGGTGTCGGTATTGTCCCAAATGAACATATAGAGTTCTTTAACAAACGATGATTAGCAGAATTTTTATCACATAAAAATATATAAAATGTTCAGACTTACCGATGGACATCCATTTAACAATCAAGGTTCAGCAAAGTAAGTTCCATTTTTCACCATAATAGCCTTGTTTTACAACACTGACAACGTTTGGGAGGTGATTCCTGACACCAAGATAAGAGTAAAGTATAGACCAATCTGGGTGCGTTGCACAAATGCTTCCTTTCGGAGTTATAGTCTGCCGAAAATATGGAAAAATGAACTTTCGAGGTCCATAGCTCCAAAACTACGGGACCTACCGTAGTCGGGTCAAGACTTCACTTAGGAAGTTGTATGTGCCCTATCCAAAAATATTAATGTTTCATAATCCTGCGGTACTTACGCCACATTTTTTATAGAGGCAGTTTGGCTAAGGACTCATAATTTGAAGTACCCAACAACTACCTCTATAAAAACTGTTGCAGAAGTACAGCAGGATTCTGAAACATGGATATTTGGATATAGCAGACACTAGTTCCTAATAGTAGTCTACGGTAGGTCCCATAGTATTAGAGCTATGGACCTTTATAGTTCATTTTTTTCATGTTTTCTGCAGCCTATAACTCCCAAACGTTGTCGGTGTTGTTTTGAAACACCCTGTATATTACAATTCCTTAAAATCCTGATAAAATTATTTAATGCCGATTTGTCTATTTATCTTAACAACATATTCGGCTATATGGGTACAATTCATAAATTGCATGCACCATTCATACAATTCGTACAATTCAAAGTATAAATTACATGCACCATTATCTGTTTAGATGTTCTACTCCTTCTATTACCAGCTTCAATATGATGTACTCTCCTACGTATTATTCACACTCAATATTTAGTTCTCAGAATTTCCAAATAGTGGCGCTGATTACTATTTACTCAAAAGAACCAGTTGAAATGAGCTTAATATCTAAAATTACTTTTGTTTCTGTTACGACATGTTATAAAACTTAATAATGATAATTTGTTAAATGTAAATAACTTGAGCTCTTAATTAGGTACAGTCCGCTTGAAAAATCCCGCGATATGAGAATGTAAATTTATTGAGAAACGAGAAAGTCTTTTGCTCCAAAATAAGTGTGCAGGGGAGGACGCCCAGGTTTCTCCTGGCATGATTTGGACCACTTACACGTTACGTTGAGTACCTGGGTTGTCAGGAGTAGTTTCACAATCAACTTACATGCTCATGTTGCAGGTTGTTTTTGCTGAGGGCTGTACTATATATTTCACAGAAGGTCCAGGGCTTGAACTGACAAAGTTGTGTTAATATGCATAAATCTTTGGATTTTCTTGTAATGAAATACAAGTATTACATTTTCAGTAATTATTTTTTGCTTATACTATATATTACACTTTCGGAAACAATTTTGGCATTTAATGAGTTGCATATCCTCTTTCTTGTCCGGTGACCGATTTCCTTTCATTTTTGAAAAATTCATGTCTTCCTCAGAATACAATCATTAAATAGCTTTCTATTATAATGGGTGAAGAAACGTGGCACCTACTGTTATTTCTTCAATAAATCTGATACATTTCAATACGTCCGAAATATCTCACAGAAGAAGTTCCAAAACTTCGTCTTTTATTGTCCCAAAAAGCCAGATTTGTTCATCCTTTGCATATCTAAACAGAAGGCCGTGGTCTTACGGTGACATGCTGCGCTTATCTACCGCCGTCATTAGTGCTCTGTTGGGGATTGAGGATCCTGTCTGGTTTGCTCTTTGTTGGTATCCATCTCGTTTATCGTTGTCATCGATATCTTCATAAAATTACTCGTCAACGTCAGTTGACATTAAATCAAATCTTTTGCTAATCGACTCAGATATACTTTCGGTTTCATATTGAGAACATGCAGAGTTTATACAATTTTACAAGGGATTGGTTCTGTCAATGAACAATATATGTTTTTTTTTTAATATCCGAGGAATCGTCTATGCCATCGCCTACAGAGTTGTTCATGAAAGAGACACACGTATATTTGTAGCTCAACGCAAACAGAGGTTCTCAAAGGTTTTATGATTGTAACTTGATCTTGCTTACCCAGTTTACACATTATGTGGACCTGCGTCTGGACAATGTTTCAACTTACTAAGCCAAAACAGTGCTGGCCCTCTATCGACACGTACCAGTTGCAAATTATATTCATGATATTCCGTTTGAGGATGCTCCTACTAAGTACCAGTTGTTAGTACAGTGGGTTACAATGATTTTATAAATGGACATTTCTTGCTCTTCCATAACGTAAGTCGAATTAGACACGTACCAGTTGCAAATTATATTCATGATATTCCGTTCGAGGATGTTCCTACTAAGTGTCAGATGTTAGTACAGTGGGTTACAATGCTTTTATAAATGGACATTTCTTGCTATTCCATAACATAAGTCGAATTAGAAGGGTAAATCACATCTGTAAAATCTACAAGCAGAACTATAGTATTATACTACTGCTACAACTAGAACGAAATTTACTGTAATGAGCACTACAGTATTGTGCTATGAGTGGCCATCACTTCGAGCAACATCGGCGGTAAAGGTAAAATATCTTAGGTGAGCTTCAATTTGTCCTTATAGAAAGGGATAAATCTATGTATGATATAAATAATATAACTGTATAATTGACTTAGTTTACTCAAAAATATACCCTATGTATTTGAATTTTATATGTATCCCTTTTCTTGCAGTACTATTTTGTTCGAAAATCATGACTTTAAATTTTTGTCCTCAAATTTGGAAGTTGGAGACTCAGTACCTCAGTGGTAGAGCGTTTACCTCTGTTGCCTGTCCTATTAGTTCGATCCAAAATAAAATTTGTGGTGAACAACATCATGTCCGTGACTCTCCTCCGGATACTCCCATTACCTCCCACATTATATTTTCATCAATTCCTCCATCATCATCATTTTCGTAATTCATCCGTCTATCTTAGCCTAACAGAAAAATTCGAGGGACGTTAAACTGAAGTATTAACATTTCAAATCGGATACAATCGTTTGTATCCTGAAGAGCCTAATTCCGCGATAATTTTCTATAGTGTTATTCTAGAAAGAAAAGTTCTCGTTTATCAACTATATATTCTAAGAGGTGTAGTAATATTAAACATAGTAAATTGATATGTGTGTTTTCATACGTTAAAGAAACTCACGTTCCCTATCTCTTCACAGTCATGCCTATCATTTGGAAGAAAACGACACTCGCATCTTGATTGTATAATATAATAGTATGTTACATGATTTTTTTTTTTACAATTGTGTAGTCTTTGTTAATCATGACTAAACTTTTCTCCTCTAGTTGTAGACTGCCGTTAGGATCCTCAAAAGCAATATTCTGCGATATTTTATATGGTGTCTCTTGAAAACGGATTCTAGATAGGCCTATCTACTGCCTTATCAATTACTACATATTGAAATATAGCTCTATGCTTAAAGTAGAGTGATAATATAAAATATTGTAATCTGATACAAATACCTTCGAATATTAAGAAACTCATACATGTGTTTTATTTCTTTGCAGTCATACTCATTATATGGAAAGGAACAGGATTCACATCTTTAAGTTTTATATAATACCTGGAAGAACAAGGATGATATATTTCTGGATATTCTATTTACTTAGTTATGTTGATGCTAAACAGCACAACGAAATTAGGGAACTCATAGGACTTAATTACAGTTGCCACACTGAATTTGTTGTACCAAATAATTTAAACAATATGCTCTCTAAAGTGATTCAAAATTCCAGGCACATTGTGTTATATTTTGAAAATATTGATGAATATTACGTGTCATCAATAATTAAAGTAATATCTTTTCCTGTGGCAATATATAAGCCATCGTCTCATTCTACATCCATCCAATCATTAAATAATGTCGCTGTTATATATAGTGACCTATTCCTGATAATGGCGTCAAGTGAAAAATCTCTACTGAACATGTTTGAACAGCTGAAAGAACAATTGAGAAATTTTCAACGTAATGTTCTCATTCTCATGTTTATTGAAGGTAATAGTAATAAAGAAAATTTTCCTTTTATTTTTGAACAGTTTTGGTCAGCAAGCACAATTAATGTTGCAATTATAGCTATCAAACTAAAAGGTTGCAACAACACATTACATTTAGCTGAGTTTAACCAGTTCATAACGGTCTATACGTATAACCCATTTTTGAGAGACATGTATGAAGAAATTCTGACTGAAGATAGCGAAGTATCTACAAACGTTTTCTCACATTCAAAAACGTCAAATCTGTTTGGCTATCCTTTGCGCTTGGCAAATATGGAGTCAAACACCCTACCAGCGTTGCTTTATTTGAAACTTGGAAATACAAGCTCTTATCGCAAAGGTGGATATATTCCAATGGTTTTCGAGTCATTGAAGAAATACATGAATTTCAGTGTGAAAAATGTTGTAAACCATGGCATCAATAATTTAAATATAAAGTTATCTAATGGAACATGGGATGGTGTTATAGCAAGCCTTGTGAGACGTGAAGCAGACGTGGGTTTCTTTCCTTTGTTAGCATCAACAGATAGGATGCGATATATACAGTTCACTGACTACATAATCACTGTTCGATTAACTTTCTTAGTTTCTGAGAGACATATTCTTTCAACACTAACTTCATTGGTGCAATTCATTGATGTTCATTTTTGGGGATGCGTTGCAATTTAATTTGTTGTGATTGGCGTAGCAATAGCTCTCTTTCAACGTATTCTAAAAGATTTCAAGCAAAAAAGGACCTTGTGTCAGATATTTCTTAGCCTTCTGGCTATACTTCTTCAAATATCAACGCACATACCAAAGAATGGAACCACTAGAATACTGTTTTTTACTTGGGTTTACATGACACTCGTGATAGTACCTGTTTTTCAAGGTGGTGTTGTAGGTGTTTTAACAATACCGGTACGCTCCTCACCTATTAATACTTTACGCGAGCTTGCTGATTCGCACCTTGTAATTAAAGGATGGAAAAACATGAAATGGATTTTCAACGACACATCTAATCCTACTTTGATGTCAATATTCAATAGGTACGAACCCAACGAAAACTATGAATTTAGTATCGAAGATATTATAAGACATGGAACATCAGCAGTGTTCGGTCCAGATAAACTTCTGAATTACTACGGAAACAAAGTTCATTTACGTTTGAGATGCCAATCATCCTTCCGATTACTGAAAGAGGGAATGAGTACCCGGTGTGTAAGAATAGGTGTCCAAAAGGGCTCTCCTTTCCTCTCTCGCTTCAACATCCTTATTAGAAGGATGAGATATTCTGGACTTATATTTAAATGGATATCTGATGTAGTTGAGAAGCCTAAACGAAACTCGCAGGGTGAAATACTCTGTCATACACGAGTGCTGACCATCTCATTAGAAAACTTGAAATCAGCGTTCTATTTACTAGGAATCGGCATAATGTTATCTTCTGTTGTATTTCTAATTGAAATATCTAAATTTGCTTTACAGTCAAAGCGAAAGCATATTTAAACATTTTAATGTAATGTCATAAATATACACGTATAAACCAGAGTCTTTAAGTTGAAGTGACAACATTCTTGTGATACGATTCTCGCGTATACAGAGAACAGGTTACCTACGTACGGTATTCCAACTGTCGTCCGATGCAAGGTGTTCATTTCTCCATATTACGGTTTGAGCGGTTAGTGGACGCTGTTAACCGCTTAACGAATAATAGGGCCGTCAGATACCTTCTATATGAATATTTAAAGTTTTAGATACTATATATTTTTACCTACCTCCGATTGTTTGGTGTTTTATTTTGTATAGTTAGCCTTTGTTTAAGTTTTTTTTTAATATGCAACTTGCTCGTGTTCAAAATGAAACAAATAATTTAATAATTGCAATTTTTGAATGTTGGGTTCTCCTGCGCTGTTATTCGTTTTTGTGGATTCAATGTATTTTAAAGTATTAAATTCGAATTCAACTTTTAAGTAAGTGTCTCTGAATGATCCCAAATTCTTTGTATGGATGAATACGCGTATTCTTAACAACTTGGCAAATGACTTAAGCTATATATATCTTATCAAGCAAATTTTGAGGTATTCATTCTGCTAAATCGTGGTTAATATGAATACTAATTTTCAAGAAAAGTGTTCAAAGTGAATGTTCTAACGAAATTGAGAATTCCATACGTTCTGACACTGTAGAAGATAATTGACCTCGAACAATGAAAGTGAAAACTTGTTCTTCAAAGAGGGTCTGTGTAGTTACGCTCTGCACCAAACATTTTCAAGTCTAAGCCGCATAATATTGTACACTCCGCATCAAAAAAATGAGACAGCTAACACTCTGCAGTTAGGCCACCCACTATAAACCTTTTTATCCCATAATCGTGTCAGATAAAGAGACTCCCTCTCTCTCCTCCTTTCTTCTCTCCTATATTAAAATTAGCTAACAACATGAGCGCAATTCTTATTTCGAACTACACATGTACAGTTTCGATAAAAAGAAATAACAAAACCGAGACGAAACAAGATTCATAAGTTGATGTAGGGAGAAACTGAAACACACACATTGAAAAATTGAAACTAATGGATGTCTATTACACAGATTCAGAAATGAGGCAGAGAGAGAGAGAGAGAGAGAGAAGAGGAGAGAAGAGAAGAAGAAATGGAAAAGGGAGAACAGATAAAACTGTGGAATTTAAACGTAGTAAGAAAAGAACCTAACATTATAAATTTCCGTTTCCAGAAATTCAACCGTAATATAGAAATAACGTTTGTTTTTTACATATTTTTCAGAACTATTCGAATATATAGAGGATGCTTTAAACATCCATTATGTCACTTTCATAATGGATAGCGTACTCAATTTTAAATAGAACTGTAGATCTCCGAGACACATCTGGGATAATGTGAAACGTTTAACACACATGCTTCGTGTTTCGATTGCAAAATCGGTAATGTTCATTGGGCGTACTGTTCCAAAATACATTCTAATAAACCCAGTAGATAGCGTTGGTCATATCCTCCATTTCAGACTACTAATGCAATCTGAACAAAACAGCAAAAAAAAACGAAAAGAAAAGAAAAGAGAAAGAAAGAAAGAGAAAATTGAAGACAGTTCTATTTTACTGCTGAAGTTCTATCAGAAATACACTATATTAAAAGTTCAAACTGTATCGTAACGAAAAGTTACAAATATTGGAAAGGAAAAGTTTATATTCTTCATACATGTAGCATTTCAAATTTCAACGTGAAAAACACACATTGAATTATAGGATGGAAATAAATTTTTTGTCGAACTAGTATAAATATTTTTTTTTTCAAATAACCAAAGAGTTACCATTTTCTTGATATATCTGTTCCGAACATCCAGCATTGATTTCATCTCTTCCAGATAGAATGAACAGAACTATCTAATTTGCGCAGATAGAATGCACACCCTAAAAGCTCAAATGGATCATCGTTTCAGTCGGATGATCTTGGTTAGGTTATAGACCACCACTGGGTCGAGGATTCAAATCCGTAGTGACCCGGTAATTCGACTGAGATTCGGTAACCCAGAGGATAAAAAAGAGATTTTACTTGTTCCCTTGCGTTGAAACAGTATTTCTGTCAGAGATGACCAGGACTGGAGATGTTATCCCCAGAGCACGAAAAGACGACGTCGAAGTTAACAGTTAATTAGATTCTCCAGACCAGGTATATCGGGCTCTTGCTCCGTTTTAACTTTGGAATATGAAGTGCGTGTGTGTGAGAGAGGGAGAGGGAGAGAGGGGGAGAAGTGAAAGATGCAAAGACAGATAGGAAATCGTCAAGACAGAGAGAGAGAGGGTCGAATATAAATATGAAACATGCTTATCATTACAGTGTATGATATAGAACGCACACACTGTTTATTTGAATTATCGCGAGTGATGCTTTGTAAGTTCTCCATCAGAAGATAAATCTCTGCAGTCATTATTTTATGCGAAAAAATCATACTATCTGATGGGGAATCGAACCTAGATTTTCCATTTGGAAGTGTGGCACGTTACCACTATACCACCGATTGCTTTAGCCAAACTTTATTTAACAAATGGTGTAGTGTTTCTTTCTGAAAACGATAACACGAAAACTGTATACTGCAGATCTGTAATGTCTTTGGACTGTCCTGGTAAGTCCCTTATCCTTTCCCAACCAACATTCGTAAATCGTCTCTGTCATGATACAGGTGTTTGCTTCCATATTGTTATCTATTGCTTGTCCAGTATAATAGACTTTTTACAAAGTGATTGTGAAGAATGAACTTAACTTCGGCGTGAACAGGATTTGAACCTACGTTCGATAGCTCTATTATTCATAAGGCCATTACGTTATCCCTACACTATCATGCCATCTGAAATTATAAGACAAATATTACTTACTTTAGCCATGATCTTTGGAAGAACCGGCTTCTTCCTGTAACGTTATTTGCACCAAAGTGCAGAACGAAATTGATTTATTCGACGGCCTGAATCTGATATCTTTAAACGTGTTTACCAGGCAGGCGCCACTACGTAACTATGTTTACGTGAATAATATATTGTATTTTCGTTTTCCAGATATGTTGCCAATTCAATCTTAATTACATTCATAAATCAAGAGACTTCAGAACCATTTTACAACACTTTTAAAATTGTAAAGTATACATTTTAAAGTTATGTTTTCATTAAAGCCCAAGGGTGTAGTAGCAAGTGAATAACTATTAAATTTCATTATAACAACAATGAAACCATTTTATAAATTATTTTCTCTTTAATATTTGTTTTTAGAATATTTATAAATTACCTTATGCGTTAATAATTTTACTTATTTTAGTGGGTAATCTTACTGACTACCAGCTCTCCATTCTGTGTTCATGTCGCCATCGGCTTATAATATGTTCACGACTTGCAAAGTATTATTTAACAAAATGATTTTATTCTGACAATTCAACGTGTTACTAG